>NW_020451093.1:7456646-7472346 GCF_003343035.1 Apteryx rowi | reverse complement strand
AGTTGGCACTCACACCACACTCCATTTGTGGGGAGGAGGGCTGGTGGGGGGGTGAAGTAATTGGAGGCAGGGCTGCTTTCTCCCACTCAATAGCTCCATTCAACTGGAGTAACTGATGCACTCGCCTCAGATGTGGGAGATCTGGGTTAATTCTTTCCACCACTTGATGGGATTCAAACCACTATTTCTGCAGGAAAGTGCTCTGATCAACAGCTGGTCAGCTTGTTTACAGTGAGGAAGCTCTTGATCTCTCTTGTTGAAACTGATACACCTTGTATGGAACATCAAAGGTCCATCCTGCCAGACAGAAAGGCTGCACACGCAGAGAGCAGACGATCACCTGGGAGGAGGAGGATCTGCATTCCAGTCTGTCTCAGTTATCAACTCTTATCCAACAACTCTGGCATATAAAACATCTGAATTTTTAGTGAAGATAAACACCTTCAGTAAACCAGAATAAAGCACCATATTTCCAAGAGAGTCACAGTTTAAAAACCTGTATTTCCCTAACCTACCTTTTCTGCATACCTTCAGGCATCTTCCCACCAGAAGAATGTAGGCTCTTAACAGCTGCTGTGAATTCCCTTACATTAGGAAGGCACACAGAATGCAACCACTGTTATACTGATATTATGGTCCCATGTACAATTGTCTTGATTTCAGTACCACTTCAGGGCTATTTTCAAAACACATATCAAAGTCTTTGTGGATTTAGCCCTGTGTCAAAGCATTATAATTGATGCCTATTATAGCAGATTGTTAAAAACACGAAGTACTTACTGCTGACAGGAAAATGCATTTCATCAAATTAGCTCAGACACTTCAGTATTGTTGATAGTGATTAACAATTAAATTCTGTTCCAAGCAGATTTGGAAGTTGATTTACTACTGCATCCTTTATACAATAGGGAAACAATTCAGTTAAAGAAACCTGAACAAACAGAACTGTAAGATTATCCCAGAAGAGAATGACCAGTTTACAGGAGGAAAGCTATTGCAAGAGTTCTGAAGGGATTTCCCCTTATCTACCTCTTCAAAGGATATACTTACTATAGTCACAATTTAAACCAATGTGTTTTACTTGTAAATACATTATAAGCATTTTCCTGCAGTACTGAAATCAGTAAACCTGAAACTCTCAAAGTAATTTTATTGCTCATTTTATAGGTTTTCCTAGCCCTTTGATGAGCTGCCATTCCAGAAGGCAATCTTAGCTTCATGCCTTTGTTACTACTCCTCACATCAGCCGCACCCATTTCCAGGCTGTCTGTGGGAACAGTATGCGCTGGGAATCAGCCAAGCATCTCCCATCAGTAATCCTTGCAGCAGAATGCCAAATCCCATATGGTGGCACAAAGACTTTCTTCAGCACGTGCCCTTTAGCACAAAGTGCAGTATGGAAGAGAAACAAAATATAGCATGAATAGACACAGAGACATAAGCCACCAAGGAAATGGTATTCTACAAAAAAATAGGCTCACCAATAGCCATTTTATAAGTACTGTAAAATAAAGATAGAATTGCTATATATATTAAAAAACAAACAAACAAACAAACAGATAAATAAAGCTCACGCCAGGCTGGATTTAAGTGCTGATAGAGCTGAACATCCTTGCTAAGCAGTAACTACAGGCATGCAAATTCTCTGCAGGAATAAGTCTCTAATTTCCAGTAGATCACATTCCGGAAGGCATCTTTAAAAAAATAAAGACAATTACTGTTATTGTTATTATTCTTCCCATGACAGTACTTTTTTCTAGACAGAGTAGAAACTTTTGGACTGAAGCTGTTCCATATTCACTGCATGCAAAATTACTCCCTCGCAAGCAGAAAGCTCGTCTCTCACTGATGCCTACATCCTACTCCAAGCACAGTGTTGACATTAAAATCACCAATGAATAATGCTACTAACCGTAGATATGGGGCCACGAGGCGCTCCATGGAACATATATTGTTCGCTGCATGCAAAGGAGAAGCAGTGCAGTGGCTGACAAAAGACACACAAGTCCTATACACAGTCCTAACCAGTCAAAGCATCTAGCCTGGAAAGGCACAGGAAGATGAGGCCAAAAAAAAACTATTTACCAGCGGAGAGATGAAAATGAAAGATACCACAATCCGTACAATTCCTATTGCCACCATTGTTTTCAGGAGTAACTAAATGCTCAAGGTGCTCAAAACAAAATCCTTTATTTCGATGTCCAGTTCAAACGGATACATCTAATTACCATGCCCCGTAAAAGACTGCCTGGAAACTCAGCTGCAAAGAGATTTATTTTTCACACAGGCTCGCAAAATGACTCTGCAGCTGCCTACAGTCTGGGGGAGGACAACCAACTTAACTGTCCAGATAATTTGACTGAATGTTAGTAACACATCTCTTAACAAACATACATATAGTGCAATTTCTCTGTTAAAATAACCAGCAGTAAAACATGATGATCCAGGTGGCATACCCAAATGTTCCTCCTCGAGTATCATTTTTACCTGAAAAACCTTAGTGAAAACTGAAGATGACGTATGCTAATAGCTGGGGCAAGGCCCAGATTAAGGCAATACTTGAAATAAATTCTGTTTGCTTTTCCATTATAACTAAGAAACAGTAACAGCAGTTAATAAATAAATGCACAGATGCAATCAAGAGAGCCATTGGACTGTGGCTGCTTTTAGTTATGTTGACTTAAAAGCATACATATTCTTCCAAGTTTCAACTCATGTCTTGCTTATGTCCAGACATGTAATTTAGCACATTATCAGAGCAGTCTCCACCATTGAAGCCTCTTGTAGGGAAGCACTGCAGGAGAACAGCGGTACGGTGTAGTATTACTGCAGGCCTATTATTATCTCTCCAGCTACAATAGATAATTCTAAGAAACAGTCACTTAATGAACTGATTACATTCCTCACAGCACAGAAAGCTCCTCTCAAAGCAAAAGACAATAACAAAGCACAAAGAAAATTAGTTTAAATGTGAATTGTATCATTACTCCTTTGCAGGTTAGCACTCATGATAAGACAGTCCATGATCTTATCTAGTGATGGTTAACCACAGGCAAGGTTGTAAACATGGACTAAGCTAGTGAAGAACGCATTCCGACAATTCAGAGCAGAACTGATTTCCCTTTATTTTGGCAACTAAGGGTACAAGCAAAGGTTTCTCTTGCAATTACACATTTTTCTTCAAACAGTCCACCCCTTAATTACTTCAGTGTGATGGTCAAACTACAATGACAACTCAAAGCAAGATACAGAAGTACATTTTCATAAACTTATACCTTGCACCTATTTATATATTACCAGAGAAAAAGTGTTTCACATCTACATAAACTAAACCTCCCTGCCAAAAGACTGACACAAATTAGACTTTCTTGTTATCACAGAAGCAATACTG
Source organism: Apteryx rowi (assembly GCF_003343035.1). Lineage (NCBI taxonomy): Eukaryota > Metazoa > Chordata > Aves > Apterygiformes > Apterygidae > Apteryx > Apteryx rowi. Next base: position 7,468,955 of record NW_020451093.1, on the reverse strand, counting down.
CATTCTTAGCAATACTAGAGAAGATGGAAATAAGTTTTAAAAAACAACGAAAAACCTGCCAGTAATCAGAGGCTTAACAGATCCATGCTTTAAAAGATCAAAGGTCTTCAAGCTTACACAGAATGCCATGACTGAGCACACTCACATAGGATATTAATAAAATTTAAAAAAGCATTGTGAAAAAAACATGCCAGTGTAACAAGCCTTTCCCACTACTTTTATTCTTGAGTACACATCCAGAAAAAGTCTGCAATACCCTGGATTCTTACTCTGAACAAGTCTTTGTAACCTCCTCTGGCCATCAGCCAGATGAACCACCAAACTGACAGCCAGCTAAGAGAATGTGAACTACAGACACTAACTGCCTGGTTTGACAGGCTATTGATGCTACTGTCCTGACCAGTGCCTGAAACGGACCCAGAGCGCATCTTTCCTAAGACCTCTACGCCTTGAGGTCTACGCCTTAAAACCATTTTCACTCCCTCATTTCTGAATGCTAAAGGCAGAGCTGTCCCAAGGAATAGTGCAAGGATGCCCAAACCAAAGAAAGGAAAGCAAACATACTTCCTTCACTTTCTACATTGCCCCAAATTATCCTACCTGCATCTCTGGGACTATCTTTTGTACAACACATTCACTCAGTCTTCAAAATCCTAAGACATACCTCTAATTGTACATACTCTAGCATAACAGTGGGACACTAAGAACATTCATATACAAATTCTTCATTTGTCCAATGACATTTTCAGATGTTAGGACACCACAGGACAATTTTTCAAGAAAAAACTAATCTTAAAAACACGTAAAAGTGGTCCTGATACTTTTTGATTCCCAGTAACTACTATTGTTATGTTTCTGTAGAGATTTTTCAGAAAATCTGACTTCCACAGCTGACCTTTGCTTAAAAATCTGACCTATACTGTAGCTCTTCAAGCATTTGCTATTGAATTAAGGCATCAAAAGAGTTGCTGTGTGCTCTGTGCAATTCTGAAAAGGGAAAACATAGCCTCTTTCAAGTCAAGGGTAGCTTTGTTATTCAGCTTTTTAGAAGGCAGTATTCCGTTCTACAACTGCAATTACTAAGGGCTTAAAAGGTCTTGTTTTGCAAGCAGTGGAAAATAACAGTTTAAAAATCCAAGAGCAGCTAGAACAATATGAAAAGTACATCAGGTTCAAGTTAGCCACTATTATTCTATGTCTAACACTCCAGAAAGCCCTAGTCACTTTTAAATTTGCTTTAATGAAAATACAAAAGACAAGTGAAATGGCCAAAAAAGTCACTTGCTTCTTTTCTGAAAGTAAGAGATGAAATACTATGGATTACTCACACTTTCTCACCAGTGGTCCCTTAACAAATCTCATTTGGAATCGGTTACTTTTGTTAGCTTTTCTTTTCCCTGGTGGGCCACACAAATGGAAGGTGAGTCAAGAGTGAGTAAGACTTGAAGAGCTATTTAGAATGGTGCAAGGCTCTTGCATGAAGCTGTGCCTACCTTACACAGATAAGATAGTCTTCGGATTTTTACTCTGCCAAGTAATTAGGTACCTAGAGTAACATGAAGTTTAGGTTCTATGGTCTCTCGCCCTCCTCTGTCCTCTCCCTCCTTCAAGCTCTGCCAGCAAGCTCCTACAGGAGTACCAGCATGTAAACATTTCTTTCTAACTGCAACTCAGAAGTAACAACCTGAGGTAGAAAAACAAATTCTTGTAGTTATATATGTTACATAAGAAAAATGCAATGCATTAAAATATTGGATGCGACTTTTCCATGTATCTTTTGGCACAAACAATGAAAGGTAAGAAATTTCTTTCTATCAAAAAGTTCAAAACTAGTAACTATTGCTTTTTAAAGCTTGCCCTAGTAGACTGGTAGGATAGCTAATTTCTAGCAAGGGAAAAATAAACCCTGTGAAAATAAAGTATGTCAAAGGCCTTTCTGCCTCTTCTTACTGAAATATTTTCTATGTCTATGAAATCTGTCTTGAACTACAGCAAACAATTCTTTCCTGTCAGACAGCTAAACACTTGTCAAATCACTGGGCCGTTGCTAAAGTCAATGTTGGTCTGAAAAGGGAGTAAAATCTACTCCAGCATTTCCCTCAGGATAGTCACAACAGCTGAGGAACTGAGATTTTATATCCTGACAAGTAGGTGCAATATACAAATCTCACATTTAAGAAAGTGTGTTTACACAAAAGAATCAATGCTGCAGTTACCAACAGATATGTAAAAATATATAGAAAATACTCTTTGCATAAAAAAATACATATTAACTGAAAACAGAACATTTTCAGAACACTAGTGCTGTTATCCATTGATTTAGTTTTGGCTAGAAAACAAATACAAAAAAGATTTACTAATTTTAAAAAGTTTCTAGCAATATTAACTCATATCCTTACTGGCAGCCAGATTCCAAGGCAATGAGAACAGGGGGACTATCCACGGCAAGTATCATTAAGGAAGGACACATCATGGTGAAATAAGTACAACCAGATTCACAATAAGAACAAGTGAACAACAACCATCTATCTTCAGCATTCATACCGTTCCAAAAGCTAGCCAAGATCCGCAAGTCTAATCTAAATTAATACTTGGAAAAACACCAAAACTTACAAGCTAATATAATCAGAGTCAAACTGCATCAGCCTACAATACAGACTGACGTGCAACTGTTTCTTCCTGGTAGACACCCTGATAAATGTCCCTTGCTATTCCTAGCCCACCAAGCATCCCAACCAATGGCACTACCGCCCTGTGCCACCAGTGAGCTACGCGTGTGCAGGTCACATAAGGTGAATTCACTCATGCCTCTAAGCAGGTTTTTTTTACTCAAGCTCATGTTTTTAGCCCCAGAGGCTTCCAGTTCAAAATTAATGACACCATCCAAGGTAGTAGCTATTACATTAACACAAACCGGTTATATTTTGATTCTGTGCAAACCAAACCTGTAAATGTAAATGACACCATGCTGATGTTTTCATTATTTTGCAAACATAATCTGCTTAGTTCCTCAGAACCCAAGAAATACCTGCACATTCTTATAACCAAATATATCATCACCCAAACCGTGTCAAAAAAGGAGCATATAATATGAGCATAACCGATTAAATTAGACATGAAGAGGAATGAGACAGCTGTGATAACATGAATGAAATTGCTATATCTAAACAAATATTCTTTTTATGAAAAGTGCTCCTCTCATCCCTTTAGTTACCCTACAATAACAATTGCTGATCAAGATGATGTGGTGTTGAGTACATACATTACATACCCATAAATTAAGACAGTATAGTGGTCTCAGAAAGGGCCACTAGCTGAAAGTCTCAATACCCAATACCTTCAAAAAGCTAGTTATGTGCTGTATTGAAGGAGGAAAAATAGAGACTCTACTGTGAGCCTGAACACTGAATGCCCTCAATTCCAACTTGATTAAGCACAGAATACATGGTACCTGGGGTTCAATGCACTCCACAGTCAAGGTAGGCAATGATAGCCTTTCAGCTGTGGTTCTTGAAAAGAAAAAAGTCACTCAGATTTTAGTTAAATTAGCAGGATGCTTCAGACAAAAATATATTATTCTAAGTATCGTATAGTACCTGTACTATTGTAAACAATTCAAATCACATTCTCAGCCCTATACCCAATTCTGTCATAAAAGGTATGCATCGGTTCTGCATACTGAATCTCTCATTTCCTATAACTAATGAAGCAGAAATCCTACCTCACTTGACACATCTTTCTTGTTTAATTATGCTGTAATTATTAACTTCATTTTGTTACTTCACAGAAAAAGAGATATTTTCAAGTCTGTGCAAACTAGCTATAAACCTGCTGCTCTTCTATACCTCATTAATATTTTAAAGGAACACCTATTTTAGGGTTTTTCCACATTAGACAATTTGCGTTAGCGTAAACTCCTTCTAGTTGCAGTCTTGTAGATCTTGAAATCTCCCCAAATGGGAGATTCATTACAGAAAGGGAAAGAAAAGAAGGGAATTTTGTTTCTGAATTGGGTTATTTTCACTTGGATCACTTCAGCAATCCAGCTTACAACACAGCCCCGCAAAAGAAATGTACTGAATCAACTGAGCAGAGACAGGTGAAAATCACCCCCCCCGACTTTCACACAAAACTTAGCAGAATCTGGCCATTAGCAGCTGAGCCCAGGCTCAGACTACTCACACTGAAAGGTTTGGTACCAACAAAGTACAAAAGTTAGGGGTTTGGATCCAGCAGACTGAAAGGGAAGAAGTAAAACAATGTAATCAGTACTGCATTTAAGCAGGCCTACTTTTTTTTGCATAACCTTATATGATATACTACTCATCATTCCCTTTGGTCAGCTGGCCTCCAAGGATAGTAGCCAATATTATATTTCTACTTTTTTCCTCTAATACAAATGAAGGCAAATAATCAGTTCTGAAATGTTATAAAGAAAGAAGTCAGCAAATTTTCCTGGGCCTAACAGTGATACTCTAAAGTATCTATACTTTATTACACTTCTCTTTTTGACATACTAAATGATAATTTTCAAATCCAATTCTAGTATTTAACAACAGCTCCTGTAAAACTACAGTACATAACTCAATGCATATGATTATACTGAGTTTGATTTGTGTTTTGTTAATAATACAGACATATTAAAGCAATAAATCCCTCAGACCTATTTTTTAAACCAAAATAACGTGATATTAAACCTAATTATTAAGGCATAGAGTAGATTTCATGGTGTGCAATCAGAGAAAATTTCTTATTATAAAGCAAAAAAGAACCAGACGAGCTTATGTCGAACAGCCAAACGAACAGCCATTCATGAAACAGATGATATTATCACACTGTAGCTGCCCAGTGACAAGTAGTCATTGCCTTAGCTTCAGTGAGGCGCTATTAGAAGTTCACTATTCAAACAGCTGCTAGCAAGCATAGGCCTAAACACCGGTTATCATCTGTCAGAAAGGACAACAAAAGCCAGTTTTCAATAAGATGACAGAATGAGATGGGAGATCGCAGTATGGGGCCAGCGAGGAGGAAGAGTATCAATTGTCCTTCATAGGCGTTCCCAAGGGACAAAGGACAATCAAAAAAAAAATAATAATAATAATAATAATCACAAAAGTGCTCTTTCCTGAAACTGCAAACTGGAATAGCCTTTCCCTTCTGGGCTATGAATTTTGAATTTTATCATCCTAGATTAATATCAGGCTGTGCTTAATAATCTTAATAATCTTAAAAAATAAAATAATTAAGAGGAAGATAAAGCAGCCCAAGGCCGAAATTAGCAGCCAGAATTAGCTTTGCACAGAGAGATTCCTCAGCACTTACAACCATACGGTGTTTTAATAACTGATATCCCAGAAGAACAGCTGCTGTGCCAGTATCTCTCACCTCCAGCTTGTTTGGACAAATTGCCTTCTTCATTTCTGTAGAATTTGTATTGTTGCTTTTTTTGGATCCTTCAAAACCACTATTTTCATGCACTTAAATAAACATCCTCTACTTTGATCCTATAAACCACGTAAGGCATACAGGATCCCATTACCTTGAACTTGCACCCTACAAGTAGAATATTAAATTGTTATTTACCAAAAAGAGATCTTAAGAAAGGGCTACGCTTTCAGGTATACCACACAAAATAAAATTCACCACTTACTCTATAACGCCAGTGCACCAGTGTCTGGAAACCAGTCTGTTCTTTGATGGTCCAAAGGAGGGAAGAACGGCAGTAACCTGGTTGAGCTGTAGGCTTAGGCTTAAAGAATGACAGGGACAGGACTTACCCTTTGAGCAGACTCAAATTTGGGAGCAGCCACATGACCCTGGACAGCTTAGATCAAGAATCTGGTAACGTTCCCTGTCGTGCCACTGCTGGATGAAACACCACATAGAGGATAACACCCTGCAGTCCTGCAACCCTGAAGAGCTGGAAGCTCTAAAAGCAACTGTACTGAGGTGCCTAAGGAAGGTGCGCCCTTACCTGAAAACACGGAAAATGTAGCCACAGGAAACTATAGCTAAGACTGGTTTTCTTAACCAGCTAGTTACCAACTGAAAGAAGGAACATTAACACTTAAGTTCATACGCACAAAGAACTTCTGATGCAGACACCAAAATTCTGCATCTGCCCTTAAATGAAGCTTAGGTTACGGCAAAAGGTCAGTACCTGCAAATAAGGTTTTAAGCACTGAGGCAATACAGATAGCGCTTACCGCATAAGCGAGCTCAGTGATATAAGGTATGCCTGTATTTCCCCTCCGTTTCATAAGCTTTTATCCCCTTTTCTGGATATTAAGTTGAGCTCTGAATTAGTGCAATTTGCCACAACAGGTTCATTCACATCAAGACAAAGCTGGGGCAGCATTTTTCAAAGAAAGGGATTAGATGACTGTAACTACCATCTGTACTTATGCATGTTTAGACTATGAGAAGGGTAATCACCACACTTCAGGGCATGATCTGCAGGGGTCAGGATGATAATCTTGCTCCCATCTTTCTGGTTTTGACATTGCCCAATTGGGTAGGTGCATAATAGAGGATATTAGTCTTCCCTGAAGCATTAGTTATTCATCACTGCCAAAGGCAGCTTTACAGATCTAAAATTATGAACCAATCTAGTACAGCAACCTGTTCTTTCAAACTCTGAAATGCTCTCTGCAGTGCAAAGTTGGAAGACTACATTATACTTCAGACACAAATGATTTTCTCCATGTTTAAAGACAGCAAGCCTTTGCAAATTAGAGGTAGTCGACCAGTACACCATAAGATTTCACGGATCAGTTTTGGAATGGAATGTTATTATCCCAATGGCTTACAACCTACTAAAAACAGTGAGCATTTTAAAGGGCTTTTTTTTTTCTTTAATTTGTGTTAAATTTCCATTTAAATAAGAGACAGAAATCACAGTATCTTACATTTAAACCTAGGGCAAATATATATAGAACCAAATCAAGTATTGTTCCTACAACCAGCATTAGTTTTCAACCCATATAACCCAAGATATGGCTAAGGATTTCAGGCTTAGCTTCTCCATTATTTGGAAATACAAGCACAATCTTATTAGACCACAGGAAGACACACTTGTTTATAGAAACACAACAAAACCACTTTGACAGACATAGGCAACAAAATGACCCTGACAGATACACTGAACAACTATATTTTCAATTTTTGAATAAGCAATACATTCAATCTATTTATATACCTGATTTCTCGTGTACTTATTGCAAGCATCTCCTGCCATTTTGCTTATCAGCACGTGCTCCTATTTTAAAAAACGAAGGAGAGAGACTCCCTTCCATGAAGCCAGCCAGCAGCTACATGCTGCAGGACAAGGCAGGCCTTCCCCTGGCTGCTGCTGGAAGCCCGGGACAGCCCTCCCGGCAGCAGCAATCCCCTTCGTTCCCCACCTCGGATGGTTATCCGATTGATCCACAAGTTGCTGCAGTTGAAAGGAGCTGTGTTAGCCTAAGCACATAAATAGCAGGTCTTGGCCACCCCAGCACGTCTGGGCTGCAGTGGGTTAGGGAACACCTGCAAAATGCAGCCCTGCAGTTAGCTCTAAGGGTCCAAGAGCAGTTGTGGCCAGGATGGGGTGAAACCAGGAGTTAATGTACCACATGTGTAAACCTCAAAACATTTATGACTGCTAGCAAGGTCCTAGCCCAACAGTAGATTGACTTTAGGTAACCTGTTGATTAATAAACACCACTGCTACTGTACCATGCTTTTTATCTCAGCATTTCAAATATGCAGTTTTTTCTTACCACACTTTTCAGAGATAGGATTTGTTATCAAATCCATTTTATGGATGGGGAGAAAACCGAGAAAAGAAAATAAAGTTCACAACTATTTTAAATACTCTGACAAATTAGTTTAAAGCTGGACTGCCTGACACTGAAAATAAGCTTTTCTAGACATGCTATGGGGTTTACAGAATCTTTCAGGCTTAAACCTTCATCTCAGACTTTCCCAGGACCCCCACTGGTTTTACTGTCATCTTTAATGAGAGTGAATTTTACCTTCCATATGGGCTACAGGACACGGTTAGACTGAAACCTGGAGCTGGAAAGCTCAGTATGTTTGAATTCTTGGGGTGAGAACCCTTAATAATGGTATCACTCGGTTTACATGCAGTGCTGTTAGCATTCACAATTCTTTACAAACTGACCAATTTCACAGCAGTCCCCTGAGATAGAAAAGTCATTAGTGTTCCCACTAATGAGACAGGAAACCAAAGATAAATAACTTGTCCAGAACCATTCAGCAAGTCAGAATATAGCCAAGACTTAGTTCTTTTAACAACAACAGAAAAAAATTTAGAGAATAAAGAAACCTTTACCGCACCTTTTATGAATCAGCAAAGAAACACTAACTATAGGTTTTCTAAATTTATTTCAGCATGTTGTGCATCGCAGTTTGGATTTGTTTCAGTACCAAAGCAAAATCCAGACAAAACCAGCGAATGAACATCCTTTTACCATAACTTGGTTTCTCTCCAAACATTGTAGTTCAACCCAGGTACATTAAAAAGCCCCAAGCTTCAGGCAAGAAATCCAAATCTAGTCTTGTTGGCACAGCTATAATGGCGGTACCATTTCAGTGCTAAAATGTATCAGGCAACATTCTGGTGCTTCAAAGAGAAATTGTAGAAATCTTTTAAAAGTGAAGTTCTGTGACTGTATTCAATAGAATTGTTATAGCTATGCTTTATGTCCTAGGAAATTTTAGATTTACTTCCCTGACTAATACAGAACACTCCCCTTAAGAGTGGTGATCAACTGGATTCCTCTTTCGCTCACTCTACCCCACTGGGACAGCTTTTGCATTGATTTTTCACACTAGAAATAAGTATGATTCTCTTCCAAAAACTGAAAATCCTGTAGCCATTATCATAAGAATTAAACCGTCAGATCATAAAGATCATGAGGATGCTTGGTAAAAGGACTGTAAGACTCAGAGGAGACAACAGCTACAAACAAACATGCTACAGTAACCAGAAACCAAAGCCTTGCAGGTAACACACGCTGCCATCGCGTACGTGGACTGTGTCTCCTGCCTTGTGATCTGGGTTCTAACAGGCCCCAGAGACTGAGCAACAAAAACAACAAATGTGAACCTTCATTTCAGCATTTTGAATTCAGAATAACCAGCACGGTGATCAGAAGTCTCCTGAAAGCACACACAAATCCAAAAGATGAAATCTCTTAACTAGGCAAAAAGATTTTCATTACAATTAATAGGAGAAAAAAATGCCAACAACATATGCATCACAAAACACAACTCAGCCTCTGAGGAGAGCGACAGCCTGAAGCTCCATCTGAAGTTGAGCGGTGCGGCACTATCACGTGTACTTTTTCACCAGTTCTCAACTGCCAGACTTGCACCTAATCCAGAAGTCCTTTGAACCACACATAGGAATAACTGGCATATTTTTTTCCTTTGAATCAACAAAATTCAGCTACTCGATGTGAACAAAGCAAAGAAATTACTGAGGAACTTAGAATTAAAAAAAAAAAAAAAAGGAAGGGAAATTTTCTAATGCATCAGAATTTGTGCAGCAGGATTTGTTTTAAGATGGAGGAATCTCATACTAAAGATTCCCTCAAACTGGTAGATAGAGAGGTGTTTTTGTGTGTAACTTGGGCTGAGAAATGAGAGAAAACCCCAGTAAACTCTTCACTCTTTAAATACCCTGCTCTCCTTAACAGACACCAGGCATCCCTTAGCAAGCAAGACATCATCATTCTCTTTTCCTCAGCTCTCCCGCGGAGTTGCTCGCCCAGCATCTGCACTGCAAATGTTCTGCAGCAAAGGGCAAGATGCATTATACCACAGTACACACACCAGTCTCAATGACTTCCATTTTATGGCCTAAATTTGCAACTCCTGATTTCAGATATACATAATTGATGCAACTTATACTGACAGCATCAACACTGTAAAAGGAGACATTCCCTATCTCCTCTCCCACAGCTGAAGCCTGGGCAAATGGAAAATAGGGCAGGAAGAGGCCCTGACAAATTGACCATGTGGCACAAATCAAGCTATCAATTAGCAAGATAAAGTTGTCTCTTCTACAGAGATGACAAGGGTGCAGAAAAAGGAGGTCGTTCTTGTAATAGAGCTTCTTTCCCCCGCAGCACCTGGTGCAGATTGTACTTGCCCACTGTGCACCCCATACCTCTCCAACAAACAGACTGTACCTACCCTCACCTTGACCATGCTCTCCCTCTGGTCCTTCACCCAGATAAAGTGTCCGGCATCTGGTGCCAGCCAGGGGATGGAATTCATCCGAAGTGTTTCAAGGATCAGCACGCTGGATCCATCCTGTATAAGCTGCTTACAGGATTTACCAGACTCCCGACAGTTAACATCGCACAGCTAGAATGCCAGATGTCAAGCGCTGGAGATACAGCCCTGATAAAACCAGGCTAATGCAAAAGGCCCCAAGATTATCCCCTCTGGAAAGGATGTCATTGAGAGGATGGAGTGGGCTGTGAACAGAACGCTGCAATTACCACGCTGGGAAATGCTAATCGACTTAAAGCAAGTAATGCATGATGAGAAGAGGGAATGACTCTCAGCAGCAATGCTGGTAGCTAAGTTAATTGTGGATTGACTGGAAGAGCAGAAGTATTACCATGCAAAGATTCATGAATCACTAAGCCTTTCCAACTCTAAAATACAGGACAACTCCCTCCCTCCATACTATAAAACATACATCTACAATTATCTCTGGAATTCACCTGCAGAACTATATTGCTAGTACATGATCTGGTGATACCCAGCTGGCACTGGCTACACAAAACAAACACACCAAAATTAGGACATTATTTTTTAGCTTTGAATTCTCTTTCTCCTTGGCATTAGCTATGTAAGACAAACTCACAAAAATTAGGACTTTTTTTTAGCATTGAATTCTCTTTCCCCTAGTTTGCATATCTGTTTTCAAATGTGAACAAAGGCTTTCTTTATTCTTTGTCATCACAAACCTTTTAATTTTTTGTCCTTTTCTTAAAAAAAACTCAGCTGGGGAGAGGCAAAGGGGGTTCCACAATTAGATGGGAAGCTCTGCTCACAGTTACGGAGGAAGCTTGAAAACCTCAACCTTAAAGGTTCAAAGACAATACGAGAAACGGCAACCTCAGCATTTAGCGTTATTTTAAACAAAAACATGTTTATTGAGGGAGGGAAACTTGACTCATTATCTGAGCATCTAGGATTACCAGTACTGCCTTTATGGAAGAGGTTGCAGTACATGACTTTCTGCCGTTGCTCTGATCTCTTCATCTGTGGTTCCCCGTTCTACACGCATTACCCACCGACAGACGGGAAAGCATACGAACATATTTTCCTAAGATTGCCCTTAGGAATCAACCAGCCGAGTCTTGCAAACCCGGTCTGTTTGCGTGAACTGCACACACTCATCAGCAATCCTGGGATTGTTTTTATTACCCGGATTACCAGAGTACCCATAGGCCTTAAACAGAACCAAGCCCTCGGTGAGCTGGATACCGTGCAGGCACAGAGACGTATTGTTTTAAAGAGTTTATGGCCTAATGCAGCCTAAGTATATTCAAACGTACAAATTAAGCACGAGAAGCAGGTGCTCACGCTCAGGAGAAACGTCGTGTGAACAGTAACACCTCCCCAACCTATCAGCGCGATCAGGAAACTTGTTTTTGTAATTTCACAGTCGTCATTACTTTCTGGTACGTGCTTTATCACAGGTGTATATTAATGTTTTGTTATTTTCTATGTCGAAGCCTAATGCAATAGTTTTTTTAAAGCATTGAAAGTCCACTAACATCTCTACAAGAATGAGGAGTAGGGTTGGTTTTTTTTTTTTTTTTTTTTTACAATTTCACAATCATGAAGCGCAACGCTGCAATAACTGCAGTTTTGCAACGTATATATTCATACATGCACCTCAAGAAGACACGGTTTCTGGTTTACATTCGGGGCCTTAAGCACTTACTCCCGGATACCCGGTGCCTCCCACAAATTCACCCTCCCTCTTCTTCCTAAGCGCCACCGCTCCTCGCTCCGTCAGCCAGCTTTAGCCTCCCCCCGCCGGGGGCTCCGCCCGCCCTCAGCGCCTACCTGGGAGCGGCGACGGGGGTGAAGGGAGCCCGCGCCGCGCCGCGCCGCCCTCCCTGGCGGGCGCCGGTGCCCGGCAGCGCCTCGCGCCGCCAACGGCCGCGCGCCCAACGGCCAACGGCCACGCGCCAACGGCCGCCCGCCCAACGGTCAACGGCGGCCGCACGCGCCCTTCCCTTCCCGCCCCTCAGCCGGGCGCGGGCGCGACGCCCC
>NW_020451093.1:7359918-7456273 GCF_003343035.1 Apteryx rowi | reverse complement strand
GAGGGCGGCAGGCGCCTCCTGCCGCCGCCGGGCACCCGAGGGGCCGGTCGCGGTCGCGGTCCCGCCGGCACCTGCTCCCGGGAAGGGCGGGCGGAGGGCCCGGCCCCGCGGGCTCCGGCTCAAAGCGGAGGAAAGCCCGGCACCGCCGGCCCCTTCGCCCTTCCTCTTCCAAGCCGCACCACAAAGCAGGTAGTAAAATTAGTGTATTGGAGGGCACTCAGTTATTTTTGTAAGGTAGGAGTTAAGAGATTCAAGTTAGTTACGTGATACAGTAAGTTGGTATATACATATACCTTAGTCTGTGCATTCCCGAATGAGCTTTATAGTGCTTAAGCTGTTGAGCATCTGCATTAAGGATGCTCTAATTTAGAAGCCGGTGTTTTCAGGTGAATTCAGTACCTGGGAAGGAAGTTTGACAATCCAGGAGCTGCATTAATTAGATGCGTTGCCACTGCGGTATTGAAGAACACGCCTTACGCTCAGCACACGCTGAAGCCACTTTCCCCAGCTGGGCCTTTGCAGATGCCTGTTTGGTATTAAGCTTACTGAGACACCGCTGCCGTGGTGGGGAATGGGTCTGACTGAAGTATGAGAAGCGTTTAAAGAACAAGCTGAGGGAGTATGACCACCAGCTCATTCAAGTATCTTAAACCATAACTGTGTAGGGGCCGCAGTTCAGAATGAATAAAATCTCCATTGGGCCAAGTTCTGCACTGCTAGATGATAAATTTAAGGTCTGAGTTTTATCAGAAATATATTTTCATTTATAGCATTCACTGTTGTTCTAGGGCTGCAAACCCCTATCCTTTCCTTTTTACGGTACTTTCGTGTAAGCTGAATCTTGAAATGGATACAATAATTTGTGGTGTTTTGATACAGAATTAATTGACTGATGCAATCCAACATCCTGAAAATGAAATTGTTGGGATACACTTGCAAACAGTCTCCTCTGTAATTGAATTCATCCTCCAGGCACAATCTTTATCTAGGGGATCTGAAATGTGCATCTTTGACTCATGGAAAAATCTCTGTGGTGTGGCACTGTACAGCATTTGCCTTTGTCTGCAGAACTGGAGCAGAACGCTTGGGACTCCCAAGCTTCTTTCCTAATATAAACTGTCTAAATTTGGCTTCAGCAGGCAGGATGAGGTTTTCAGTGTTCTTCATTCTGCACGCAATAGCTTCTCAGCCAGCCAGCATACAGAAGTAGTGCCTTCTGTGCACCAAAAGTAGTAAGATCAAAAACACTCACTTATATAAATAATTGACCATTACTCTCCAAGTTCAAACAGACTAATTTCTATGTCCACTATTACATATCAGAAATACTGGGTTAATCAACAGGAACATATTAGTACACCTATGTAATTACTGGTTGCTCAGTGGCGTTTATTTAGCTACTAAAGACCAGGACTGGTCGTGTTGACCATGAGGCTTCTATTGGTAACAACTACCCATCATCAGCATGAAAACCGATACGGCCTAGCTGCAAGTGCCTTCAGATGCTTCCGGGCTCCTAGTAGGTCCCAGGTGAAAGCAACATGAGCGTACATAAGTAACGATGCAAAAACCACGTAATGCTCATTAGAAATCCACTCAAAAGCAAAAATAGAACAATCATTTCTACAGAAATTCTGGAGTTCCATAAATTTGCATTGTTGAGTAGAAAAATACTCTAGAAAATAATTGAGAAATACTCAGTATTTCTGAGTAATAAATAAAAAAAGTAATAATTACTGAAAAGAATCAGTTTATAAAGCTCCCGTATGACTTAAGGGAAGTGGCAAGGATACAGAAACTTCTACTCCATTACATTGTAGCGTGTATAAAATAATATTCCTATAAAAATGGAAATGTATGCAAAGAATAAGAAGAAGAATCTCCCTGTCATCCTCCAGACTACTAAAACAAAACAAAACAAAATAGGAAGAAGGAAGAGTTCCATGAAAGGTAGTAAAGATGACACAATTATTTAAAACAAAGCAAAAACCAACTGTTCTGTTCATTTCCCAGCAAGTCATCCAGGGTTTCTAATTATTTTCCATGTACTTAGGGGAGAGGCTAAAATCCAAACGACGTTTGAGAATGGGGACTCCAGCAGCTTTGAAGAGTTCCCGTTAAAAGGCTAGCTCTTACATTGCCCAGTCACGGGCAGAACTCCCCTACATCGAAGACGCTGTACGTACGTGTCACCCAACACTGCAGTGAGAACACCTGCAGAAGATGTGGCGAGGAGTCAGTGACCGGCAGAGTACGCGGTAGCAGGCCCGGCCTGTGAAACTACACACCAACCAAAGTCCCCTCAGGGCCAGGCACACGTATTCCATTTTGTCAACCACGTCTAGCTGCTTCCCGCACAGTAGTTTCTCAAGGTCAGCACAGCTGAGCTAAGGAAATAGTTCCAGCAGCTTTAAGGGGCCCTTGGGATACCATGAGTCGGGTCCCAGGGGCGGCTGACCCGTGCCTCCAGCAGCCTCCGGTCAGCAGCGCCTCCGCGCAGGTCCCGGGGCTCCCCGTGCAGTCTGTAGTGCAAGGCCTTTATTAAATCCATCCCGTTTAACCCCTAATGAACCCGAGCGTCTCTCTCCGCCAGTATCCGACCCTCTCTTGCCCACCTGGCTGTCACAAACATGCACACAAGAAAGTTTAGTTCAGTTTTATTTTCCACTGTAACAGTTTTCAAATGATACATCATGCAGTCTGCCAGTGTATCCATCCGTCTTTGATAGAGTTTCAGAACGAAGATAAAAGACTTATCTCCAAGGGATGGGGGAAGAAGGGTTCAGATCTGCTAGTAAGAGTTTAATACATTTCAGCATCATTTGATGCAATGGCAAAAAATTTCCCCTTGTTACCACCAAAACGTGTCCACAATTTATTTTTTCCTAAAATGAACACTACTGTAAAGATACATAGAGCCCAGAGAATACACATCTGCAGTACACATTACACACTTTACAAACTAGACATGTATAATTCTACAGAATGCTTCAACCCCCGTATTTCTCCCACAATGAAAAGTGTTTCAAATTGACACGACTGTGAGAGCAAGACACAAACTTGCGGAGTGGTGTTCCGTCCTGTATAGCAGATGTTGTCCAGTGCATTTTTCAATTCATACAGTCGCATTAAAGGTGAACATCAAAGCAAGGGTAGATTAAGATTATCCTGTTAATTTATATTTTTCATTCCCTTTAACTTCTAATTGATATCGACTTCATTTTCACAAGGTCTTTCTCCTCGAAACCTCATGGTCTCCTCCAATAATGGAAATCTGATTAGGCCTGTTCATTTGGGACCTGCACAACCATTTGATTTAACTTCCAACTTATTAAAATTAAACAATTTTAAGCTAAAAATAACTTCCAACCATTTATTTCCAAGCCTTATTTATCATTTTTTCAGGCAAATGTGAATCTTAATTCATTAGGCTTTACAAAATGAAGTTTAAAAGTTATTTAAAAGGTTCTGCAGGCAGAAATTATTACAATGAAGTTTGTGATTTATTTTTTAGTTTTAAATATATTCAGGATAATCCACTCTCACCCTTGTTGAGTAAAGTACAAACTTAAAAATATGTCAGCCAAGATCTTTCCAGGTTTTTAAAAAAAAAAATTGCTTTAAAGAAATGTCAATGAAATATGAATTCAAGGACAAACACAAGATATTTGAACTAATTCAATAAAAGAAGCTCAAGTGAGCAGGAAATTGTTGTTAATTATTAGCAAAAAGAACAATATACATTTTAGTTTCATCTTAAGTTTTCTATTTGTGAACAGTGTTTCCAACAAAATTTGTCCCATGCATGACTTCAGATGTGTAATTTAATTTGCACTATATAAATCACAAATTGAAAATTAAGTCTAGAATAAATATAAGACAACATTCAAAGAGCAAAGAAAGAAAAATTAAGATAGCATCAAGTAGTGGAAAATAGCAGGACAGGTTTTGAACTCTGCAGAGCAGATGTGTGGTTTTTATTTCTACATACAAAATGTGTAAGACTTAAAAATGGTAGAAAAGTTGAGTATACATTATGCAATACAAACTTAAATTGCCTAGTTAAAATAGGCTTATAAAATAAAAATCTATAAGGAGAATAAGTGTAATTGACAGTTAATTATTTCCAATTTAGTAAATATCTTCTGTGTTCCTTTGAGAACTTCAGCATAATAGATCTTTTCAACATTTCAGTCATAGAAAGTTCTCTTGCAGTCTTGATCTAAAAGTTAGCTTGGAGAAACTTTTATTATTTTGGCTAGAGAACTGACTGGCTGATCAGCACTAGCGCAACTAAGAAACGTCAAAGCTAACTTATTACTCAAGCTCAAGATAACTGTCTGAACTGTCAGATGTTAATGATGATGATATGGGAACTCATGAAATTTTTTAAGCTAATGCTGCATTTGAAATGCAATTCTATAATAAACTTTGAATTCAGTTTACAGAACAGAAGTTTATAGTCTTGTTGTATTTTCATTGTACAAGAAAACAATACAAAATCTTTGACGGTAACTGTTTGGTGTTCCTTAAGATAACTGTTTTAGAACCAAAACAAGAGGATAATTATTTCATTCATAATAGAAATTTCAGCCATGAACAGCTGATAAGATAGTACAGATTAGTTTTGAATTAGCAATTTTGTTAAAGATTGCATATGGCAAGTTCACAGTTCATTTTTCTGGCAGTGCACACGCACATAAAGAAAAATATAAAACGTCAGAAGATACAAAATAAATTAAATACATGAAAATTTGCAACTTTGTTAAATATTTTTAGCAAAATGCTCCCCAAAATAGTGCAACATTAAAAAAAAAAAAGTTAAATTAATTCTAACTTACTTGGCAACAACTGAGAGCTCTTAAATAATTTCAGTAGAAAAAAATATCTAAAATCAATTCACAATCTATCAAAGGATTTCAATTAAATTAAATGATTAAATACTTTTATGTTTACTAAGAGATAGACATGTTCAGAAATAAAAAAAAATTAATCTCAAATTAAATAAGAGCAAACAGCTGCCAGACAAGGCTAGAGGGATATACTCAGCTGTAACCTTCCTAAAATCCACACTTTAAGACATAACATTGCATAATATGCACATTTGAAAATGAGGATATGTATGCGCGACACACAAGCGGTAGGCACACGTTAGGGCAGTAACTTCAGCCTGCCATCCTAACTTTTACCAGAATGATTCCAGTGCCCCCTTGCTGAGAAGATGGAAACTTTCTATCTGGCACTAAGGAGATCCAAGAAAGGCAAGTGGTTTCATCCTTTACTCAATGAGCATAAGTATACTATCCATAAGACAACTTGCATATTATAACTTGACAATATGCAAGCAATAAATACATTCTTTTCCCCTTGCAATATGCTCTTCATTTCTTAACACATATATCCTAAACTTGGTCTGCAAGGACAGCTTGAGTATATAACCCTCACCTCCTTTTGGACCCTCTATACGTAATTTTTTTTAAGGTAGGGTCTCAGACTGTTCACTCCTGCACCTGAATTCCAGTGCGAACAGATCAGGGCTTGCCGAAGGCATGCGGGAAGGGGAAAGGAGGGGATGTTTGTCAGCTTTTCAGGGGCGAGATTTCTGCAGCATTCTGCAGCTTTCAAAATTTCATCGAGAACAATGCTTACAAACACATGGCTAGCCATCACATTCCAGGAAAACCCACCACCGTAGGGAGAACTACAAGCAGCTCAGATCTTAATTTTAAGATAGGTCACACAGATATATTCATGTAATTACCAAACTTCAAAAACCTAGATCTATACTAACAGATTTCTCTGCATCCCATTTGATCTTTACCAGGTACTGCAATAGAGGTTATTTTATACAGTCCAAAGATTTTACCAGGATATTACAAATGGTTCTTTGGGGAAATTTACTTCCGAAAATGTAAGCAGTAAAATTAAACCATATAGCAGCACATTTTCATCCCCTAAAAATATAAAATAATATGTATATTATACAGTAAATCAGTCATGACAGAGCACAATCACCTGCCTTTGATGGCACTTGGTCATTGAATTAATTCTTTGATGCCAGAAGTCGGGATTTATGGATGCAACAGAGTACTTCAAAAAGCATCAATCTGAGTGTAGAAGCCCCAACCTAACCAGCGCCAAGAGTCAAATGCAGTCAGTGAAATATTCCGAATGGCAGACTTCCTATCGTTACTTAGATGGTTATGTTAAATACATTGTACAAGTATTTGTAGAAGAGTTGAGCTGAGCACTTCTGTACACCTGGAGATCCTACGAAGCTCAAAGTATCTGGGACCAGTGCATCGCTGATGGCTGTAGGAAGCGCGTGATGAATAGAACGTGGATCAGGTTGAAGAGCAAAAAAGAAACTAGTGACTTAATGACAGTTCTTAACATGCTAAGTGGAATTGACCTGTCAAAAGAGAGCAAGAAAGGTAATACTAATTAGTGGATGTTTTAGATTACAAAGCAGATACGCAACATGACAAATAAATACCTATACTTCACAGAAACTTGATATGCAGCAACTAAATAGCTTCAATAACAGCAGTGAAACTAGATTCAGTTGTAGCATATTTTTAATGTTTTCATGACCCTGACAGGAAATCAGGGTCTCTGTTGCCAAGTCTCAGGAAAATTGTGTCAGATTTATCTTTAAAGCTACCAGCCCACAAATTGGCACAGTCACAATGAAACAATTAGCTTGATGAAATTCATTCCTTACCACCTGTAAAATAGCATTATGGCGTGTCTAAATACATCCTTACACACTATCTAGAGGTCTAGCTTCTCTTCCCCCTCCCCCCACCATTATCGCTCTAGTCTTTTAATAGGATTTTTCTCTTCATGGGGAGGCACTAGGATATGCTGAAGACTAAGTGTGCAGGAATCTTCGCAATGGGATATGCAACATTAAACAGCTGTAAATAACATTATATATAAAATGAGTAAGGAACATAACTCAAATGCAGTTTTTCGAGTGCATTTCAAACATATTATAAGATGAAAGGAATAATAATTAAGAAAAAAAACCAAAGACCACAAATCCAAAGCAATCCTTCTGTTCCACGTTTCCTGACAGAGAGGTGCTTTCCTGAGGTGCACATATCTATCTCTGCATTCATATTATACAGACATCTTCCCCACTAAGATAATGATAATTCTTTCCAAAAGCAAAGTTCAAGGTAGTTTACCAAGTACAAAAGTGATTTAAAGTTGATTATAAAACATTTGAAAAACAGACTTCTAAAAATATTTTAACTACACATTTCTCATTAGTCATATGGAAAGCAACACTAGACAATCTCCAGAAGTCCCTTCCGACCTCAACTATATTCTGTGATTCTGTAACACGAGTAACTTTGAATTTGCCTAGTATTTTTCTTAAAACTAGTTTAATTAGCTAATACAAAATCAGCATTATAAAAATAGCAAAGTTTTGCCCTATTAAACATTTTCTTCATTTTCTTGTATGATTATATAAAGCAAAACTTGTTAATATTCAGGATCAAGTTAAAAAAAAAACAAACAAAAAACACCCCCTCCCCCCCCCACACACAGTGCAGTCACTTTTTTTAAGTTTACCCAGAATTAATGCTGGGATTTGTAGTTAGCTCCTAGTTGTCATCCTCATTAACACCTCTAAGGAAACTAGGATGGTTTCTAATTCCTGTATCTTATTGACTAGCTTAACTGCAGCCTGGATAGATTAAATAGAGATATTCATCTTGCTCAAGGATGGGGAGGTGCTGGGAACATACCAGAGACTTCAGGATAAAGGAATGCGTACAGAGAAGAGCCTGCTTGCTTAGCGTATTTCATGCATACAGATCCCAGTGACAGTAGCTTTAATAATTTCAGTAGACCATGATGGCGCATTAGTGCTATTGTCTGCATATCTTCATTTCAATTCTTTCGTTCTCTTTCAAAATAAGGTATCAGACAAGTCT
The DNA here is from genome assembly GCF_003343035.1 of Apteryx rowi. Taxonomy (NCBI): domain Eukaryota; kingdom Metazoa; phylum Chordata; class Aves; order Apterygiformes; family Apterygidae; genus Apteryx; species Apteryx rowi. Next base: position 7,448,324 of record NW_020451093.1, on the reverse strand, counting down.
GAGCAAATATTAAGAGGACAAGATAGGCAGATAACAAGCCTCCTTGAGACTGGAAACATGGATGTAGACACATCATCAACATATTTGGTTTTCTAAGTCTGCTCTTGGTCTGCGTGTCCAATGTTTCCACGCAGCACCTGAGCATACCCAGTGTGCCAGTCTGCTTACAGGTAGGTCAGTACCAGGAGAGCATCCTGCAGGCTGCAGCTCACTAATTTAGAAAGGTGTGGCAAAAATGGACATAGCAAACCTGTAAAAGTTTGGATAAAGCACCTGAAGTGCTCTCTGACAAAGCGTCTCAAGTGTTTAATGGTATCATCCACACTTTGTCTTCTTCCTTCATAGTCAGCTGCCCCAGAGCTGTTAGTGTCCCTCCGGTGGGTGGGAGCCTGGAGCAAGTCTGTTAAAGCAGGAGCTGCAGGAGTGCGGCACCACGGTGCCTCACCTCTCCATCAGCAAAGTGGCAAACGGGAGCGTGTCCTCTAGAGGGGGAATTCTGAGCAGGTCATTGTGCGAACGTAAAGACAAGTTCAAAATGAGCTGATTTATACCAACACAAATCTGACCACATATTTTAAGCATGAAAATAATTCAACATCGATTTGTGCCACTTAATCCGCTTTTCCCCCTTATTCACTACAATCTGACAGTTACTAACTAGCACACTGGGACATTCAAGTTCTCAGACCCTGCATTTATGTTTATTTACATTTCTAAAACTTATTACTACTATAGTTTTTAATAATTTTTTAAAAAATCATATGAAACCAGATTGCATAGTGGTTTTGATAATTCTGTGCTCTTTTTGACCTACACTTTGTGGGGCAATAGGAGAAGCAGAAAGTAAAAACGATTTGTTTTGTCTAACTAAAGACAAATACATACTGTAGTTTTTGCTTTTTTTTTTTCCCCAGATATTATTTGAAAAAAAACTTAATATTAACCTTTTTGAAACTGGGGTTGTGTTTAGTTACATGTCAAAACTATTCCCAATTATTTTATGTCCCATAAATATGACAGTATATAACTCAGTTCTCTAGCTCATCAGCAGAGAAACACATTCATCTACATTATGGATTTGCAGCTATGCAGAATTTAGGCAAATTGTTCTTTAAAATATTGTTAGTATAGTTCTCCCCCCAAATTTCAAAAACTCATTAAAAAATTACACTAAAAATATTTCAAGTATTTTTATTAACACAGAATAGATTGAATTATGAGAGCTGACTCAGAACTGTGTTACAGAAATACACATTTCAAATCCCCAAGGCTGTCTCCACGAAACCCTGGCATAAATTCAGCTACAAGGTTGTAGCAATACTAGTGCCATCTTCTCATAGATATATACCACAACCCACGTCAAACAGGACTGGTATTGCAGCAGTTGTCCTGTTAGGTGCACCAATGTAAACTTCCTTTTTCATAATTTCAGAGTATCTAGATTTGGTATATAACCCAGGTAACAATTTCATTGCAGTTGTATTTGTGAAAATTTCTGCAGTGTGGACGGAGTGAATAATTCTCTCTTGGAAATTCAGACACTCCTTGGCCTACTGAGACTTCTTTTTAAGCCAGCTACCAGCAATTTACAATTTTATGACTACATTTTATTAATGCCCACATTTCTTTCTTTCCTGTCTACTGCTGTTATTCATCAAATGCTGAGTTCTCTGGGGTAGAAATCATCTTCTTACTGCATGCGCACTGCACACTGCACCTTCTCACTGCACGCACACTGCGCCTAGGCAGTATGGCCACAACTGGGCAGTCTGAGCTTTGTCCTGATTAGCTTTGGAGGCTTGCACAGGTTTGCAGGAGAAATTTTACCAATGACCTTAGTCAACAGCAAAAGCAATACTGGCTGTTATTGATGGGGTTGTCTGCTGGCTGGTCATCACCAACCAGTCTAACAGCAATAAACGGCCATCATGTTTACTGTGAAATGATGAATGAGCTTAAGGTAAATATCTCATCATAGTATAATGTTTTCATTCCAGAGATAGGATATGTTCTGACAGCAAACATTTATCTAGAAATCCCATTTTTATTTCACTACTGTTAAATGAATATAAAGGAAAGTTCTGTTCTATTTCTTGCTGTATTTCTTGTTCAAAAGAATGTGGTGTAAGACCACTCAACTATGTTATGAAAATAATCTGTATAAAAGTTGCCCTGCAAAAGTAATATGTTTACTAACACTCTTACAAAGGCCCCTGGGCTTTTATCCAAAGAGCTCAAAAAGCTCAGAATCACTATGACAGGCTCAAAATCATTTGGCAGCCAAATATTTGCAATTTGCAAACAATCTCCTTAACAGAAGGACCAAAACTGTTTGAGAATTGACCTTCTTTAATCACTGCCCATTCTTAATTTACTATATTCTTCAACGCATCTTTCCAGATTTGTGCAAAAATCTATACATTAACTGAGGTGAAAAACTAATTATAAAGCCTAAGATACGGTTCTCTGAAGTAGCAAAGGTAGAATTAGTGTCTTAAATGACTTCTATATCAAATACATACATATATACACCTTACACCCATTGTCACCATTGCCAGCAACAGCACTTCTCTGAAGGTTTCCAGGGAGAAACGAAACAGGTTGTCTATCTGGCTGATACAAGCAAGACAGGAACATTATGATCAATTAAGAAAACCAAAGCCAACACAAGCTACAGCTTTTGCTGAAGAGCAAAACACACTTGCCTTATCACCTGGGAATTCAGGTGGGAAAATTCTGATTAACAGACTGGGGATGTTTCCATATGACTCACTGATTTACAAGGGCAGCTGACATTTGGCAGCTTCCCTAGGAGACACGGAGACTTTGCTCTTACAATCCACCATTTCCAGTCATTCCCCGCTCTCCCCATAAGCACCTTTTTTTCTTAATGGCTTTGTTCCAATCTGTCATGCTTTCATTTGGCTCTCACCATTTCTCCCCAGTTTTCTCAGAAACCATCAATCCCTAACTTTAGCCAGTTTCTTCTAAGATTTTCCTTCTTTTTCCTCCACCCCCTTCATCTTTGAACTGGTCAGCAACATGCTCCAAGAGGTATCTGAATCTGCTTATCCTCCACTGTCCTCAAATAGAAAGCTCTGCACCTGAAACCATTTGAGAGACATATGTCTTCTGATTGCCCTTTATTGGCATCCTAAGTCCTATCTTGTTTTATGCCCATCTGGTTTTAGTTTTATCTATTTTGTTAATAACTATTATTAAAAATCTACAGTTGTTCGCTTGACACATGCCTATATCTAATGTGTGGCCTGTTTGATTCTGACAGCTTTACTTTCATAGCAGATGGTGTCTTAAAGGCACACACAGTTCAGGCAGGTAGCAGCTTTTCTCCAAAGAGCAGTTGTTATATGTTTGGAAATAGTCTACATGCCTCTGTACTCTTACTGTACTCTTTTCCCTTTGCTCTTTCATAGAGGTGAGAATGCCATGAAGTAGATCGACACAGGTTATCTTGCCTATGAGACCAAAAAGCAAGTTTCAGTGAAGAATGAACTAATGCACAAAAATCACTCAGCAAAGGCTTACTCTAATTCATCCACAGGAAAAACACGTTGCTTGTAGCTACAGGGCTCATGGAAAACACAGTCAACAGAAGCAATCCACACAACACACTGAAAGCTTGAGTGTGACGTGATGGATGGTTTGCACGCATGCATGACATGAAACATTCTCAAAAAGGAAAAAGAAGAAACACCCAAGAACGCTGAATGCCTAGAGGAAACCACATACTATCAGAAAAGAGTCATAAAACAGAATTAATCCTTGGGAGGAGAAAAAAGCCAAACTTGGAGAGACTACTTTGCAGTCCACCGGCTGCTTTTCACAGCCACTTGCTAACTAGCATCCAACTCTTAGTATGCTGTAACAAGGCAGATAAACCAAGCTATCATCTAAAACAACAACAGAAGTAAAATGTCTCAGAAATAATGAGCATTTAAAGAAATATGTGGGGGGATGGGTGAAGCAGTCTCATAGGAATATGCTGCTCATCTTTTCAGGATGAGATTTTGACTTAGGGGAAAACAGAAACCCTCAAGCCCCTTGCAATTAATGTAAAATGATTATATTTTTAGCAGAAGAGAGCTGAATAAGAGAACCAAGCAAAAGGAACAAAAGTAAAGTTTGCCAAGTTCTGACACTCAAATTTGGAGTGCTCAGTGCTGCTGCTGCAGGCCTGGGCTTCGCGGGCAAGCGCTCGGAGGCTGCTGGGGAGGGCCGAGGGAGAAGCCAGGAGGCAGGTGCCCCCTTCGCTTGCCTCGCGGCTCTCCCTGCTGGGCCCTCATGCCTGCGCCTGTCCCACACTCCAGGGCAAAAGGGTAAAATGCCTTATGGACTTCAGGCCTCAATCAGGGGGAAAAAAAAAATAACAAAACAACAAAAAAAAGCCATGATGTTAGTTTTATACACTGAGTTTTCTAAACTGAAATATGTCATAGCCTAACAAGCAAGTCTGCAAATTGCGATGACTTCAAAATGCTTAAAACTGGGGGAATTTAGGAAGAGCCACATACAAGTCAGAGGTAGACTCATATCACAGGGGGGAAAAAAAAAAACAAAAAAGCATGAAAGATTACTCTGCAGCACAATTGCAGGGAAACAAGTGTACCAAATATCCTGAGTTTTTACATTCCCTATGGCTGTGCAGAAAACCAGCTCACCTGAAAAACTGTCTTCTCTTTTTCCTTCCAATTTGTGCCATAAGTGACAGTACAGAAAAACTTCAGAGTACTAGTGAAAGTGAAAATGCATAATTTGCAGAATTTTTCTTTTAAACAGTTTTTCAGAGAAACAAACTATTAATTTAGAAAGGGTAAGTTTCAGACAAAAAAAAAGCTTCAGACATTTCAAATAGCAGTGGAAATCCTTGAAATATTTCACTCATATAAAGAAACAAGAAAACCTATTTCCTATTCAACTCTAAAATCAGCCATCCATTACCTCCCCCATAGGGCTAGTCTCAATATGAAGGCCCACATTTAGGATTGTCTTTGCCTTCTCGGAGGTAAACTGCAGATTGTGCCTCTTGTGCAGACTGTGGACAGTGGTCCACAGCCATGACGCTTTCCCTTCTGGTTACTGCAACTACAAGTGTTCAAGCTGCCGGCTACATTAATTGTGCCATAAAAAAAAAAAAGTTACTAAAGAATAGGTGCAGATTAAACAAAACAGCTCTCCCCAAGATGCTCTGTTTGCCAGCTGCCTGGAACTAATGCCATCTTCATCTTGCCATGGGTTAGCTTTGGCTTCATCAAGAAGCAGACTGCCCTACTTCACTTCCTTCCATTCTACTTCAGGATCAAGGAGCTCTGCAGAAAGGTACAAAATAGGCCTTCGCAGAAGTGTACGATGCAGCAATTGGAAACAAAACTGTCCTGTTTTCTTCAGTATGACCACTGCCTCTTCGCACAAAATGTCACTTACAGGAAGTCCTCCAAGGTATGCACATGCTTGTGAAGAAACATGTTTACTGTATGGTTCCATCTCTCAAGTAATATCTCACCCTGAAACCATGAAGATTTGAACTTCTAATGCTTTTCATTTTGAAACGGGCCCAGGAGAAATCCTCACAACTTCGCAGGTATGTCTGCCATAGGCAGCTCCTGCATTGGCACAGAAGTAGCTGGTGACCTGTCAACTAGAGACAGCTACTGCCTTGTACTGGATTATTTACTAGAATTCTCTAACCTCTTAGGGAATATCATAAACAAGGAAATATATCCATGTTATGTAAAGTAGAAAAGAATAGTTTCAGAGGCAATCTCTTAAGAACTCTCACTTTGCTACATGAGTTTCACACCTCTATGTGCGAATTTCAGTACAGATTTGCAATAGCATTTCAGTTTATTAAGTAAGTCCAAAGTGATAAGAGTCATTAAAATGAAGTCTCATCATCAGCTTGCAAAATATTCTTTCTAACGAGGCACTCAAACTACTAATTTTCACAGTTAAACTGTCAGCAAGAAAGAATCCCACTAAAACTAGAAAAAGAAATTGGGCCTTCTAAAAGCAAGACTGAAATGTAAGAAAACTAGGTGGTCACTGGAAAACAGATGAACAAGTTACTCTGGTCTTACTTCTTGTTTATTTGGTGTTGTGATAGTAGCTGGAGTTTGACATCCCTCCCCCTCGGATGGCATGAACAGCCGTTGGAGAAGACGCCGGGTAATGACCAGGGCGGATGGGCTTGGCTGCAGAATAAAAGTGGGAAACAAAACAAGACATTTAGCTTTCAAAGAAAATTTGTGCCTCACCTCCTCCTCTAGAACAAAGCCCATTGTTTCCAGAAAAGGCACTGTGCGCGGAACACAACATTCCCTTGCCCTGGCCAGCAAATACGTCCATTTGCTGGTCGTGGCTGTCATGCACCATCTCATGGATTCTTCCTCTACAAAGATTATGGACCGTCTATATAACACAGGGGCGTAATGACTCATTTGGTGATCAGTCATGTACTTTCTATGTCCTATTTCCTCCCGTGACTATTTATATCATTCCAGAAGAAGCTGAGAAAGCTGTTGATGGCTTTCCAGGAGAGGCAGCATAAGGCAGGAAACACTATGCACTGCCTAATTCTCCCTCAGGTTTTAAGGTGCCCGTATGAAAGTATCCCCATCCAAAACATTGTTCTTCTACTGCCTCAGCTCCATCCAGTCACTTTAAAAATTGCTACCTGAAATACTCTACCTTAAACACTGATTGTATGCACACATTGAGCTTGCACCACACAGATGTATCAAGCATCTGAGATATGCAGGAAAATACCGTTACACAGCCCAAATTAAAGCATGGGGAGGAGTAAGCAGGAAGAGAGATAGATACAAGGGCCAGAAAGGCAAGGAAAGAAAGAATAGCCAAACAAGAGAGTGTGGCGGGGCTGGCGGAAAAGGAAGAAAGGCAAGAGACTAATTTGAAGAGACAAGTTTTCAGGTCATTAGAAGGGCACACAGGACCCATTATGCCATTTATTCACCAAGTTCAGTAACAGAGGGGCTTCGAACTTTAGGTGGGGCATATTCTATTAAAAAATTAAGTCCTTGAAGATTCTTGTACAGCAGAGGAGAGGGACATCCAGTGGTTTGCCCTGAACAGATGCTTTCAAAGCACTCTTCATTTAAAAAATGAGCAAACAAGCCAACTGTGGAGTACGTGAGCAAGCAGTAACCTCTAGCTCTGTGTCCTTACCAATTTGAGCAGAGTGTGCTCTCCGTGCCATGTTTTTGGCTCTTACAGCCTCCTTAATGCGATCTACCTCCTGCTGGTACCGTTTGCGATCCCGCATGGCATTCTCCTTGGCCTCCTTCAGTGCGCTCTCCAGGGCCTTAACTCTCTCTGCCGTAGCTCTAAGTCGTTTTTCCAGCTTAGGAAGCTCACAACGAAGATCTGCATTATCACGTACCAACTGCAGGAAACAAATTTCAAAAACAGCCTGTGAGAAACTATGAGGAAGCCCTCTTACCATGGGGAGACAGAACATGTCACTATTCCTTTTCATGCCTTGTAGGCATTTACTACAAATGAAAGAAACATTTTTTTTTCCAGAAATGACTGTAAAAAGCCTGTCAGAGTGATTTAGTTTTAACCATGTTGTTTATTTTTCCAGTTGAGGTACAACATTCAAATTAAATCCTACAGAAAGATCAAGGAATGAGAGAAAGTTTATTCCATTAAGTAAAATTTCACAAATCTTATCCTGAAGGGTGAGGGCTCCAGGACAAACCCTGCTGCTGAAGAGCACTACTACAATATCAGCTTCTCCAGATTCCAAAAGCTGCAGCAGAAACTGTATTTTTTCAGAATGCAGAAGCATCCAGCATTTTGCAAATACCTGATCATCTCCTTAAAGAGCTGCACTGTTTAAACACAAAGCTTACAGATAATCCTGAATATCATCAAAAATTCATCATTTCCAATGGTTATGGCACTCTTGCCACCTAGTTCCCTGTTCAAGCATATGGAAAAACTGGAAACTTTGTGCATCTCAAGCATCACTAAGAACTATTTCATTTTTATGGGAATACCTTTAAGACCTGTGGCTACAAATGTGTTGATGATCATCTCTGAATTTATGAACCTCCTAGATTAAATTTGAACCTAAACAAAGTCCACCAAATGTCAGAATAACATTAACTTTCTTTTTGGCTATTGCTGAAGGTAAGACTGATTTTTTTGATAAGTTTGAAATCCTCATGCAAACAGAATTTCATTTGGAAAAATCTAGTACAATCTGTACTGAACAGATGATATGGCTACTAAAAGGTAGGAGATAACTTTTTCAAGGAAGTGATTCTCCCTTTTCTGGAGTGAAAGGAAGAAAGTGGTTTAGCTACCTTATTAGTAATGCAGTAAAACAACAGCACATAACAACATTCACACATTGTTTGACAATCAAAATGTTTTACATCTGCTAGTCCAGGCTGAGTGCCAGAAGAAAAGCAAAAACAAAGCTAAAAAAAAGTCACAGTATGCTGATTCTGAACACTTATCATCCTGCTCTTATTTCAAATCATAACTATTTGGTAGAACATCATATTCAGATCAAGTCTGATATCTTTTTATCATCTAAGTTTCTTATGAGACATGGACTCCTAATTGTTTTTGAGTAAATATATGCTAATGAGAGCTATAAAAGTCCATATGTAGAAAAAAAAACAGCTAAGGAAAAAAAAAAAGCATGGACTGACTGCAAAAAAAATGTAAAACTGAAAAAGAAAAAAACATTGTTAACAAGTCTTGATTTCCACATTTAGAAACAAGATCTTCAAACCATCTGTTAACCAGGAATATTAAAATACTGAACCTTAATGGACAATTGCCACAGTCTGGCATGTGCTTGCTTTTTTGTCGCTTCTACAGGAATAAATAAAGCAAAACTTGGAGACCACTGTATCTCACTAATAACAATTTCAAAAACTGTAATGGAGAACGTTATGTCACCATTCAAAAATGAAATCAGAAGCACCTGTTGCTACTTTGTCCACACTTTGTACACCGGAGAACGTGGGACACAGTTCAAAAATATTAACATCTTATAAAGGGGGGGGGGAATTTACTTACTGGAAGAAGTAATCCAGTTTTATCTAATGAGGTGCTGCCCAGATATATGCACACACCATGGATATATATGCATTTTCAGTAAGCAGAAAGGTGCTTTCCCGAGCCTATATCCAAAACGCTTACCTACCGCACACCCCCTCCGCCTCCCACTTGTTAGGTTGTTGTATAAGGTGAAAGGCTCTCTACAGCCCTTGGTTGCTCCAAACAGCAAAATTTCAAAGGAAACAGAAACTATAAGAAACGGGAGGAGATGAAGAGGAACATGCCTGGATCAGGCCAACCTCAGTGTTCCTGGAGGGTACCAGCCCTTACGCTGCACGGAGAACATCTATTTCTTTGCTTTCACATCCTGCTGATTGCTCTGCTGATGTCAGCTCCTAGGGCACCTCTAAGCTGCTTTAGGCCAGGAGTCAAAACTGGGGATGTTACGATGCATCTAAAACCAGGAATCAGTACATAACACAATAACAAACATTTTGCTCTGTATTTTATGCATTGCACCAATACACAGACAGTTGTCAAAACTACTAGAACCTATTTTCCTAGAGAAAAAATAACAATAATTTAACACAGTCATGTGAAGTAGGGGTAGTGGGAAGAGCACCTCTGACACCAACTCTTAATGCTAGGAATTTTAGTTGAGAACTGTAGGTACTATTTCCTCAGACAAGAGCTACAGGTCACCTTCAGGAGTTATCCTCTTGAACATACAAAAATATGAATCAAAATAAAAGGTAACTTGTCATACTACACAACAGTGATACAGTAAAAGATGTTCCTGTGGCTGAGTTTTCAGAAGCAATCGTTATTAAATCAACAAAAAGGCGCAATGGCTTTTGATTTAACAGTAAGTAGGCACTAGAAGGAAGAAGAAGGAGCCCCTACCTGTTTGTGAACCTTTGTAAGTTGTTCCAGGTTGTTCTCAAGAAAGGAAATTTTCTGCTTCTGCGCAGCACTTCCACCGCCATCGTCACTGTCAAGTTCAACACTCTGCACAGGCAGAAAGTTCCAGAATTAAGTAAAACCATGCAGAAACACAACCAGAAGCTCAGACTTTTTGTAATTTTAAGCTTCCCAAAGGCAGAAAAGTTTTCCAGACCCCCAAATTAAAGACAGTTTATTTTACCTGTTGATTTTGCATTTAAAGAGCCACGTTCCCCTCTACATAGAAATAAACTTTCTTACAGAATAATTAGGTGGGGATCCTGAATAGGAAAATCATAGATTTGAAAGGGAAAAAATGTTTCCCTCTTTTCCAGCGGGAGTACGCCTGTCTGCTACCCACATCTGCAGATCGCAACTCCGCTCCCTTGGTTCCTCCCGCCAGTCTCCTGTTTAAACCCATCAGGTTCCAGCCCCACGCTCCGTGATCCTGCGGCACGCGCTACCTCAGTCCCACTCCTACCGGGGGGCCGCAGGAGCTCCGGCACCGGCTCGTTACGGAGCAGGTACCAGAGTGCCTAGCACAGAGGCAAGCAGCTGCTATTTCGTGGTACCTTCCACTCGCGTGACTCTGACCCCGAGCCATGACAGTCCTGGGGACTTTGTTGTTGTTGTTGTTGATCGTTAAACCAAGTATGGGGTTTCAACCATTCACATTGAAAGTACAAAAACTCTTCACGAAAGTCACGCTAAAGAACTGAAAAGCGGTGTGAAATCTTTCAGTGTTTATGTAACTTTTGACTCTTCCTCAACAGTTAAAGATACAGGAAAGTCTGCTGAGAAAGAGCACGCTTTGCTCAGAGGTTGTCTCAGAGATAGGCCAAAAAACAATTTTGCCTGGGAAAATGCTGAGTAGTCACAACATTCAGGGTAGGATAGGATATGTTAGTGCAAGTTTCTGGTGCAGACTGAATGATTGCTGGTATCCATTATACCATCTCTCAGAATTCAGAAACTGAACTGAATTGGATCAGACCATTTCACTTAATTACTAAGGCTTTTCCTTAACAAATTAGGACCAAACAAGAGCTAAAGCCTGGCTAAACATCAAAACAGTTTTAATCTTATTACTCACTATTACTGAAAAAGACAGTATCTCATTTTGCACAACATGCACTAAAGGCTTCCAGTGAATCATGAGAAGAGGGCAAAAAAAGCATAAAACCCTGGTTCAAACCAGTACATTCCATTAAAATGAAATTCAGGTGAAATTTAAACTTACTTTTTTAACTCGAGTGGTGAGGTCTTGAACAAACAGTTTGCGTAGGTTGTGGAGGGTCTGAAGTTCTCTTGCCTGGAATCAAAAGTAGAAAAAACCAACCACAAAACAATAAGGCATAGTAGGTGCTCTGGGGTAAAAGCTCTCTTCAGACTTGAGTGGATATTATGACTTTAATGTGATTTACTTATAGAAGTGTACCTGCATGTACATGTCTGCCTTATGTGTATGCATTGGCTGTTCAAGCAGCCTACAGTTAACCAGTTTACAGAAAAGCTGCTAAAACTGCTGACCCAAATTACAAGCTCAGACATAACAGGCATATTGTTCACCTTCCCAAAACCAGCAGAAACCATCAGTGCAAAACAGTGTCCCCTCTACTATACTTCCTACGTACTTTACACTTCCATGTCAGCAGAAGCTTCCACGACAGCGCAGAAGACCACCACGCTGTATTACGGCTCCCACAAGCGTGAGCTGGGAAACCAGGCACCTCACCTGCGCACTGGCACACGCTCTTCCTCACAGCCCAACTCCCATACTTTCCAGGGTGTTGTCATAAGCTGCTTTACCAACACCAAACCTACTTCCAGAAATACATCGACTGTATTTTGGGGCGAGGAGAAACAACAGCACAAAGCTGAAGTCTTGTAAGCTGGCTGTGGTTATACATATCTGGCAAAGTGAAAAAGCTTTGGATTCGCTGGATGGCAATTTCATTGACCAGGCCTGCAGGCTTATTCATAGATACTTAGGATGTTGAAGTACTTTTTAAGTTTTGAGAAAAACACAGGCTTTCCTAGCTTTAGCTTTATCTACCTCTCAGGCTTAGCAAAATAGCCTCCTTATTCCACACTGGAGGTATGTTACAAGTAGAAACCCTCCACCTATACACTGAGAAGGACAGAAAAACACGGAATCATTTGCAGGAAAGGAAACCATTTGGTTACACAGTTCACTCTAATCCCATATTTCATAGATGCCATATGGAACAGAACCATCTTCCTCAAGTTTGTAAGAGCAACCTCAGCTTTTCCATTTTGTTCTTATCTACTCACATACAGTGATTTAAATCAATCACTCAATAAGCACCACCAGGACTACAAGCTTTTGAACTCCTATTTTTTACCTTTATCTCTCAAAAGGAAAACTGATCAAAAAAGAGACAGTGTCATGATAGGAACGGCAGAGAAGCTTCCTTCATGGAGTACGAAATGACAAGAAATCATGCATTATAAGCACAGCTTATTTAAGCTTATTTATTTACGAAAGATTCTGTATTCAGAAGATGTACTGAGGGCCGTTCTCGTACGAGCAGAGCTGCGGAACAGAAGCCTCCCGGAGAGCTCAGGTTCGGACGTGCTGTCCAAGCAGATCTCCGAACCCCAACTCCCTCCCAGGGGCCCCCTTGGCTTTGCTTCAGGGGAGGAATCCAAGGACAGTCCCTTTCCTCACCAGCCCAGCGGTGGGAAGAGGACAGGTCAAAGCAAGACCAGCACCTGTGGCCTCACAGAAACTATTCTTCCTCCCGTCCTTCTCACAAGGATAATCCAAATGACGCACAACTCCTGCAGGAGGCTGATGCTTCCCTACACAAATGTGTTGGGTGAGCCACCATTTTGCCTAGAAGGGCACATGTTTTCCTGTGATTTGTTATGCTTGATTTTTCTTCCTGTTTCAGTAATTATTAAAACACTAAAAGTGAATAAAATTTTGAATATAAGATAGTTCAAAGATATTTATTTAAAAGTTTAAAAAAAAAAATCTGGGTTTCTGCAAACTGACTATGTCATACTGCCTAACTCTGATTTCTAGCTGCCTTACTCATTCAGCGTACAGGGCAGGAAAAGGCTGCAGAACACAAGCTACGTGAGCAGCTGAAGAATACTGCTCACTTCAGAAGGCTGGTTAAATCCCCTCACAGGGATTTATTCAAACAGCGCTTATTTCTGGGGAAGCCATCAACAGCCAAAGCTGACAGGACCAGAACTGTTCAGCTTCAGAATAAAAATAATCAGATTGTTATAAGTGTTGAACTCCTACTGACCCTGAGGCCACGATAAGCTTAATTTTTTGAAGTATCATACAGAGGAGAAAAGGCTGTTTTTGAGTTCGCAACCATATTATTTTGCATACTTAATCAGTATGTCTTATAGTAACAGGTACAGTTATTTAAAAATGAAGTTCTATTAATAAAAATTAAGGTTTAATAAAGATAATTTTTCCTCTCATACTAATGAGGTAAGTGCAGATACTAAACATGACTCACCATTCAGTTTTCAGTGTGCATGCTAAACTAACACTGATGGTCTAATTTTTGACTGAAGTTTTCCTGTACAGGAAATCCATAAGGAGTGGGAGAAAAAACAATTTTCATAGTTTTTTTCCACAGGTTGAAGCATCGACACATGAATTGAGCACATTATACTAGCACAAATAAATAAATAAATCAAACAGCTATATTCTTGACCAACTTTTGAGACCTTTGAGAAAGCTTGTATATTTTTACAGACAGAGAGAAATGCAGCTTCCAATAAGACTGTGCAGCAACAATTAAGACTGAAGCCATCATCAAAAAGAGCGTCCTTTTAAAACTGCCAGCACAATATTATACCTGTCTCTAACATGACCAGTGTAACGGCTTATAAAGAAATATATATCAGGTAATTGTAGCTACATTGTATTCAGTACACTGGTTACTCCAGGTGAGAACAAGGACAGCAAAACAAATAGTGCCAGTAGATTTAATAGTGATAGCTTATTCACGGGAGGCAACGATATTTAGGTGAGATTTTAGTAATATTTAATCTTAAATTCTGGGGTTCGATTTAATAACTTGGTAAAATGCACAATTTAGACTATTCTAATATAAATTGGTCATTTTCTTGAGCACAGACACGAGCATTTTGGCAATATATCAGTGATGAAGACCTGGGGGAGAAGAAGCTCAATAACTTGTAATTAAGACATACCACAGTTTCCTCCAGCCCCTTGAGATCTTCTCTTGCTTGTTCTCTTTTATCATTCAGCAATCTAGAAAGATCACAATATTAAACACAAATCAAAAGTATGAAAGTCATATGAGACAGAAGAACATCAATCAACATTTAATTTGAGTACATCTGCTGATTTGAGCAAATTATACCTCTCTTTGCACTTCTAATTATTCTTTTGACTATCCACTGATATGCAGCTTTCTCGCAACTATTGGCTGAGCCACCACCTCCATTTTGGCAAGCATTTATGTCCACATATGATATTTTCTTTCTCATTTCCAAGAAAGGCATTTTCCTCACACATCTAGCTCATTAGAAACAGAAATACCTTTTTTCTTGTTTGGTTTTATTATGCAATAAGGAATGGAGGATTGATGTTGCTATGTCATTTCAGAAAAATCGGAGCTCTTAAAAAATACATATATACACACACACACACCTATATATCTTTCAGCAGCTACCAAATCTACTAGTAAATAAGCCTATGATGTGACCATATGGAGTAATTGGTGAGGCTTTATTAACAGTACATGGTGGCATTTTACCAAAAATGGTATTTTCAGTGTGAATATTTTGATACAAATGCTTCTCACCAGGCCACCTCCTGTGGACACATTAAAAGACATTATATTCAAGGACACCAGATGAGAAAACCGTCGACTTACATGAGCTTTTCCAATTTCATTTCTCTTTCCTGGTCCTCAATTTTTAATTTATCATAATCAGCAGTCAATTTCTCTTGTTCCAGTTGCAGCTTCTGATTCATACTAGAATGCAAAAGGACGAAAGTTAATACAACTCAGTCCTGAACATCACAAACAAGTGTAGGTAAATCTTCATACACAGAACTGGGTTAAACAAAGAAAAGCTATAACTCCCCACTGAACGTTTCTGAAAGAAATTAAGCATAAAGAATCTGAGGAGCAATAACTTTTTTTTAAAAAACCTTGGGTAATTGTACAGTCATCCGTATATTCTCCTCCCTTGTTTCTTCGATCTTAAAGGACACAAACTGTTCTTGCAATTGTTCTGTCCTGCTTCCTCCTGTCTCTCATTTCCCTCTTATTAGTTGTCAGCCACACTATAAATATGATGAAAGAATAAACACTACATTGGAGTTACCTAGCTTTGACAAACACTTAAAAAACTAAGAGTATAGTAATAAAGATCTCAGTTTTCCAAGTGTATTCTACATAACAAGTCTAGCAAAAGAGTTACATGAATACTGAGCTAATAAGGGTTGGCTTGAACACATTTTGGGGTATCTGATTAACAGAAATACATTTCCACATCAGGAGCCCACACTAAGGTGAGAAAACAGGATACATTTGAGTCACCCAGACTCTCAGGAAGTCTGTGACAGGACCCTCAAAACCTTTATGGTTTTTAGATCTATTTTCCTCAGAGATTCTATTATCTATCAACCTGTAAATATAATATTATTCTTTCTTCATATCTATAATTTTACATAACTGTAATAGCTCCACAATAAAGAACTAGGCACTTTAATCCACAGTGCAAAATAGAGGGTTGGTTGTTGAATGTAAGGATACCAGTGTCTGTAAAACTCTAAAATATAGAGATATTAATTAAAAACAAACAAAACCAACCAAAAAGAACAGTCCTACAGTGTCACAGAAGAGTAAAGGCACAAGGAAGGAGACAAAACAAATGAACATACTCTCTGATTTCATCAATTATTTTCTGCTTCTCTTCAATTTCATCTCTCAGTCTGGACAGCTGCTTCTGATGGGCTTCCCTGTGACTCTCCATCTGCTGCTCCAGTGCCTTCTGCAGAAGGCACAAAAAAAAGGCCATACATGAAACAGAAATCAAGTAACTCACAGCTAAGCTTGCTCTTTACATATCAGCTAAACCAACCTAGTTTTTTGGATTTGAATGAAGTTTATCAAATCAGGTTAATTCATGAATCTGCTTGGTGCATCTTTTTATGATTACAAAACTGGGGCATCTACTCAACTAAGCACTTGATTCAGATGCAACTTTTAAGCAATATAAGTAGACCAATTTCTACTTTTGATTTCTTTCAAAAACCATAGCATGCAAAAATCAGTGGTCTTAGCATGTCAAGAATTAAACTCTTCTTACCAGTCTCCTCTATTCCACCTGTTTATTCACCAAAAAGAAAGACTTGTCACCAGTTTATCTGTACATGTAAGTAAAGTCCAAAACAAAAAAATCCCCCAGAGAATGGCTTATCCACAGCCTTGCTAATTAACTTCTAAGATGAGAAATAACTCAAGTAGTAGGAAAGACACACATCTCTTTAGATTGCTATGAAAAGATTTTACATTTTTGCCACAACTGTGATAAATTCACAGCTGTTTTAATAACTTTGACTTTATATATTGGAGAAGAAGATTTCTTAAGATGACAAACCTCTATCACTCCCTTGTAAAGTTAGATTTTTTCTTTTGTGCAATTGTATTCTCATCAGAAACAACTCATATATTATTGCCTAACATTTATTCCTCACACTCTACAGGAAAAAAGTATCAGAAAGCAGGTTTATATTTCATTATTATTTCTAGGAGGAGATAGTCAAAATTTTTACAAAAAATTTGGGAACAGTCTGGCCTCTTTTTTTATTAAATGTTAGTACCTAAATTGCATCAACCCAAATGTCCCAAATTCACTACTTTTAACTAATTAACTTCAGCAGAGTTCCACTGGCATAAAATTACAGTAACAGAGGTGAAACAATATCATTTTTCAATCATACATAAAGAAACTGTTCCCAAATGTGGATGCAATATACTACATATTATATTCTGGTTCTCTGCTCACAGTGATTTAAGGAACCCAAACATCTTTGATTAAGTGCACACTCCACTGATCCTCTTCACTCTTTGAGGTTGGCTCAGTTTACAAACTGTTCTCAAAAGACACAGTCACCTCAGATAATCTGGCTATAATTTCCTCTCCTCTTCCATAATCTGGTCACCAACAACAACACTAGCAAGTTCTCCAATTTCAAATTGGGAAGGTCATTCAATTACACGAGGTCAGGTTTTCTAATAGAAGTTGGCAGTTCTGACAAAGTCTGGAAATGTTTTTAAAAGGGCATAACGTGTACAGGAAGACAAAATTACACCCTAATTGTCAGCTTAATGAACAGTCTCACCATGAATTGCACTCTAAAATTGCAGCATGCGATACTACCTTCATTTCCTCTGCATCCTGAAGTCGGGTCAGATGTTCCTTCTCCTTATCCTTGAAGCTGACTTCATGCATTTTTTCTGTTTACAGTTTAAGAGAGCTGAGAATTAACCAAACAGCTCTAGAACGTTCTACATCAAGACATTCAAAACAAACAAACAAACAAAAAATAATCCTTTTTTCCAGGGGGCAGGCGCAAGCAGCTTTGGAGGAACAGAAACAGCCATAGTTCTTCAGCATCCTACAGCCAAAACCTTTTCCTTTACTATCAGCTCACACTTTTTTCAATCCACTCAGCACCTTTCCAGTCTGCTCTTGTCTCCTCGTAACCCTACTCATGGCAATTCTCCTTGTCTTCTTTTGCCTTCTTCTGGGAAACAGTGACCTCCAGAGCCAGATCATTACAAACAGGGTAGGAGAATCAGGAGATAAATTAAAAAGCCTCTCAGAACTCATGCAGGAGATGTTTAAACAAATTCTGTCACCACCTGCTGTTCTGGAGCCCAAGAGGATCCCTTGTGCAAAAAGTCTGGAATAATGTTAAAGCTACTAGGTCACATTGTAAACAGGGGCTTAATACTAGAAAAATTGCTTTTGAAATTGTTTGATGCTGTCTTGCCAGCTTTTTCATGTTTATATTTCTCATAGCATTACTGCGTAAAGTGAAGTTCATAGCACAGTTTTTGATTCTTTTGAAAAATTCAGTTTTTCTGGATTCTGTGAATGGACTAGGCTGAAAGGGTTAATCCTGTTTTTATCTTAAGTGTAAACTACAAATACGTGCAGTGTGGTGAATATTTTGAATTGTAGTTTCATGATTTCACTGCAAAATACTAAACAAACAGAAAAATACTCTAGGACTACAAAGGAAATAGTTCAATATCTAATCATGACTTGCATAATCAGGTCTTCTATCTGTGCACTGTAATGTTCAGGGTTAGCTAAATGAACTAAAATCCTGTCTGTTCAATCACATTTCTATGACATCAGGGTATGTTTATGATAAAGGAGGAGAACAGGATGGAAAGTCAGAGCAATCCCTGGTGAATTGGATAAATGACACTTGGTTCTACACAGAATTTTCTAAGATACAGTTGGTAAAAGATAAGACTCAACATTGTACCTTGAGCACGTAACTTGGCAAGTTCTTCATTGAGAGAGTCCTGTGATTCTTCCAGCTGCCTTCTCTTCTGCTCCATATTTTGCATGTAGTCTGTAAGGGACTTGATCTTTGCTTCATGCTTCAAAAACATGGAGAATAGTAATGAGATGTAAGTACCACACCTTGTTATCTAAAAATTCAGGTGCCATCTTACGTAAAGAGAGAAAAATAGAAAGAGCTGATGACTAAGAGACAATACAGAAAAAAAAAAAATCAGATAAAAAGGTAACAGATCAAAATAGCCTAATTTTTTTAAAGGTCACAATAGTCCAAGACATACACGGAACAGTAGAAGCGATAATTCCATAACACCACTGGAAATTTAGTGTTAAATGAGCACCAGGAGCATTCTAAAACCAAGTGGACACTGGGCTGGAATAAATTCTGAGGTGGCTTCCTAGATGCTTCAACCTGCATAAGTTATCAGCCTTCATCGGCTATCCTGATGAATGGTTTGTTAACATCCTTTTGAACTAGGCTTTTGTTTAAATAGAAACAAGGGAATGACATATTAAAAACATCAGAAACCAAATTAAAAATATTCTAATTTGGGGGGTAAATTAAGATTCTGTCTGGGAATTATTACAAACTCTTAAAAACACCACTGAAGGATTTGTGGTTCGTTGTTCTCAAAATTCACATCAGCAGAGAGAGGTTGAGACCTTTGAATTAGAGTTACTCCTATGCACTAAAGATCAGACTTAGAGAGGTGTAATCCTTAGTAGGAATTAAAATAGGAATAGGAATTAAAATACATAAAGTGTGTTTTCCCCTTCGCCCATAAGCAAGTTTTCAAGCATAACACCACCCAGCTGCTTCCTGGTTTTGAAGACAGATGGGTCTCAACGTGATCTCATTTGCAGGGCTTCCAACATGCTAAGGCAAGGTGAACACAGGCTTAAGAGTATTTGTTTGGTTTCTTCACCACATCAACATACAATGCAAATGTTGCCAAGAAGGTAAGACTGCAAAGGCAATCTTAAATTACCTCTTTCCACAGCCTTGGATAAGCCACTCAAGTCTTAAACCTCCACCACTTTCCTTGCCTACAAATAGGTGCTGAGGACAACAGTTAAGCGATGTTTGTGAAAAGCTCTGAGCATTGAAGAGCTTAGACTTCAGTATGACTACAGTCCAAGAGGAAAAAACACCAACCCCAAATAGGCAGTCAGGCTGCCTTCCGGTTACGCTTTCACTGGTCAACATAAGCCAGCACCATGATTGAAAGAAGCCATCCCACCAACCCATGGCCAAGTCACTTATTTCCAGCTCTGTGCACTTGCTACTCTTTTGCCAGCAGAAGCACGCATACAGCTGCCTTGTGTGTCAAATCTTAATCTGCTTTACTGATGCAAGTTCCCAAGGAAAAGGAGCAGCATAGGATGGAAGGATGACTTCTTTTAGTGGTTATGCCAGCTCACAGTATTATACTTCAAGACAGCATAAAAATTGTAGGTTTTATTTAACATTTTTGGACAGTCAATATCTTCAGGACTCTAACCTCCCGGAGAAGCATGCTTACAGCTACAGCTATTACTGTAGAACTTAATACAGCAATTCTATTGCAGGACAAGAGACTATCCCTGCTTGGGGTTTTCTTAGACTAGCCAGTGGCAAACGAAATATAGTAAACCCAGATCATCTCTCTGCTTCACGTGCGCATCGATCAAAGAAGTAGGTTAAAGCAGTTAGCCCCCTCCCTCCCCGCAGAATGCTGCGGCATGCATCACTGCTTGTAACATGCCACCTACTGTGAAGCCCTCCTACCATCTGGATTTCTAACTTACATGGTTATGTTTTCCATAAAGTACTATTTTACATAGTGCTGCCTAGCTATCTGTTAGCATACTAATAGTGCAGATACTGGGGACTCTCAGAATGTTTTGCTAGTGACCAAGTAATCACCACTTCCTTTCTCAGGTTGCTCTTAACACGAAGGTACAAGTCACAAATACACGTCGAGGAAATCACTCAGAGGAGTATTTTCAGTATTATGCCATAGAAAACATTGAGATCTACAACAAGGAGGACATGATCTTACCACAGAATATGCTGAAAAACATTCAAAGGGAGGAAAAGAAAGAGAGGGAAAAAACCACAGAAAAGAAAAACACCACTCTACTCCCTGTATTATCATCTTTCACTCTTTGTGCATGCATTTCGTAGAGAAGGAGGCTGAGAAAGTCATCAAACCTGACTTCAAAGGGCCAAGGAAGGAGCAAACATACCTGTGAGATGAGGAGCTGGCAAGCTGCTAGCTCCCTCTCGCTGGCGTTCATCTTCCTGTTGGAGTCTATCTGGGCACTCTCCAACTGCTTGCTGCGGTTCACAAGAGATTTTACCTCAGATTTCATCTTACTGATGTAAAGCCGTGCCATGGTGAACTCTTCTTCAATCACCCCGTTCACATCTGCTAACTAAACACACAAAAGATTGCAATCCTTAAGATGCAGTTCTTCAAGAAAACAAATCAATGCAAAGCAGTCTTCTTGCTGTGAAACAGTTGTCTAGAGCTAGACAACCTCTACGGAAACCCAGCAACGCTCAAGGAGTACCTATGGATCTTCAGGTCACCTTTAAAGATGTTACACCACTGTTTCTCAGAATTTTCATTGATAAGCCTCAAAAGCAAGAAATTAAGACATGGTCAGTGTGCTTCATCAACTTAGTGACTCAATATCTAAAGTAATCAAGCCCACCTGGCAAGAGCGTATTTTGGCAAAACTTTCTCAGGCACCAGCACAGAAAGTTTTTCTTCTTTCAAGCAATTGAAAGCTGAAGTGCATTTTCAAACTACTCAAAGAAGTCTCCTCTGAGGGGTCATGCTCCTTCAATAAGGAACTGCAGGACAGAGCTTGTTCTGGAAATCTCACCTGGCAACAGGGAGGTAACCCCTCTTCTCTCTAAATATTAACACCATTCTATAGATACACATCATTTCCTTCCCTGGTTTAACACTGTGCCTTTTAGCTGTTTGTCTTTCTCTTCATCGCATCAGTGAATTAAATAGTTGAAAAATCATGACATGATGATTTTCCTAGAACAAGCATATGGGTAATAATATATTTCATGTGCCTTCACCTTTTTTTCAGCACAGCCAAGGAGAAGATACTACGCTCCACACCTTTTCCCTACAGCCTAAAAAATGCTACTGCCTCTAAAACCCTCAGTCCGATAAACACACTTTGAGAAGCTGCTAATTGCGAACAAATTCAAAACTATTCTACTAAAGCCTTTTCAATCTTGCCTCATTTACACTGACATCGGTCCTGTAAAATGCTGACATCTTATTTACTGTAAGAATTTGTATCAAACAGCCTCCATTTGCAAAGATTTCCTCTTATTCTTCCAATTAAAATGGCCACCAGGGGTTGCTGTAACATCTAGCAAAGTTTGTTCTTGTGGCCCTGGAATCTCCATAAACACATCAGAGAACAGGGATTGTGTCCTCTGTAGTAACAACAGACTGGAGCATCTGCAGATCTAATGGGGGTTTAGCAGATGATCAACACCTCTCAGAATCAACCCAAAGCACTCCAGCTGCACACACCTGCTTTTACCTTTGTGAAGTATGAACCAAGAATTCAGAAAAGATGATAGCTCAAAAACTGAGAAATGGACTAAAGGTAAGAAAATAAGAGTACATTGGAAATAACTTGCATACATCTTGAGAATAAGTTTCTTACCCAGTTTTGACAACTGCTTTTTCTCGTATGGTTTTGAACAAACAGAGAAGATAACAGCAATCTTCACTCCTATTCTTACCTTCTTTCTTCAGAGGAAAGTGATCCTCTGGAATATTTTTCCTCTAAGAGCATTAGCTAATGTACAAAAGTTAAGCTTGCTCTGCTATCACATAAATATTTAAATGGTATCTAGCACCACTGCTGAAAAGCAATAGTTTGAAGTATTCTGTGTTTGAAAACACACAAGGTATTATGCTCAGAAAGTCTGGGCTCTTTGATGAAGCCAGACACTGTTCAAAAGTAAGAAACAAAGTGCAAAAAACAAATTTCATGGAGATCCTTTCATCCAGATGTACCAGATAGCTGTCAAAGAACTCTGGCTTTAAGACTAGCTCATGTTCAGCTACGTGACAGCTGTAGGACAAATTTCAAACAATGGTTTAGAAGCCCAGAAGCCAAATCTCACTGATAACGATTATCTGGATTCTGGGAATATAGGGTCATGCCAACTTACTAGGGAGTAATGCTATGTGCATATTGTTTAGGGGGAACCCCAGTTCAGGTCTTGGTAAGCAGATTTTAATAAATGCGTCACCACACAGATGGGTTGCATTAGTCTGGCCCCAAAAACTGAGCCGGGAACGAGTGTGGTATTCGTGCACACAGACACTGACCATCTCTGACCCAAAGATCTCTTCAGTATCTTACACTGCGCTCTAACTAGGATTTAAATAGCAGCGCCCTGGGAGAAGGACTTCTCTATCACATATCTTCCACATTAAGTGGTGGGGCTTTTTTTGTTTGTTTGTTTTTTAAGTATTGTGGGAGGTGTAGGGGGGAAGCAATAAAAGATAGCCAACTTACTGTTTTAACATCATTAGTACCAATGATTCCTCCAATCTCTCCCAAGTCTTTAAGCAGCAAGTTTAAGATCTCTGTAGCTCTTTTCTTCTGATGGTTACTGAGTTCCTGCAACTGGCCCAGCTCCCTTTGGGTAGCTGTCAGGACAGTCTGAAAAGGTTTAAAAGCAGAAGTTACCGTCCTCTCCTCGGATTCTCTGTATTCATAAGCAAGTTCATTAAACAAAACAGTTTCCTCTCTGGACAGAATAAACCTACCAAACAACTCACTGTCTAAAGTATCTTTTCTGAAATAAAAGAAATATGTAGCTGTGAGTTAGTTCTAGTTCTATACTTAATTTCTCCATGCTTCATCCAAGTTCAATAGCGCCACTTCTGGGCATCGTGTCTTCTGCAATAACTGGGTTACACAGTATTGTATTTTCCTGAACGTGCCTACTGGCTCAATGTACCAACACTTACTCCAGCAGCGTACAGCTCCACCTTGCCATAATCCGCTTTGGCAATTCACTAGCTAACAAGGCTACTTTAGATCTATTAAATGTAGTAAATCCTGTAAGAATCTTATTTGCATAATACATGTCAAAGAAGGTTAATCACAGAGAAACAGGTATAGAAGGATATAAAATTCATTTTTTTCAGAGAGATTTCATACAAATGTGTTCTACTGAACTGAATAACAGAGTCTTATATGCTAGATGTGCATGAAAACAGACTTGTTAACAACGGCTTCCTTAGTTTGTGTAAAGAATTAAGGAATAAGGATATGTCAAGGCTAATAAGCCAATCTTGATTTTTCTCAGATCAGATTTTTCCCTTCAGATTGATACATCAGCTGAAAAAAAATACGCATTAAATTGACTTCTTCCTTGAGAATCCATGACTCTACACAAAATCCTTGTTCCACAGCAAAAAGTCCAGAGAAACAAAATTACGCAATTTGCATAAGGCAGGTTTTCACCTCTTTCCTGGCATTATATAGTTTTTAAGCGATCAAAATACAGAATGGCCAGCTTTCACATTCAGTTCAGCAGCTCACTTGGTGTACAAAATAGATGTTGCAACAGAGCCAAAATCTGCCATCAGCTATCACAGAGGTAGTCTTAATTTTATCCTTTAACTAAGATAGAAGGTAGAGGGTACCATCAGCAAATATGGATCTTTTAAGAGCTTCTCTGTTACTCCAAATTTTAAACTATATAACAACATACTTGGCAGCAGTATATTAAAGAGTCTTGAAATGGCATCTAATTTCCTATATAATTGCTAGCCTAAGGAAATCTTTAAAAGAGGCGCGCAGTGAGGGTGGAGAGAAGGGAACCAGCGCTATAAACTGCTTGTTCTTACGCTCTTCTGTGCCAGCTCATCAGCCAGCTGCTCGTTGGCTCTTGTCTTGTCCTCCACCTCTTGGGATTTCTGGTCATAGTTGACAGCCAGTTCTTCGAGTGCTTGAAGGACCTCCTTCACCTCATCTTTTGCAGCTTCATTCTCAATCTGAAGACGGGTCAGCTCCTCTTGAATCTTCTCATAATCTCTCCTAGTGGAGGCCAAAAGCTGGAAACAAATGCCACATAACACAGGCACATAAGTCTTCCAAGTACTCACTCAAGCCTTACAACTTTAAAAAGGGCAAAAAATAGACCATGAGAGAGAGCATGAGCGAGCAAATGCATGCGAGAGAGAAAGAGAGAGGAGAAATCCTGCTACTGTACCAGAAACAGTATCAGCTTCAGCACAAGTGGATTTGAAGCAAGAAAAAAGGGCCTGAACTTCAGTGAAAAGAAACATTTTAATCAAATCCTATTATGACACAAGAAAGAGGCATAGAAGCTTATTTTGAGCAGTATCATAAGCTCCAAATAAATTTTCTGCCCTCAACCCAATGTTGCAGCTAGAGCAAAAAACAAACTAAAACACAAACTCATAATCACAGTTTTGAAACGAGCCAAGCGAAAAGGCTCTCTGAGGCAGTCTCAAATATCTTGTAAGCAAACCTATGACGATTGTTTTAAGTTATCGTCTGAAACATGGTGCTGAAGACAGATTGGCTGCTCATATTTGCTGAAGCAAATTATTAACTAAAAAAGAAAATACAGACTGCACATATACAGGTGATTGCTTCCAATTTGTAAAAGTTATTAAATTTACTCTTAGCATGCTAGTAAGGGAGATGCTCAAATCTCAGTGACAGCGCAGAGGGTAAGAGGTCAGTGGCACAGTGTTCTCCTTTGCCCTCATGCCATTCCATCTTCATAAAAGACATTGGGGAAAAAAAGCCTTGAGAATTCAGATAACAGGTTCTTAACAGGAAAACAGACTCAACAGCAGTCGCACACCAGTGAACAATGTCAAAATAAATAAAAGGTACTACCTAACATTTATTATATGCTATTATACTTATGGGAATAGTTACAAAATCAGGACTTACTGCTTTATAATTTATGTTTTTAAACAATGTAACATACAAAACCTAGTCACTGCATGCATGAAATACAAGAAGGGATTCAGACTCAAGGGTAACCCTAAAAGCAAAGTTTGGATGATCATTCAAAAAACTCACTTATTTCCAAGCCTTCCAACATATGGATCAGCATAATACTACTGTACTGCAGCCTCCCCAGACAGCAGAACAAAATCAGTATTACTGATGTGTGCTGAACTAACCAGAAGAACACTAGTCACCAAAGGACCTGGCTACACCCAGCAATTAAAGCGTGATTTGACAGAAGGGCTTTTCTTCAGGTAGGAGCAAAATGAAACCCCGAGCAGGTGGAATCTTCCTGATCCGACCTCTCGCTGCCCACTAGCTCTTCCTCCTCAAAGAAGTTGTGTGCGAGATCCCAACCCCACCAGAAACATCTAAAACTGATCACATAAAAGGAGATTGTCAGAGAAGTTGCTGCTCTTTAGGCGCAGAAGGCTAATGGGAAAAGGGAAGCAAACCAGCTAGCTTGTGAACACTGGCACATTCCCAAAGTAGCAAAGAGAAGATTCAGATGTGAGGGAAATCTATCTAGCTGGTAATACCGCAGCCTCAGAAGTGCACTCAAGTTACAAAAAAAACCCTACTGAATTGCCAAAGCCAGATGGCACGTAAATATTTAAACAACAAAATAGCTTAAAATAATCTTTCCGCTAAACACAGATGGAACTATTATTTACATTTACTTAGGAAATTTTCTGTGCAACTATTACTGCGACTCCAAGTAAAGGGAAGTGTCATATACCACCTAGAGCACAAACACCTCCCCAGAAGATTCTTGTTGACATAATGTTGGGAAGTGTACCAAGATTTACAGAGGCCATTCATAAATTATACTGATCATCATAAACAAAGGAATTACACCTAAAGCTGATGGTTGGTTTGGGTGTTGGGAAGGGGAGGACCTCTCCGCCCTGAAAGCTGACGAGCTGTTTCCAAGTAGTTTCCCATGTTCTGGTCTCCCTGCTCCCCACTTCTGAGAAGCGAGTGTATCCGTGAATCCTCACAAGAAACAGAGGGAGAACTGAATTTTATTAGAAAACAAGTGCTTCAAGTGGAGGCACTGGAAGCGCAGCTGCTCTGAACAGCGTGGCAAGTCAGCAGGGCCTCCAGCGCACCAGGAGGAGGTAGACAACGGCTGCAGCACCTCGCGCAGCTGCTTGCTGCGGAGGGCTCACAAACTCGCGAGAAGCAAGCGTGGAAGATTCAGAATTTCCCCTGAAACACACGGGCTAAGAAACAGCCAGTGGTGAAAAGGTACCAAAAGGCACCAATATCAGTACAATGCCATCTGTGACAGGCCTTATATTTACAGTTAATCTGCTAGTTTAATCAGCCAGAAAAAAGTACTCTGGCTAATTAGGGGGAAGCAGAGGGAGGCAGCTGCTCCGCAGCACATGTATCGCAGAGGTAATCGCAAGCTCTAACAGAAGAGGTAGATCCTTCCTACCGTGCTGGTGTTCACACATACGAGAAAGTCTTGAAAAATTTAATTCAATTCCCATAAAGGGAATAATTCCCATGGGGAATAAGCTAGGGTATAGGATGCTCCCAAATATGATCAAAACCAAACAACTTCCCCTCTCCAAAAAAACCAAAAAACAGAACAAAACTCACCCAACAGATAGTCCAAAAGAATAAGACAAAATAAAAAAATGTGCGGGAAAGAAATATGGTTTAGATCAAAACACCAACACAGAAAAGATGTGAGAAGTGAGATAGCCCCAGTAACAGATGCAGAATGCATAATGTTCCATGTGTATATTACAATGCTAGGTATACCTTCGTATACCAATGGACATGAAAACACCAACACGTAAAACAGAGTAATCAGAAGAACTTTATCCTAAGTGAATAAGAGCTTAACCAGGGAGTAAAATAAAGCTGGTAATTCCTTCACTGAGAATGAGACTCCAAATCATTTTTCAGAGTAGTGTTTCAATTACAATAGTGGTTTTACACACACACACACGCACACCACAAAAATAAACAAAACAAAAACCACAAGGGAGCACAATGTTCTCCTCCAGCCCTAGTGGCTTGGGCAGCTGGGACACGTATTCTTTTAAAGAATCAGTTTTTCATACAAAAGAAACCAATATTCTGGAACACTAATGAAAAGTGAACTCCCACACCAGGACTATATTTTTGGTCTGAACTTTCCTCCTCTGGTTTCCCCCAGGTTAAAAAACAACATAAAATCATCTTCTAAGAAATACCACAGCAACATTTGGGGAACTCAGTAATTTAGCACTTCTGCCATATTTTACAGCTTCAAAGCATTCATAAACAAATGATAGTCAAGTCATCCCCTTATTTGCAAGCTGGATGATCATTTTCCCCTTCTTAAAAAAAAAAAAAAAAAAAAAAAAAGCAAAAACATCCCCTTTATGGATAGAAGCAGTGAAATAATTAACCTGAGTAATCCAAGATTTTAGAGCAAATAAGAGAGGTTTAGAGACCTGAGAGGATACAGGCACACTGGAAAATTTTTTTTTTTTTTTTTTTTGGGGGGGGGTGAAAAACACTGGCCAAACTCCTACCTTGCTCTCTCATCTCCAGCTTTACTTCTCAGCAGGCTGGTGTGCTATTATAAGGAGTTATCAAGGCTTAGTGCTCCTGAAAGGATCATATTAAATTTTAAGTTTAAACCTAACTGTCACACAGGTTGCTCTTAGCAACTGAGTTTTAGCCAGTTAATATGACCATAGCTAGCCAACAACTATTACATAATCAGTAAACAAGAGTCCCATAAGCAAAATACAGATTTTATTTTATTTTATTTTTACCTCTTCTTGATCCAGCATTTGTTGTTTCAGTTTTTCAGCCAACTGGCTCTGCTGGTTGATTTCATCATCCTGCAATGAAATAGGGTAGGGTGTTTTTAGTTTCTTTTCATAGTTCTGGTTTGATCACTTATTTCCCCTTTCCAGAAAAGCGAGCAAGTATAATGCCACAGCACACCTTGTCCAGGTTTGAGTGGGGAAGGGGGAAGAAAACCACACACACGCCCAGAGCTACACAGTAAAAGCAGTGCATACATGACCAGTTGTCCGCAGTGTCTAGCTAAGCAGAGGTGCCCCAGGAGGTAAATAAGACACTGAGATGGTAATAACTGAACCTTATAACTTGCACAAGGTCAGATGACTTTTCCAATATATGTATACATCCAGTCCTTCCCTTTTCATATTTGGGTTCCAAAATCTTGATAATAACAGTACCAGAAGAGTGAAATTACTTTTATAGGAAATGATCTGTCCACTGCTTCACTATAGCTGTTTAACTTCGAAAATGTGTACTGTAATAGTAATTATGTATGTATGTTTTCACACACACACACACACACACACAGTCCTCTAATTTCAGTGGAAGAAAGATGATTAGAGACCAACTTACTAATTAAAAAACTATGACCAGCTCTGTACTGCATTAACAAAAGAGGAAGTCGAAACCCAAACATAAAACTTGGGCACCTCATCTGTTATATTTTATCTTTTCTCCTCTGTCAAAGACCTTGATGGAAATAAGGCCTGGTAAAGTATATCCAGACATCCAATTTTATTGGCATTTCAACTTCATAGTTAAGACAACATCCTCAGGATTAAGGGCTGTTCTTAACTACAGAAGTGAAGCCAGTACTGCACTGTATGAATCCTTCCTCCAGAAAGGCACGGGAGGCGTACCAAGTGCAGCAGCCGACAAAGTCCATCTCCTCTGCTCTTGTGAAGAAGGATATCCTTCTCTAAAAAACTCACGGAAGCTAAGTGGTTGCTTTCATATCCTATCAGAGCCAATTGACATTTTGTTTCACTGGAAAGCATCTCAGATTGATTTCTCTTAGCAAAGCTAGCTATCAAGTAGCATATATTGAACTGCTTGCTAATATCAGAACAGTGCCAAACAGAGCAAAAAAATGGTCCACGCTCTAACAAGGTAAAATGTGGGAATCTTGTTTCTGTACCATGGAGATCAAACACTTTCTCATTTCCTATAGTACTGCAGTAATGTACCAAATTACGGTTCCTGCGTTTTCTAGGGTAAAACTCAAACCTGCTGTTAGGCTTTGATACTTGTGACAGGGCAAGTGAAAGAATGACTGACCTTCTTATTTACATCAACATCTAGAAGGTATTGTGAGCTACAGGGAACATATTCTCTGTTAGGCAAAAGCTGCAGTTTTCCTAAAGAGCTCAACTGTTATTTTGAACGCCGTCGACATACCGAGATACAGATACTGCTTTCTGCATTTGCAATCAGAATGTGCAGAGACCTCACATCATAGCACATCAGAATGACGACTTACTGCAACTATCCATCACGCACCCCTGCTATTAAGAAACTTCAACCATTATCATACAAGCAGGCTTTATCTGATGTTTTCCTGCAAATTACAATTGAGAGTTTAAAAATAAATAAATAAATAAATAAATAAATAAAGGTTTAATTTTAAGATTAAAGCTTTGCTGAAAACTTTTGCTAGATGGCCTTTTTAAGCTGTTCTCATCCATGAATTTATAGTTAATGTTTTTGTATACATCTTTTTGTCACGTCTCACCTTCACACAAGCCAAAGCTATTAATGACAAGTGTTCAATACATCTATTGATGATAGCTTTTCTGTAAGTGCCAATGATATATTTCAAGTTGTACTAATCAAAAAAGCCTGCTTGTGTCTAAGACACCTGGACTCCAGATAGTGTTCACAGCTAGAACAGGACGAACAAAAGAGACCCAAAAGATGGTTTATATTTTTTCTTTAAAATTCTGAGATACAATGAATATTAAGATATAGTCTCCCTTTTTTTCCCCCCCTTATAACTCTGAGATGACACGACAGTTAGCTATGCAGGCACAGTATTTACAAAAATCACTCAAGAAAAGGAGGGTTTAAAAGTCTGTATCAGGCCCTTAAAATTAAAGGGGAACTTGTCATGATTTCAGGGAGAACGCTAACGAACTATATCTGCAGAGGGAATGGAAGCAGATAGCTGATGTGATAGGACAACATCCAACTTTGTGCAGTGGTAGTATTTTGAACTTTGGGGCATTTTCAAGTTCATGGGGCTCAAAGGATACAGTGCCCCGAAATCTGTGACTCCCATACAAACCCTATGAGTAAAGTACCCTACACTGCATGGTATGAAGCTGTTACAGGGTTGAAGTACAAGCTTCTCATGCAGAAATCATACACAAGCAGTTAGAGACTGGAAATTTCTCTCCAATAAAACATTTTCAAAACATTCCTGACAGCTATGTAGATAATGCAAAGTTGAGATATTAGATGAGATCACTTTTCAAGGACCAAGGCACAGCTATACTGCACTCTTTTAAGGCACTGCTGCTACCAGCTGTCTGTTTGGTCTCTCTGATAGGGTTCAACAATCCTCTGAGAGACAGAAGAGGGTGAAAGAGGATCTGAATTTCAGCCATTTCATTTCAGATCAAGATGCTCATTCCATTCTCTGCTGCCTGTGCAGCAGGAACAGCAGCCTCTGGCAGACCAGGAGGGCAACAGTGGAAAAAACCACATCACTATCTCAATAACCTGCTTGAGCTTTCATAAATCCCTCAAGAACGATGCCTCTCTTGCCCTCAAGGGAGCATGCAGTCTGGCAGGAGAAGTAAGAACAGCTCAAACATATAACCAGGACACAATTCTAGTAACAAAATAAGAAAAACACCCACCCGTTTAGGCTTCGGTTTCAATTCACACACAGCAAATGAAGTCAAAACAAGTGTTCACACCTTATCATCCAGCTGTCTGTAGAGACTGGCAATCTCCTCATCATATTTCTGCTTCTCCTCTGTTGAGATGCTGGCAACAACTGGTGTGATATTGTCAATAATTGGGGTGTTATCACAAGGCTCCAGGTTCTTCTGGTCCTTTGCGCTGATCTGCTCATCTTCAGGCACAGCTTCCCCTGCAGGCACACAATCCACGGTCATTACAACCCAAGAGACAGAGCAGCCTGAAACATGGACATCCCAGGACAGACCTTGGCTCTTGCTGAGGGGCACTCAGAGAAGCAAAGAAGGGATGTCTGTTTTGACACTGTGATCCGGCTACAGGCCTGCTCTCTGGTACGAGGCAGGCAACTGCCATAAATAAAGGTGACAAAGTTAGGTACAGAAAGATGGCCATTCAGTCCCCACAGTCAGAAAAACAAACAAACAAACAAAATGCGGCAACAGTTCAAGTGGCTGACGTTAAGAGGACTGAACTCCCGACTCCTTCCCCTTCACTCCAGCGCTTTATAGATGGGATTAGCTCCAAGGATTAACATAAGTGTAAATAAGGACAAAAATCAGACTTTCGGCCTAAATCCCACAGGCAATTAAACGTTCCTTCCTCTCCAGACTTCGGACTGCCTTATCAACTCTCCCTCCGCCATACTGAGCTGCTAAAGGATTGGGACAACAAGCAGAGAGATGCATTTAAAACAGTACTCACGTCCTACCTTGTCACATCTAAAATTAAACGGCACAGACCAATTTTCAGATGTTGCCTATGCATACCAGATAGGATGTTATCCCTATGCATTTTCTTTCACAGTAATTTTCTCTGAGGAATATTTTCTTCCATAACTAAAGTGCATTCCAATTACTAGTCTGCTGCAGTTCAGTGAAGAGGGACAGGCAAGCTGCTCATGCCAGAAATTGAATCTACCTTCATTAGCGTCTGCCAAGAGGCTCCGTTAGCTGCTGAATGCTATATGCATTGTGCAAAGTGTGGGAAGGTTACGTTCTACCCGTCTGCAGAAACATCCCCCCCCCGCCCCACCGCCCATTTCTATGCAAAGCTACCGTATTTTTGTCCTGTAAAGCTTAACTAGCCATTCCTCTTGCCAAAACTGCTTGGGCACTATTTATCATACCGGCAGGAAAACAAGTAAACAGGGCAAATATCAAAAACAAAAAGGCAGACTAATTCAGGCCTGAAAGCAAAAGAAAACAAAACAAAACAAGGCATGAAAGAGCATGATCAACAAACTGAAGACAATTTTCTCAAGCTTGAAGCATGAAATCAGTAACTTCAAATCAAGAACCATAACCTCTATAAAAGTACTACGTTTAAAACAATCTCTGCCCTGTTCCTAGGGGCTTAATGTCATTTTAGATCATTAATGAGAAAAACGAAAATTGATTTTTCATTGTTGCGCTTCACTAAAGCGGAATAAGAAAGGTGGGCTCATTCAGACTTCGGGAACTTGGCATATACGTGGCAGTGCTCCTCACACAGTGCAGACTGTTTCAGTAACCTCCACAGAAGAATCTTGAAGTTTTCATTTCGTTGGTGTGTTTTGCTTAACTCAGAAACTTTCTGACTACCACATGTGAAGGGAAGCAGGGAGCCCAAGTTTGATATAAATGCTTGGACGACAGTACCCTAACTACAAAACACAGGCCAAATTTTTCTTTTCAATACAAGTCTGCTGGACTCCCACTTCAAGGAGAACTAGGCACGCCTGGCTTCTACTACAAATTCATTTTGCATTTTATTTTCTAAGTTTATAGAATAAGCTATACTTATGGAATATTTATGCATCTATTTTGTACATTATTGTCTAGATGTAATTTCCTCTACAGTTTCATTTGGAAAGAGCTGTATTCTTATCCCGCATAATGCTATTTTTTAAGGTCAGAAAAGAAATCAATAGCATTTTGAATGCATTTAATGTAATGCTTGGTAACACTAATGAAGAGAACAGGACAGAGGGAAGGAAAAAGGAGGTATGTGTATTTAGACAAAACAATAGAGACAGCATGTTACCAGGCTCGTTTGCACAGCATATAGCCATGGATCTGTATGGGCTTTTCTATGAAAAATAAATTAAAAAAGAAAAAAAAAAAAAGCAATTATGTTTCTAGAATGGGAAGGAAATTAAAGCAGTCACATTTAGTAAACACAATGAAACACACAGAACATCAGAGGATTACAAATTCCCAGCACTCCACAAAACCAACAACAGACAGACTGTTTCCAT
Source organism: Apteryx rowi (assembly GCF_003343035.1). NCBI lineage: Eukaryota > Metazoa > Chordata > Aves > Apterygiformes > Apterygidae > Apteryx > Apteryx rowi. The sequence goes on along the minus strand of NW_020451093.1, from coordinate 7,414,738 downwards.
AGCAATTTTACTACGCTGAAAGAGAAATATTCCCTGTGCTAGAGTGGTCCAAGTCTCCAGAGAAAGGCACAGAAAGCAATCACTAGGTAACCACCTAACATGAAAGGCAAGTAAACCAACGCAGGGAGTATTGGCTGAAAGGAGGAAATAATTTTTTGCTCTCATAAAGGTTAGGTGTTACCTCTTAAGTATGCACTGTAGAGATTTCACCCACGATGTTCAAAACCAGACTTAACCGTGCAACACAGTCTGTGACTAGGTACCCAAAGATTATCACATCAGAGGTCACTAACACAAACTTACTACCCATGTGGTTACTATGGGGTTGTACAACAAAGTATCTTGTCTGGATATTCTCTAATATGAGGACAGGTACCCACTGCGTTTTCAGTACCTACCATTTCTCCACCTGTTCAGTTCCAGCTCTAGATGCTGAATAACGTTCTTTAGACTCTTGTTTTTGTCTTTTTCTTTCTCATACTTTTTCTTCCATTCTTCTGCTGTCAGCTCCAGGTTCACAGAGACTGTGTTCTTAATAGTCTTAGCTCTGTGTAACAAAAATAAAAGCTATCAGTTGCTTCGCAGCTTTTATCTCAACACGACAGTAGGGATTAAGAAATTCTTCAATAACACAAAGCTAAACCACTAAGAGTTTGCAATTTGTTTTCTAAAGTGAAATGTCACAATTCAATTTTCTCTCAAAACCTCAGTCGTATTTAGGCCTTCAAGCCTAAAGAACTCTTTCTATACCAAAATCCAGCAGCCAGTCACCAGTCAGGAATTGCTCTGCTTCTTGAGATTTCTTGGCAGAGCAGCAGCTCTGGAAACTGTCCTTAGATTAAGGACAAGAACATTTCCTGTCATAATTTTTCTGCTAAATAACCTGTCATCTCTTTCAGCTTCCCCTGGCCTGGGACTCATTGCACACCATGGCATACAAGTGTCTGGCCACAGGCTAACCCCATTAAAACCATTCCTTAAATTCTATCAGTGACACTTAGCTGTATTTCAAACATTATAGCATGAGGGATGCCGATACAGGGAGGCACAGAGATGGATCCCTATCCTTTCCGAATGCCAAACAGCATTTTCAAATACATCTTTGAGGGCAGAGAGAAAGGAAAAAGAGGAGAACCACTGGTGCAACTCTACAGGTTTTACATCTAATCTAGCTTGTACACGGACATTCGGGGGCCTAGGCAGAACAAGTAGGAGGTGGTCTGCATTTGTATGCTCTGCAATAACAGACTCCTTGGCTTTTCTAAACTTTATGAGATTTTCAGAACAAGTCTCAGTTCTACAAAGGGCAGAGAACAGGGAGACCGGATTATGCTGCTAGAAGGCCTAAATACTACCTCTACCACCCAGTGATTGGGGGGGGGGGGGGGGGAAGGGGGGAAACTGAATTCCAGCCTGTGTCCTTGGGAGGTTTTGGAGACCTCCTACATGGTATGGGGGATTTAAAGGTCAGTCCTGAAATCCCTCATGTCTGGCTTGTGCCAGGAAAGGTTTGAACCTTCTCTCCCATCCCATCAGAGACCTTCAAGACAAAAGAGGATATTCCATAAGGGACTCAGGACCCTGCCATGCCTCTGCGGCTGGCAGCCAAAGGCCTATGAGAAAGCAGCATTATCTATGGTCTATCTTGGAGATGCAAGAAAGCGTTACTCTGCAGTATGCAGGGAAGGGAACAAATATACAGAGCAGTAGCGTGCATGAGAGACAGGCACAGGAGACTGGTGCCGCAAAGAAGAAAGGCTGAAGCAGGGGCAGGAGCCTTCCACAGTGTACAAGCCAAAAAAATTCAAGACCTCAGCATGCGTCTAGAGGTTCTCCATGTATTGTGTTCAAGCACACATTTTGTGTGCCCTGCTTTACTAATCAGCAATATTTATAGCTACTTAAAAGTGAAATGTAAACTTAATCCAAAACACGTGTGTAATCCAATTCATAAATTACATTGTCACTCTGACCAGGAAATTTATGGCAGCCAGTGACCTCTTACCTTAATTCTCTACAAGGTTAGAGAACCACCACATCTTGGCAGTCTGGGAATCCTCCCTTCATCTGTTCTTGGTCTCTCCTCCCTAAATGAGGGGGCTGTATTGTCAGTAACAGATTTACATTTCAAGCTTGCAGGCTACTTTTGATGATAAAAAGTAAAACTGTACATTGTAACCCAAAAATATGGCATCCAGGTAAATTTTCAGGGGAAATTTAAACAAGTCAGAATGTAAGTGAAGGAAATGGCACTGTGGTTTGGATGCCAAGAATAATGTCTCAAGAGAAGAGTCTATGGCAACCAAAATTAAACAAATGAACACAAGGAACAAAGACTTTGCATCTCAACTAAAATTCTTGCTCTGTATCTCAATACTTCCAAAAAGTATCACTGACTAAAAATTGCCAGTACAGGTATATGATGAATGCTTTCCCCTACACATCTCCCTTTCCATTCCAAATCTTCCATTTTCAGGGCCTCATCAGCAATACTGACATTTAAAATGCTGCTACTCAGGGCCCCTGATGAGATGCACCCATGAGTGCCGAGAAAGCTGGTGGATGTCATCGCTAGGCCACTCAAAGCAAGTGTCACCCCAGTCTTCAAAAGGGCAAGAAGGAGGACCCAGGGAACTACAGGCCAGTCAGCCTCACCTCAGTCCCTGGAAAGGTGACAGAACAGCTCATCCTGGATGCCATCTCCAAGCACGTGAAGGATAAGAAGGTGATCAGGAGTAGTCAGCATGGATTCACAAAGGGAAAATCATGTTTAACCAACCTGATAGCCTTCTATGATGGAATGACTGCCTCGGTAGATGAGGGGAGAGCAGTGGATGTTGTCTACCTTGACTTCAGCAAGGCTTTTGACACTGTCTCCCATTAGATCCTCATAGGCAAGCTCAGGAAGTGTGGGATAGACGAGCGGACAGTGAGGTGGATTGAGAACTGGCTGAATGGCAGAGCTCAGAGGGTTGTGATCAGTGGCACAGAGTCTAGTTGGAGGCCTGTAGCTAGCGGTGTCCCCCAGGGGGTCAGTACTGGGTCCAGTCTTGTTCAACTTATTCATCAGTGACCTGGATGAAGGGGCAGAGTGCACCCTCAGCAAGTCTGCTGATGATCCCAAACTGGAAGGAGTGGCTGATACACCAGAAGGCCGTGCTGCCATTCAGAGAGACCTGGACAGGCTGGAGAGATGGGCAGAGAGGAACCTCCTGAACTTCAACAAAGGGAAGTGCAGGGTCCTGCACCTAGGGAGGAATAACCCCATGCACCAATACAGGTTGGGGGCTGACCTGCTGGAAAGCAGCTCTGCTGAGAAGGACCTGGGAGTGCTGGTGGACACCAAGTTGACCATGAGGCAGCAATGTGCCCTTGTGGCCAAGAAGGCCAATGGGCAGGGGGGCTGGACTAGATGATCTCCAGAGGTCCCTGCCAACCTCAACCATTCTGTGATTATGTGATCTAAAGGTCCTGAGTGCCTCAGTAAAAAAAAAAAAAAAAAAAAAAAAAAAAAAAAAAAAAAAAAAAAAAAAAAAAAAAAAAAAAAAAAAAAAAAAAAAGAGCCTGATTATAAACATAAAATCACAATTGAATCAGTCCCAGGTTGCCTACTTGAGAAATCCCACAGTGCTAACAGGGTTAAAAACACACCAGCATCTACAGCCAGTTAGGAAGTGCTGTAGTGAGCCCTGTAGCCGGTCCTTTGTCACTCTCCCCAGCGCATAGCTGAGTTACTGGGTTACTACTTGGTCGAGGGGGACCGTCAGCAAGAAGAAAGCTTGGACTTGCACCTCTGCCACTGTATGCACATTCACTAGTCACTGTATCTCTAGGTAGAAACCACCAAATTTAAACCCTTCTAGTGGTAACAACAACCATTTTTTTTATTGGGAAACTGCTTAGTTCCAGCAGAATCTAAAAGATTGCATTAGAAAATGCAAAGCAAGCAGAAAAAAAAATGGAATAGCATCTACTCTAGCAAATTCACATTTAAAAAGAAAAAACAAGCGAGTCAGTATGAATTAAGAAAGCTTTGGATCTTTGCCCTTCACTGCTCAAACACTGAGCCCCTCCAAACAAATCCAATGTCATCAAATAAAACAGACTAAGTAGCAGAAAAACAAAACAAATCTACCACCAGTTTGCAAAACGCAGGCTGAAATGCCTAGAAAAGAAACTACCCTTATGAATCAGCTATACTGTTCTTTGGGGAGGGCAGATGATGTTATTTTCTTCATGGCTCCACTTAATGATTCTAAAACATTCTTTAAGTGCAACCAGTTACTAAAAATCCTGAAGCTCTTACATCGACAAGAAAACTCTGCCATATCTGTGCCTCGTACTCTAAATTCTGCTCCAGTGATTTGCATTATGTGGCAAGCAGGAGTTTTATTACTTTAGAAGAATTAAAAACAAACAAACAAAACAAAAAAACACACCTACAGTTTTAAAATATGCAGATGTCCAATGGTTAGCATATTATTCTATCAGAAGCATAGCTCAAGTTTCTGCTCATTTGACTGTACTTGGGGTGGGGGGAAAGCCACACAATTAAGTTTATTGACTGCATTACACTAATGATAGGTGAAGTACCTATTAGAAAGCTCTAAAATAGAAAACAATACAGAAACACAAGAAAAGATGGAGCAGGAAGAGAAGAAAGTGACTCACTCCTAACGAAGAAACACATGCACATGTTTATTAGCTTAGGTGGGCCTATGAAGATGAATTTTACTCCTGGCACTTATTTTAATGGTGACATTTCTTTATTACTAGGGCAAAAAAAAGATACATGTGTGTATGTATATACACCTTTCCTATAACTTTAATATGTTATTCAAGCCCTTAATACAGACAGTCACATTAGAAAAATAAAACATCACAAAAGCCTGTAAAAGAGACTATTTCCTGTAGACTATATTCCTTTTCAAAATATTCACGAACAACATTATGTATGTAAAGGTTGTGTGCTGCTCTGCAGGCCTAATACAGCAATAGGCCTCACTGGTATTTCATTCCTTACAATTAAAGGCTTTCCATGAGGAGTTCCCGTTTCGGCACAGTTCTACAGCTCAGAAGCAAATAAACACCCAAGAACAAACCGCAACCAAGCACTCTCACAAAGTATTTAGCTATTTTCCCCAGTTCTTCCAGCTGACATCGTGGTCCTCAATAAGGAATGTTTTACAAATAAAAAGAAAGGATAAGAACGCTCCTTCTCTTAGAAAGGTGTTAACTGTTTTTAGCATGCAGCTTGGTTGTTTCTAGTTTCACAGAGGGCATGTATCACAAATAAATTCACTCTGCTGTTCTCATTAGTCATGTCACATCAGTCAAAGCTCTGCCAGCCAGGATGTGCTGAGTCAGTTGCAAAATTGATTTGCCTTCCAAACAGGAGCAGAAATACTCATTACTGAAAAGAGAAATGAAGCCAAAAGAAATGTAGACTGAAGTAGCATGGAAGTTGGACACACTTCCTTCAGCACATATGCATACAAGTTCCCACTGCAATTATACAATACAAAGCAGAAGCAAACCCCTTCATGATTCCAGGGATAAAAAACAACCCACCCCCAACAAAACAAAACCAAAAAACATCCAAAAAGTAACCCACATTACCTTTCAACCCCCTTAATCTGAACTGCTACATTTCATTGCTTACATTTCTTTTCATTTCAAACTATACCTGCGGACACAGAGATAGTTCAGCACAACTCCAGGCAGACTGAAATCCAACACAACACCTACTCCTCTACTTAAAATGAAATGCCTCTTCAGCTGCTTTACTGCACCGGAGCCTGAACCGGAATAAGTTAGCTGGAGCAATGGAATTGCTGTTTTGTTTTGTAGAGGTGTAAGCTTTACATTTGACTAAAATCATCTGAAGTCAGAAAATTGTAAGGCTGGAGATTTAAAAATGAGCCATCAAAACATTTAAACTGTTACAATCAACAAAAACTGCACAAGTCATTAGACTTCAGAGTTATGTAATACTTTGTATTTAATAATTACTGCATCTTAATAGTTGCATTTACTCAAAATTTCTCTGACACATAGTATACGGAATTTCAGTAAAAGCTTCCATCTTTACTAACTTCATCTTATGTTCACTATACAAAGGTGAATTTAAAAAAGCATAGCAACTGTTAAACTGATTATGTTAGCAACTATTTACTCCTTTTATGGCCCTTTTTTCATAAAAACTTAGAGAGACCTGAGAAGTTCCCTTTGAGGAGTTTTTCTGTGCCAGCTTTTGTTCTAAGGGAGTAGTTTATGGTTGCACAGTGTGTGAAGAAAGTGTTAGAGCAAGCAGAGATCAGAGAAATTCATGCTTTTTACAGCTACCTGGCTTGCAGCATGTAGGTCCTTCCCTGCCTTCCATAAATCCCAGCAGATGTCAAAGACAAGTTAATACCGTTTCTGGCAATGCCAGATGAGGAAAATGTTGCAGAGCTGTCTCCCAGCTTTAACCCATGGCAGCACCCCTAATCCTCACAACTGTCCATTAGGAGGGGCTGCACCCAGCTGCATCTGTTTGTCCCCACTGCCCATCCTGTGTTTTTGTGTGCTCTTCTGTGCATGCACTGAAGGGATCACCTTACCTCACTAAAAAACTAAGGAAAAGGACACATTAAAGACTAAAATGGGGCAACAAATCAATAAAAGATTCTCAGATTGATCTGTTATACATGATTTCACTTTCCAATACAAAATGCTCCTTAACAGTGTGGGCTTCAACGTAAAAGTTACACACATCAGAAAATACAACCCATTTTCAGACAGAGACATATCTAATGTATTGTACAAACTTAAATAAATTGTATCTCAAAAACAATCACAAATTATTAGTATTTTTTCCTGCTATTACAAATATACATGCATGAAAAAGTAATTTTCCAAAGTATCAGAGTTCAATTACAACAAAGGCAGTAATTATTTAAATTGGCCTGACCTATTTTTGCAAACCTCTCCAATGTACTTCATATGACTATCGCCACTGAACACACAAGAGAAATTCTTTCCTGACCACTTCCACATTTATATTTTCCTTACTTGCTCCTGAGGACTTGTTCCTATATTGTTAAGATCCTAAAAACAAAAATGTCTGGGAGGTATCATGGTAATCTTTAACAGTTGTCAATATTAGACTAAGTTCACATTCTACATTTTGCTTAATTAACAGTTGAGAAGACACTTTTTTGCAACCATAATCACTGAGATAGCATTCAAGGAGAAGACACAGCTGTTTCAGAACATATGGAAGAGCACAAAGAATTGTTATCTAGCCTAACGATGACCAAGACTCACCGCTGTCCAAACATTAGCGTAGACTTTGTTTCCGCTTCATTGAAAATAGAAGGAGAGCAGCATATAACAATGGTGGTTCTGCAGTTTCCACCAAGGGAATCCTGAAGAATTCGGGTCATTTTGCTGTCTCGGTATGGAACATGGGTTTTCTAATCAAAATAGAAATCAGATACAAGAAAATTTGCTAAAATTAATGATATCAGGTTCTCCCTCATTATAAATCTACAGTGACAGACTTAATGGATTTTGAAGCATATAATTCTGAAGTGTAATTGCTTCGATTGTGCTAAGATGTACTGCACTGGAAAATTGCTCAAGGGAAATCACCAAGAATTTGTTTCTTTATATTTAGTAGAGTAGCCAAAGTGTCATTGGTTTATGGTAGGAAAGCCAATACTTTCTTCTTCCTGAATTGAAATGTTAGCTTATTTCTTAAGCACATGGTAAAGAAACAGATAAATAAAAAGTCATTCTTAAACAGCACAAAACAGGATTACTTACAGTTCCTTCTGCCAAGGCAGATATCACATTGCCTAATGCAGACAAAGACTTATTGATATTTTTAGCTTCATCAAGAACAGCACCCTCCGCTCCAGTTTTGCTGACCTAGCAGAGAGAACACACCACAGTCAGGCTCAGCTACTAGCAAGAGCCTGTACAAATACAGTTACAGTGCAAATGGAGATAGTGCAACAATTAACACTCTTGGAAGAGAAACAATATCCGCAACATGAAGAGGGAGAGTTTTTAATATGCACCTTTTTGTTAGCAGAAGCCTGCAATTCTTCCGACTTTCTTCCAGTTTCAGCGCAAGTTCACCTATGCGCCCTTATTTTGCTAGAGAAAAAGCTGTTCAGTCTGTGCTCTCTTGAGAGGCCACTTGGAGGCCACTTTCAAGACCAGACTGTCCACACAGATAGGGAACTTGCAAACGGTATCATTTGCAAATATCTTCAGGGCATGCTCAGTGGCACAGCATATGCCACCAAACAGATATTTTGGCATTGTATTTTGCTTGCATGGACCAAGAATTTCAGGACAAAAAAAGCATGACCTTACTCATACTGAATGCAAGGTTTGCTTGTCCACAAACTGGACCAAAGGCACACAGGTCAGAGGCTTAGTGTCCTGGGAAGAGCGCTCCGTTAGACAGCAGCAAAGATTTATAGCCTTTTCTCTCTCTTCCCACCCCCTCCTGCCACTTGGGGAAGGGAGAGGTGGCAGCGTTTATGCAGAAGTGTAGGACAAAGCCATATATTTTTCTTTAAGCTGAAACTAGAGTATTGCACTTTCCTCTAAAAAAGATTGATATATGATATAAAAGGCAACATAACTGTACATTTTAAGAAAACAATCTATCAAGGAAATCCTTATTTCAGGTTTTCAGTGGAATGCCCAAGCCAACATAAGGAATTGCAAAAGTGCAAGTTTCAGTGAAGAACAGAATCTGACTCATCTTCTAAACACTACTAACAGTTTTTAATTTAACATTTAATACTGAAAATGAATATGATTAATTACTGCGGTGAATGGCTTCCAGATTCTACCGATGACTTAACTACTGCATCCCACTGAGCATTTCTGAAAGGTGCACAGACTATTAAACAAAGCCATTTATTTTACCTTTTCATTTTCAGAAAAAAAATAGAAATTTACCCCCACAATGGAAGACATCTATGTTGTTTCATTATGAACAATTATTTAGTCATTTTGAAATGCATAGTAATTACCAAGGATCCAGCTTGAATGACAGCTTTTAATTTTATTTTATTTACAGTGAATGAGTTTTGAACACTCCACAAGATGTTAAAACCATAACTGGAAAACAATGACTTTTTTTCCATTGCAATAGTGTTCTAGACCATTACTTTTGTGATGAACAGATACAAATTATTTTCTGGTTAGTATTTTTCCATAACAGAAAGCAGAAATAGTCACTACAATTAAGAGAGCCATTCAGAGGCTTCAAACAGACTTCAGCTGCATAACTGCTGTTATTTCATTGAGCTAGTATATGAAATAAATATAGAAGTCCTAGGAATAGCATATGTCTGAACATAAACAAGTGAAAGTAACAGTCTAATCTGACAAATTATGTAACAGTTACAACATTTTCAAGTAAACTGAGGCTAACATTTTTTTTTATTTTAATGAAACCCATAACTACATGTGAAACTGCGTGAAAGTATGCTGGTTCAAGCCACTTTATTATATCACAGATCTTGGTTTTGCATTTCACCCCAAAGAGCTCTGATGTGTTCCTTTTCTCCAAGTTACTTAAAAAAAAGATTTGGCATACTAATGATAACAGTCAAGATGAGACTTCTGTAAAACTTTTGTAACTACACTTAGTTTTACAGTGACACACACACTCGTATGTTCAGCACAGTGATCCCATTAACATCTCCGAGCGCAGCTGAGGAAAAAAGCAAGATTACCTTCTCACTTCCAGCCAAGTCTACCAGGTAAAGCTTTCCACTGAGTTTCTTCTCAGTTTCCACATTCTCTTGTTTAATATTAATGAGGAAGATACTGTGGCTTCTAGAGCTGTGTTCGTTCATATCTACAGAGCAATCACATTTTAAGTGCTTTGTTTAAATGCCTTTTAAACCTGCCAAGAAATTATTTCATCACAACAAGCTCATGACTAATGAACTCAGAAATAAGAGTCCCCTTATAAGTACAACCGCACTGAGAGCAGAGTCTGCACCCAGAGCTGCAACCAACATTCGCGCACTACAGAATGAGCTCTTACTTGTTCCTGACACGAGCAATTTAACCAGACTCGTGCTAAATGACAGCCGTGGAAAAAATGTTGTTTTTTTTTCCCTCTGAAGGAAAATAAAATGACCAGAAATTGGGGGGGAACATGGCCTTAAGTATAATGAAATGCCATTTCATGGATACAAACAGAAATAAAGATTCTCTCCTTTTGTGCTTGTTAATAAGGATACACTGCACACAAAATATATCTATGACACAACAGATGCTATTTAAAATGTAGACCTACAATTAGCAACTAAGTTCAGCATCCTGGACTGAGACTGAATTTTTTTTTTTTTTTTTTTTTTTTTTAGTTGAGCAAGAGAATTTAAAGAATTATAAAGCAATAAAAAAATTGAGCCATTGTTTAAGGAGCCTTCCCAAATTTTAGGAAATGTTTTCATCAAAACCATACTATTTAAAATAGAATTTCAGAGTGATTTTTATTGCTTCTGTAAGTAAAAAATCCTCCTTTACCCACACAGCAGGTAGAACACAGGCAGCTCCAGCCTCAGCTTCTACTCAGAAAATTCTAAATTCAGTGGTAGCCAGATTATGCTTGAAGTTTCATAAAGCAGCAAAGAGAAAAGCCATTAAGAACCAGGAAAACACCTTTTCCTCCATTTCCTCTATTTTCTCTGTTACCATAGACCCCACTGCCATCCTTCCCCATTCACAGTCTCAACTCCCTTTTTCTCCTCTATCTTCAAACTCAGTTTTTCTATTACACTTCCAAATTTGCTTTTTGCCACTCCTCGATTTCAGTCTTGGTAAAATTCATTCTCTGACCAACTTCTGTCTGAACTTTTATGTGCCAAATGCAGCAGATAATACCACAGCAAGAGGTAGATTTGGATACTTTTTGTTAAAGACAATAGCAAAAACCAAAGGAGTAAACCTTATTCAGGAAAAAAAGAAATAACATTTCTATCAGCATGGTAAGAAAGGCAAGGAAAAACAGGAACAATACAATATTTATCAAAGCAAAAAAGTAGAGACATGGAAGGATGGAGTTACTAAGTGCATCATAAAAGAAAAAAAAAAAAAAAACAACACACAAGATTTGAGTTATAAGTTGAGCTTCTGCCAAGCTCACTGCTTGGATCAAATACATCTTGCAACATAAATTGGGAAACAGGCCAAAGACACCTGCCCTTCTTATCACCATAGGGCTAGCTGGGCTTTATGCGGGTTTGACACAGGTTGAAGTGATTTTTGTTTATTTAGAAAGACTTGTTTGCTTTGCCATCATTCGAGCTCAGCCCGAGCCATTATATTATATATAATGTACATTCTTCATATATACACACATACATACATATATATATACACACACACATATATATGTGTGTATATATATACACATTTAGTTATACACAATTTTGCAGTATCTATATTATGTGTAACAATAGAAATGTTGACTTTTTGTAGTGGCACATGTTAAATTTGGGAGTTCTCAAAGCTGAAACTATCAATAAATGTTTCTGTATGCTGTGAAGCTGCTGTAAAATAAATAGAAATACAGTTCTAGTCATTTTGGAGTGTTAAAATTTGTGCATCATTACATCTTTCAGGTTAGTATATTATGTACTTTGTGAACATTAAGAATCAATACACCACTACAAAGCAACTATAAGCAATGCTTTATAGCCAGAGAAGCTTCCATAGATTATTACTTACTTGTAACAGCTACATGACGGTTAGCTTTCCCTTCGTCAATGACATCCAAAACTTCTTCAGGACTAGATACAAATCTTTCTGTACATCCCTGTAAATATGCAAATTGGACACAAAAGTTTAGTAAGCATACTACTACTCCAAAAGCCATCAAGAATAACATTTAGCACTGACGAATAAAATAAGAAAAAGAATCATCAACCTCTAATATGAACTTTAGGAAGGCAGTGGGTCAAAACATGCCTTAGTATCAATTTCAGCAGGATTTGCTGGGATAACCTGCGAGAACATTTTCTTTCACAGGGTTAAAGTCAGTCAAATCCAAACATGCAGCAGAAGCAAGTGTCATTACTTGAACACATGGAATGAGACTATACATTCAGATTACTAATTTGGGTTAGATTACATAGTCAGAATAGTTTTTCTCTCTCAGTCTAAAAGACGAGATGCACTGTCCTCCTTCTCTGCTTTAATACAATATTACAAAGGGAATTTTTTTTCCTCTCCCGAGAATCAGAATACAGAATATTATTATTAATAAACAGAATATTATATGTATATTAAGGTTCACATATGTTCACAACAAGTACAATTCACATTTAAATGAACAATTTAAGTGAAGGCACAGGAAGCCATAAAACAATTGACGTGAGTTCCTAACCCAACAAGCCTGTTCTAAAATGTTGTAAGATCACAGCATCTATGTAACAAAATATTAATGAAAAAAATCCTTCAAGGTGTTCTCTTTCATATCCAACATGAAATAGAAATATGAATACCTAAATCTTAACACCTTTATAACAAAACATAAGTGTTTCAAGTCAGGAAAATAAAGCAAACATAAATGATTCAAGCCCATTAATATTTCAAGAAACTCTTTAAATTCTGAAACTAATATTACTTCAACATCCAAGACTTTGAACATGAGATGAATCACCACAGCAAACACATCAGGATACAAATGGAGATCTGTATATAAATGCATATATTGGTTATCTGAGAAAGAACGAAAAAACAGCAAAGTTTTTCTTGTACCTTAACATATGGGACTCTGTTTTTATCTTCATGTACAGCAAGGTTTGTTTTTGACACTAGGAAAAAAGATGCAGTTCATTACGAGTATTCCACAAGTGATAATGTGTCAACTAGAGGCATGACAGATAATCTGAATGTATTAAATTTGTAACGTAAGAGTGTAGTCACTTCCCACTCCTTAGTAACTATCATGGTTTCTGTTATGTAAATCTGTATTTTTTTTTTCTTTAAAGCAAAATTTACGGCACAGACCTTTAGTTTAATGCTGAGATCGATAAGTTAAATACAGACCAATTTGGATTTTTTCAAAGCAGCAAAAATTTCAAAACGTACAGAAGAACTCAAGGACTCTAAAATCCACTCCAATGCATGTTACTTTTTTGTGTTACTATTAGTACACATTTCTGACTTCCGACTGATTCACCAAGCACAAACTGCTTTCATCAACGTACAGCAAGCACACATAGACACACAAATGGTAAAAGAGAGAGAGGGAAAACTCTCCAGTAACTATCTAGCAGAAGAATAACTTGAGCTGAACATATTCTAAATTTAACCAAAAACCTTAACAAAACATTGCATACATTTTTTTTTATTACAATTTTTTTGTTACAATTTCGCCATAAGAATATGCATCACCAACGAGGCTCAGACATGCAGGGTGCACTAAAATTCAGTGGTGGTTTATATGACTCAGCCCATTCTGTAAAAATCTCTATATTCACTAATCTATAATCAAGCATCACAGAAGTAGGTGCACAAGAACCAGAGAATCATATGACTTAAACTGCAAAATTTTCTTTTGTAAACCCAGTCACATAGCTTAAATTTAAATCCCTCTCAAAGTAACTGAATCAACACCAAAGGGGAAACAAATCACTACAACAAAAACACAACACCACTTAGTCACATAAGTAAAAGAAATGAAATACTTACCATCAAGTAGGTCCCTTATTTTGTCCAAATAAATCTCAAAGTAGGAAACCTAATTAAATAATCATAAACATTACGTATTTAAACTTTGGTGATTTAAAAATGATTGTACTTATATTTCCATACTTGTCAAAATAAAAAGCACCAAACTAGAAGGAAGACCCATCTCACACACATTTTGAATTACAACTCTTTCATGAAAAAGTACTTGTATTTTGAATGATTTACATGTCACATTACCCGGTCTTTCTCCATCTATCACTGACTCATGAGGAAAGCTTTACAAAAAAAACTTTGGACAAAGCTCATCATCTACGCATTTTCTGAGACATGCAAAATGGACAAAAATACCGAACATAACATTATCAGCACAGCATCACTAGTAGGGTACAATTTGACAACTGAAAAAGGCACACCAATATTCAGCGGCACAAACCAGAGGCCATAGTCACTGGTTTAACATACTAGTTACATAAGCCTAAGCAATGCACATTAAATGAAACTAAGTGAAGCACACGTAACGTTCTTTCCTGAATCAGGTCCAAGCGAGCAACTTGAAGAAAAGACAGACAATTGTCCTTAAAATAAATAAATAATTAAAGACAAAAAAGTGTTTAAGGAGAGGGAGAATGAATGACCCTAAATAAAGGGCTATTCAACTCTGACAGAAGCAAACAGAAATGCGTTAGGGGGATGGTGCCTAAGTGTACTGGAAATAAGTTTTATCCAGGGATTATTTAGCTAGCCAAATACTAGGCAGCTAAATTCTAGATAGTAAAGCATCATTTTGTGTCATGGGAAAAAATAAGTCACATTTAGATTTATTTTTTTAAACTGATGTTTTGATCTTCCTACGTGATCGCTGCTATTACATACAGATGCGTTTAGCTTTTGTGCATTTTCTTCATCTGTGTCCCATTTAAAGCCATCCTCTGGACTAGCTTGTTTCAACAGTCTGGTTAATCCAGACTCATTTCATGTGCTTTGTATTATCCTATTAACATAGTGCTGAGGACCTACATACACTGGAGATGTTCCCCTCCCTGTTCTTAATGGGTCTCTAACAAAAGAAGGAGGGGAAAAAAGGTACAAAAACAAAAGAATAAAAAAAAAAATCATTCATTTTCAAAGTTGGCTCAGTTATTAAAAGACTGACAGTTCAGTTAAATTCTTGGTCACAGTGACAGAACATGCATTTCTCTAGATGACAGCTTCTTGTATAACCACTCACTCATTCATTGCTATTTAGGCAGCTTTTCTGTTATAATATTCAAAAGTGTCAACTATGATAGGAAACCACTGAAACAATTCCGTGCGGGCAGAACATGATTTATAAAGTGATAATCTTCTGCTGGGACAGGAATTTACTATGCCTAGTGTCTAGTGCTAAGGGGTCCCCATCTGTTGGCATCAGAGTACTATCACGTAGAATAGCGAGAGCCACATGAGAGTTTTACAGATGATGAAAAATAAATAAATAAATAAATCATTCTCACTCTTGCAGAAGCCATTTCTGTAAAACTTCAGACATGTCTGTTTTCAAGGAGCTCAAAACTTTACAATCCAAGATCCACTAAAATATTTAGATGGTTTATTTCAACTTTGTAAAGATGCTTCTGTCTATGCTTCTTGAGCACACACCACTCAAGAACAGGAACGGCTAAGAACACCCTCATTACAAAAATGATCTAGTGCTTCCAAAAGGACAGTAACAGGTTCAGAGATGTGTAAAACATGCTAGATTATGCTGGATTATTAGAAAAAATTCCCAGAGGTACTTTAAGGGCTTTAATGCAGTCAATGGTGAAAAGTCACTCATCTAACTTCTAGTCACAAGGCGAACAGGGCAGAGGAGCAGAATCCCATTCTAAGAGAGCATCACCAGATCACAGCAGAAGAGAAAGTGTTTTCACATTGAGTTGCTGAGTGCAGCTACTCAGCTTTACCAAAACCTTCTAGTTATATAGTGTGTGTTTTAGGGGAGGAATGACAGAGGAGTACTCATTCTTCCTGCAACCCACTAGGTAATTTTACTGATGTCTGCTTAGGAGAAAGCTGTGTCCTGGCTCCAGTTCTGCCAGACTGGCTGAGATCCCCCCACTGCTGACAGCTGAGGTAGCGTTTTGCAGCCGCTCCCCAGGAGATTGGATGATGGATAAGAATTAAAGGTCACTTCAAAGAATTTGAGAGATCATATGTATGGGATCACAACAGGGATAGGTAAAAAACATATTAGCTGTCCAAACTGCGACTTAGTCCACCATCTTCTGAAACCCATATGTAAGCTCCCGAGATAAAACTGACTTTCAAACATCCTTCTGTAAAATTGCCTAAAGCGGTTTCCTCCATTTCAAACCCTTGTATTATGGATGACTATTTGTATCTTTGAAATAAGAACAGCATATCAATATTCTGTCAAATGCCATGTGAACCAATAATATTTATGGTTATAACTAGAGGGGCTGCAGCACAGTATTTTGGAGAAGCTGCATTAAAGTAAGGATGTTCTTACCGTATTTTCTCACAGTGTTGGCTAGCCTATCAGCTTTGGTGCAAGGTGACTAAGACAAGGCAACCAACTTGAGAAAGGCTACGGAGAAGCCTGAGATGCAACCAAGCTGTTAATTCAAGATGTTCTGCTGTGGCTGCCATTTTAACTGAAGTTAGCTAAGACAGACTAGCCAACCTAAGTCAACAATACATCCAAAAAATTCTGTCAAAGGCCCTTTCCTTAGGCTAATAAATTTGTCAGATTTTTCAAATAAAAGTCCTCCTTAATTTAACAGTTCTTGGAATTACAAAAAGGAAAAATTCTGCAGCAAAATGTTATAAGAATCCAGATTTCCCATCCAGCTCAACTTTCCTTCATCTGACCCATTACATAACATGCCATTCTGCATTTACCTTTATGTGAAACTCCAGGTTTTCATCCATGGAATAGATGTGATCAAAGATGTCATGTGCAATTCTTGGAATGATTCCCATCAGCTGAGGGTCATGCAGCTTCCCCTACAGACACAAAAGCAAACCGTAACTTGGAAAGCCTTGCTCAGGCACAGGAGAAGAGAAGGCCTTGTTCAAACGTATCCTCATACAGGGGGCCCTAGGAACACGTCTGCTGCTCTGTGGGGTTTGCTCGGTACAAGTGCACATAAGAGGTGGCAGAATGACTCAACGCGTTAGCACCCTTCACCCTACAGAGCACTGATTTGTTTTGTCAGTTCCCACCCGTCGTGAAGCGTGCTGTCCTGCTGCTATTTACACTGTTACTCCCCGATTTAAGATAGATGAATAAACACAAACAAAACATGTTTACAAATTATGGACTGGTTCTCCCAGTTAAAAATCAGATGTTTGAAAACATGTCAGAAATTAAAAGTCTTACAGCGTTCAGATTTTCTTTCACCACTGTACTAGAAAGCTAAAGGGAAAGCTGGCTTGTGGGGATTTGGGGATTAGAGTAATACATTCTGGTTTCAGCTTGCTGGGCCTACTGCCAGAGAGCAGGGCTTTACAAACATGACTGTTCTCTATACGAATTTGCACAACTACTTTCCCCTATTCTTTGAAGAACCGAATATGAAATAAAAACAATTTCCTGGCTGCATAGCTCCTTTTAGTTGCATTCCTCTTTTTGAGTAAGTCAAACATATATAGGAAAGCTATCACTATTTAAGTACTGAACAAAAACATAAACATGAAATAAAAACCTTTTTCTGACTACAACATACATTGTATTATTATTTCCACATACTACATGAAACTGCTTAACGATGCCATAACAAGCATTTCAGTCAGTAGCTATAAGACACCATCAGAACATATGGTCCAGAAAACATATGATCTTCAAAACTTCATCTAAGTATTACTGCCAATAATCGGCACAACAAAGCATCTTACTCCAAATATTGGTACAGAAATTTTCAAAATATAGTGGATAACCATACAATCCTGATCATGGGAAGTTATTTTTGATCAGTAACTTCTACAAGTAAAATTACCCAGCACCAGAACAATTTTAGCAAAATAGGAAGAAAAGCATACACGCAGGCATGGCTTTCGCAGTATTATGCATGTTTCTGACTGACCATTGGTCATATACTCCCATTTTATCAGCTAGTCAGCCTTTACGAGTATTTCAAATATAGTCTTTCTGGACACCACTTCTTTCATTCTAAAGCTGGTTCTAAACATTAACCTAGGATGAAGGAAATTTAACATGAAGAACTGACAATATCTCAAAGCTTGAACTTAAAGCAGTTACTAGGTTTATGACCTTGAATTACACATCTTGCAAATAATAAGGAGAATAGAGAAAAAAAGTCAGTTATATTGCTAACTGCCTTCCCTATAAACAACGCTCAGCTATATCTAAACAATTAATATTTTATTTATGTTAAATAATATCAACTTTTGCAGTGGGAGCAGTTAACTGCTATACTGCATACAACATCCTGTTAAACTTCTCAAAAACGAAAAAGTCCTTGTTGTACAATACACTTTCTTTTTTTCATACCATGAGAATGAAAAGAACGATGATCAAAAACTGAATTCTCAATGGAAGGGAAAAACTATATGTGCACACACAGAACAAAACTCAACACTTTTTTTTTTTTTTTAACCTTGCTAGCAAAGATGTCATTGCACAATGCTTAGTTTTGTTACACAGAGCTGTTATTGAACAGACACTGCAATACAGTTTTCATGCTATTCATTTCTTCTCACTGAAAAAGTCCTCAAAAAGCTCACTGAAGTCAACTGGCTACCCTGTCTGGAGATAGTCTTCCTGAGGAGGGTAAAAGGGTTTTTCCTAAACAACAATGTATAGAGGTTTGCATTTGACACTTCTTCAATGCACAATGCAACCAAAGGCATATAATACATACATATATATGTGTGTGCATGTGTGTGTGCACTATATATGCATATGTGTGTATATATATACACATGTATATATGTGTGTATGTGTGTGTACACACATATATATACACGCACACACACACATATATATACACGCACACACTATAAAACAGCGCAAGATGCCAGATTCCTAAGGTAACAAAGACAAATGTAGCTACAGAACCAGAGACACTACAGCTACGTATTGCCCCTTTTTCTGTAATAGTTTTAACCAAGCCGGGTTATTAGCTCAGCCAAAAGCCAGTAGGAATTTGAGTTTTCCTGCAAAGGCTTCTTCCTGCACAGAGGCACATCAGCTTTGGGATGTCTGCACTATGCTCCACCGCACTAGGTAAACATATGTCCTAATAATTGCTTCTGCCCTGTGCAAGTGACAACACATAAGAGAAGGTAATTAAATGTTCTCATCTTAATGAGCTCTACATAATACTTATGCTTTCCTTCCTTTCACTGGAAAGCTGAAGTCAAAAAGCAAACAAACAAAAACCAAAAACAAACACCCCCCCCACACCTTACGGATTTAGGTGTGACCTCAGAAACAGCTTGGAGAAACACGCTTCTGCTGCTGCCATGCTGACACTGCGGTTAGCCAGCCCCCCCCCAAGCACCAGGACAGAGCCTGCTGCTCATTAAAGCCTTTCATTTGAACCAGAACATCAATTCCCACATTTAAACATAGCAGGCAGTGGCTAGCCAAGTGTAAGAGCCGCAGCAGCACTCTAGTTCGGAACGGTGACATAATAATTACAACCTTTAGGGACAAACTATTGAAAGGCCAAAGCCCAACAGTGTAATCTTACCAACAAAAATACATAATTTTAAGAATGTATCTGTCCTGCTGCACAGGGTGGCAAGTGTTTTATCTAGCACAGGAGAAAGACCCATGTGTGTCAGAGAGTCTAGCCTGGCTATATTATACTACTATGTCCTGCTTAAGCTTAACACTAATACTATGAAGCATTTCACAGAAAATCCTCCATAACAGCTTTACCTAGAGGATTTAATATTTCTTCGCCTTCAGACTAGCTTTTTCTTCCACAACACATTATAGCAGTGCTACAAGAGGTTATAGTGTTAAAAGGGGGATTAAAACTGAATATAGACTTGAAACCACTTCAAAATGACAGCTTTTTTTTTTTCCAAAAAAAAGAAATGACAGCCATTTTCCTATAGTCATTTTCTTTATCACAGCTTGTAATTCTGATTATAAATTGGCTTTAAGAG
Organism: Apteryx rowi; assembly: GCF_003343035.1. Lineage (NCBI taxonomy): Eukaryota > Metazoa > Chordata > Aves > Apterygiformes > Apterygidae > Apteryx > Apteryx rowi. The sequence continues at coordinate 7,394,878 of NW_020451093.1, read as the reverse complement.
CTCTTTCCCCATGTCGTGTGGAAGCACCAGCTCAAGCCCTGCAGACATTTTGATTTAATTACATTCAGAGCTGGTGGATTACTCAGTCCTTGTGCCATCTGTGAGGACTGAACCAGTGATTTCCTCCATCCTCACTCTCCAAAGGAGGCAAGGACAGACTTAATTAGACACGAGGCACCAGTTATTGCAACCTCCAGGAAAGGAGCAACTGTGGCAATTGAACAGTGATTTCACCAGAGCCTATTGGCTCAAGAGAATATTGCTTTCTTTCTCATTTAACCTTCAGGTTAGGTAGGTCACCCATGTTAATCACGAAGCAGATCTGTCTGACAGTGTTAAACAACTGGAAGGACAGCTTTTTCTTATTTTCTTTCATTTCATTTAGTAATATTTTGTTTTAGACCTTCTGTTTAAAATTCATAGTTGAACTGAAATGTTCTAGAATACATACATGCAGCTTGTACAGTTTTTGTGATCGAACAACCCTAGGCTAACAGTTTCACAGCACTCCACTGAAGAAGTAATGCTTGACTAATCCTCCATTTTTAGCAGGAGACTAAAATACCATTTAAATGTCTCTACCTGAACAGTCTAAGAGAATTTGTGGGGAAGAACACTACACTGTTACACTTTGTGTACTGGTAATACAGACAGACTCAGGACTTCGGCCTCTGAAATTTTGTATTCCTTTTCTCCAGAGCAACAATTCTCAAATCCATCCATCTGTGCTGCAGCACATGAGAGGTATTCCCAGAAGAGGGGTGCAAATGAGAAAACCAATAACCAAGGCATGAATTTTCGCAAACCTGCATGCAAGGCAGGATCTCTACAGATCACTATCGCTGTTCTAATTTGTGGATTAACATATCTCACTCAATCCTTACACACACATACCTAAACTATTATGACAAATACGCTATGGAAAAGTTGGCACTTTTCACTCACCTATTGTTATTTCAGATACACATCTGTAAACATCTCTGGAAAAAATTCGACATCAAAAAAAAATACTATAGCTTAAAAAGAGTTAGAAGCTAAACATACCTATATCTCTTTTTCTACGCCACTCACAGTTCAGTGTTCCAGATAGCTGGTTTGTTCAAGTAATTGATACATAATTCTCCTGCTACTACCAAACAGAATTAATTCTGCCACTGTACCTCCATAGTATGAGTTTTTCCTGATGATGTCTGTCCATAAGCAAAGATTGTGCCGTTGTAGCCTTCAAGAACATCTGCAAGAACAACAAAAATAATTAAAACTCATATTGGCATCTTAAAACCGTACTATCAGTTTCACAGGTCTTTCACAATGCTTATAAGCTGAATTAGAAAAATAGCTTGTGCACTAAAAGAAGGAAAAATATAATGTATCTAACAATCTCAAGGCAAAAAAGTTTATTCATAACAAGACCAGAATTAGATAATTACAGAATTAGTGACATCCCTTTCACTTTCCTGAGAAAAAAATTCTCTGGACACCAGATATCATCCAATATATCTGTCTGACATGGAAATCAGAAGACTTAGTTACCTGCATTTAAAATAATCAAGTACTAAAGAGAAAATTAAACAAACTCAGTTATTCTTTCTCTGCTACTATAATATTGGCAGTGGTTCACGGCTTCAGTAACTTCCAAGCTTGTCTGCAAAGCGGTAAAGCAAAGCAGGAAGGAAGTCAGACAAACATGGAGCTGCTTTATTAAAAGGATACTTCTGTCAAGGCAGAATAAACAATTTTTGATATTACATTAAGATATCAAGAATATTTATTTTTAATTTTGCAATGGATAATGTCTATAGAAGCTTTCAAAAGATGGAAGGAAATGGCAAACCAGAAGGCGTTCTAAAACAACTGGTGTTTTCCAAAGAGCTGTATCAAAAGCCTGCCATGCTCCCACATGTATTCACTCCCATGCATCTGAAAAGATTGCCATGTTGGACCTTCTCCAGGCAAGTGAATTTAGAAAGTCTTAAGCAGACCCTCCTATTTACACAATTTTTATGTAAAAAAAGATGAAACACTATTACAGTTGATAATAAAGAATGAAAAAAAAAAAACCTAATCAAAAAAGCAAACGGCAATAACTCTGTGCCGTTCTCAAAGACCCCTCCATAGCCTCTGAACGCGGCAGCAAGAACGCCGAGCGGGCTATTCAGCTTACGGATGCGCACTTTCCCCTCACCGCTGGCTACCAGCGCATACAATACCACACTGTGCCCGACTCTTCTGGCCAGGAGACAGCAGGAACGGACTAAGCACCCGCGCCCTGAGCTCCGCCATCTGCCTCCCTAGCAGCAACAATGCAGAGAGACAACACATGAAAGCTGCGGAGGGGAGGGGAGGGGAGCAGAAAAGAAATAAAAGCAAAAGAAAAGCTTGACTCTTCCAGCCTCCAGCGGGGACTGAGAACAGCCACCAAACATCAGCTGCCAAGAAGCTGGAAGGCAGTTACAAAAACGACTGCAATCCTGACACAATCCAGCAACTGTGCGACACGAAGCAGCGTCACGGCCCAGCTTCAGCCTCCTCGCTGGGGCAGGGCAGAACGATACAGAGAGAAGGTTAAAAAGAAAACATAAATGCATAGAAAAAAGGGAAAGGAAAAAGATCTTTTTCAAAGCCAACCACAACATAGACCCACAACTGTTTCTTATATAGAAAGACTGAATAAGGATAAAATTGGAACAAAGCCATTTAAAAAAATTACTATAGTTAAATACAGAATGTAGTTTTTTAAATTGTGGTGAGACTGTATTGGAGAGCTAAGGAGGACAGACTGCAGAGCTATATTAACAGAGGTTGTATAGTCCTCCAAACAGCAGTGTTGGGTAAATCTTTCAAACCTTGAAGTCTAGGAAAAAGACCAAGTTAGAGACTATATTCTAATTACCATCATTCCAATATTAACATTTTGTATGAACTTGGCATCTTCATCTGTTTACAGAAACAGACACTGCTTATTCTTTCTTTAAGGAAAGAAGGTCTAGAATAATAATAAACAATAATTTCATAAACAAACAAACAAAAACAAACAGGCAGTGTGAGGAAAGTCTTGGAGGCAGCACAAAATTGAGTTCACACCTTCTACCCATTAGGTCCACCAACAGGCTTCCAAACAGAGCCAAGTCTCACGTTATTGGTATTTCAAAACACTCATTCACCATTTCTTTTCTGAAGGGAACATCTTATTGATTTGTAGTTCAACACAGAATGAACCTGAGTGGAAAAAAAGGGCTACAACAAGAACAGCCTCAACGCTGGGGAGAAAGCGGCTTCCCAGAGGAACACTTGCAGCTGGCCGCCTGTTGTTACCAAGGCTCAAGGCTGATCATCCGGCTTCACCACATCCAAAACCAATTCACCTGAAGCTTCATGGGTGCAATTTTAATGGCACTTTTTTTTCCCAATAACCCCCCGTTGTTTATTAAGCAATGTCTTTGGGAGATATAAAAGTATTAACAAGAGAAAATTAGCTGCTTAGCAATTTCCTGAAGCCTGTTGATCATTAAAACTTTAAAAACAGTCCTGCTAGGAGCTCCACTGAATTTCCAGCAATAGACCTAGTTGTAATACTTGGGTGAACCAGCAGAAACATGGGAGTGCAGCAGCAGGGAGGCAGCAAGGATCTGCAGGGCAAGTGGGGTAGTGAAAGAAGCTAGTAGCAGCTCACCGCAGACAAAAGTTGTATCTAGTTTTTATATATATTGCCATTTTCCTTTTTAAAAATTGATCAGATTAATATTAAATTTCAAAATAGCCTATAGCAAAGGCAGTACTTAATGCAACTGCATTTGAAATATTTTGAATAAAAAGTTTGTACTTTTTTATTGCATACTACATTATATATATTTGTACTTTTTTAATTCTAAACTAAAGTGTAACCGCAAACTGGATTAGGAAAAAAACTTGTTTTCCTCTTTAAATGGAAACCAGAACACGGGAAAGATGAGTTAAAGTGTCCAGAGAGGACACAGAACCAGAGTTTCAGAGATATTTAGGCACCAAAAATACAAACAGTTGCCTTGCAGGATTTTCAAAAGTCCTTGAGCAACAAACGTGCAACTCCCATTTGTTTCTAAACTATCACCTAGAATCCAAATACCTTTTAAATCCTGCCCCATGACATTTAATAAATAATCTAGGAGTTCACTAGTACTAACATGATTTCTTCTTTTGCCAAACATGGTTAACACGTAAAAAAAAAAAATTGAAATAGTTCAATTAAAAAAAAAAAACATACACTCATCTCCAGGTAAATGCAAGGTACAGTGCCAGCTATATACTGGCACACAGCCTGAGGGAAAAACAATCTAATTAATCAACTGTTATGTAAGAAATTTGCACCGATGTATACTAAGATACATTTCTTACCTATATTCCCTCAAGCAGCTATGCAGCTTCCCAGTTGGGGAGGGGGAGCCCTATTTTGTAAGAAGTTTACATTTTGATGTGAGTCATCATTTTAACAGTTAAAAGAAGGAGTGCAAATCTATCAGTTTAGGCAAATAAAGTGTAAATACTTAATAATTTAAGAGAAAGAAAGAGTTTCTTCTCGATTTCGAATTCAATCCACTCTGGAGAGAGGCCCCCGTTTTTCCAGCTAGCCCCTCTTCTCCCCGACCTCCGTTAAGCCAACGTTACTGCAAGGCCCAGCAAGGCAGCAAAAGCAGCTGCCTGAACTCCCCAGCTCCTTCGCAGGCAGGAGGAAAGGCTGCTGCTTGATGAGCAGCTACCAAGCAGCCAGAAGACCGGCACGCCGTACACGTGCCGGCTGCAACTCGCCATACGGAGAAGGGGGAGCCACGCAGAAGAGGTCCCAGCTCCTAAGAACAGGGCACCGCTCGGGCAACGCTCTCTGGGGAGCGAGGCGTTAAAGAGGAATGGGACCAGCACCACGAGAGATGGACTCTGAGCTGCCATCTCACAAGCTACAGAGTCACCAAACCATTTAAAATCGTTTCGAAGAGTATATGCACATTCTTACCTAAGCCATATCATGAAGGTAAAGTAATGTTGTAAACATCAATTACCCCATCAGAATGTAAAACCTTCTCCAGAGACAAGGTGAAATACTGCATTTATTTCAAAGCCATCCTCAGCATTATCCACCTACAAGGAGCCAGGTACAGGTCATGCCTGAGACATCATCTCTCTCACACTCCGTAAGCCTTTGCATCGTCTGCAATTAATAAGGTCAGAGGTCTCAGAGGAAGAAGCAGATTTTTATTGAGAGGTTTTCCTCCTTAAGATCGTTAATATACTGTCAACTGAACAAAACCAGAAGACAGTCCCTGGTACAAACAGTCTGCACAAAATTGAAAGAGTGAAGGAAAGGGAAAAATAAGCATATGAACAGGCGATCAGATAAAGAACAGTTGGTATTTTTATTTAATTCATAATAAACAAAAAAGCCCAAGTGCTTTTCTTAATTCCTGGTCACACTTTCTCCACAGTGATTTTCATTTTAATTTACCTTCTTCCCGCAAAATCAAAAGCCAGCTACTCAACCACTGCTGTTTGATAGTTTTTCTGATGAGACTGGACAGGACAAGTAGCAGCAGTCTAGACCTATAGCAGTAAAAATCCGGATCTGGCATTCAGAAAAATCAAAGAGCAGCAGCAGCGCTGGGGTGTTGCAGTGACCCGCTGGAACAAACTGCCGAGAATGGCTGTGGAAGCCGTCACGGGGGACCTCTGACGTGCACCACTGACAAGTACAGGAGTCGTAAAGGCAAGAAGAAAGATCAAATGGACTTGCGCAAGTCCTTCCAGCCATGTTTTTATGACCAAGTTTAGTCCAATACTTACCTTTCCCATGTCCAAATTCTCTAGGTCTATGATTAAACATTCAAGTGCTGTATTTGTAATTGGAGCAGAAAAATCAATAAGCCACCCAGTGGGAACCCCTCAGAAATCAATCACAACCCCACCACCCAAAATCATTAAAGCGATTAACTTTCTCTTCCTTACAGGACACACAAATGCATAGATGTTCTCACGTGCACTAACTTGCAGCTACGGTGCTCAGCAATAGCTTGGGCCATTATATATTTTCCCTGTATAAATGTAGGAAAGATGCAAAATCCAGATACAGACATCTTTCTGTATAGATTAGGAAGGTGAAGCTGTTTTATGGCACTAGACTCTCAGGGGAAGCAAAGCAAGAATAGCAGCAGATCTTGTAATCACACACTATAGTAGTCTTTCATATTTAGCAATATTTGTTAGTTTGGTTAAAAAAAAAAAAAAAAATTTAACGCTGGTTCCTAAACTGTGGTTGTATGCACCAGGAACGATTCCGCATGCAGTCCCAGAACACGCGGAGCAGCATCAGCACAAAGACACGTATTCGCTCAGCTGATCAGTGGATAATACAGATGAAAGGGCAAGACCACGCGCAAAGCGCAGCACTGGTCCCTGGATGCCCAGCCTGCCCTAACCCTGCCCCTGCTGCAGAGACCCAGCGAGCAGCAGCAAACATGCTTCTGGATCAGTTCTCAGCAGCGAGGCCACGTGAGAAATAGGGAGTTAGATGGCTGAACGTGGCAGCTGGCCGGCCCAGTGGCCACTGCCCTTGGCAGTACCCTGAACAAACAAAGTTCCAACACCCACCCCGACACAAATCACAGATTGTTTCTCCCCCCTCTGAAAATCCTCGTTCCTTATGTTTCTCATATATGGAATATGAAATACATCAGCTCACTTATTGAGCCATTTGTTTATACCTAATTCCATGAGATCACTTTTATTGTCAACACAGTTGTTATAACCATTTTTTCAGAGACTGTTAAGCCAGCTGGCATTCTTTATAATATTAATCACAGTAAAACCATCAGCCATTTTCTGGGAGTATAACGAATTTTGATAACAAATGGTAGCTCAAAACTCTAGCTAAAGAACATTCCAAAGTTTTAAGGTGTAATGTACTCAGCTGATATTTCCATGGGGTATATTACACTGTTCAAGTCTATCAGAAATAAGTCCATATGTTTCATATTCTTCACTTTAGTAGGCCTTAAATTAAAAAAAAAAAAAAAAAAAAAAAGTAAGGAACAATAAACTTTAAGTCTACACAGGGTAGAGTTTTTGGTAATAATCTAAAAATTTTGCAGGGTTTTGGGGGAGGGGGGGTTGGTTTTTGTTGGTTTTTTTTTTTTTAAGTATAGATCGCACTGCTGATATTTGTATTGGAGCAGCATACCCCCCCCCAAAGGAAATCAACAAAAAACAAAAACCTTCAGACCAGCCTAGAGTCCAATACAGATAACCACTGTACAAACGCTATGCAAAATCACCTAAGAGGCATTACCATATAAATAGACTGACAGCAAAGGAAGTATTTTTATCACAGTTTCATAGATGAGGAACAAAGAGGTTAAAGGGACTAACCTAAATTCACCGAGAAAGTCTAAAGTCTTTCATGTCAGGAAAATTGAGCCCAGCTCTCCAGAATCTCACTTCAATAGCTTCTTTCTCTCTCTCTCACACACACACACACAAACAACAAACTTGCCTTTCAGAGTATCTACCAAGCTCAAGCTAACACACATACAAGTATGTGTCAACCATATCTTCAAATAGACCTTTGGAACATAAAGCAGCTTTAGGTACCTATATTTAGGAGGCCAGGCGTTCTATATGGTTAATGAAAGAAGACTTAGACACTGACTTAGGTCTTGTGAATTGATCTCAAAGAGGTTTCTCTCGGCAGCCTGAAAGGAAACCAGCTTCCACGGATGATACAAATGCCCTCCTTCGCAAGTACACATATAGCAACACGCCGCTTCTGCCACCCCAGCAGTCGTTTGCAGTTAGAACACAAAAAGCAGGAGTGGCTTCGCGCGTGGCTCCCAAGGCCTCACCAAACAGAGTCGAGAACACGTTCTGTAAAAGCCGCGTGAGCAATCGTGGCAAAAAAAGGCAAAACAATTATTTGACGCCAACTGTACAACATGAGCACATACTTTCGATATTGTAGTTCAACTTTTGAAAGTTTGGAAAACTGCTTCATGTCTGGAATCTGAAACTAATGATTTCTAAGCACTACAGCTCCAGTCCCACCAGCTTTTAATAAAGGCTTACCCATCTAAATGCAGAGTTACTGTAATTAGGCTCGCCCCTGAGAACAGACAACTCAAGTCTCATGACTCATTTTCTCTCTACAACATCAAATAATTTAGCTTCTGGTCCTGAACCCTAGATCATGTGCATGTTAATTTGCTCAAGGCTCTGAGTGAGCCAACCAATTTCCTCCAAAACAAAATCCAGGATTTCTCATCAAGACCATTCACTCCAGGGACCTCTGCCCACAGGCAGCACATAGGAGCTCTCAAGAGATTCTGCTTCCTGAATAAGATCCTACAGAGTTCTTCAACCCTATTCCAGTAGCCCCTGCACCCTTGAGCAACCCCAGGTCTCGCATGCCACAGAAATCCCACAGCATTAAACATCCAGCCTCGTGTTGCTATAAAAGCACAACTCAGACCAGCTCTGACACCATTTCTGCTATTTTGCATACTTTGATTTAAAAACAAAAAGAGAAGCAAATAATCACATCTTGGGGGAACAGGGATACTGCACAGGACTGGAGAACAACTAGGCCCAGTACTACCGGTAACCTCTGAGCTGCTGTGGCAGTTGCAGTATCATCATGGACTGACCATCAGTCAGAGGTCAGTGGAGGGGCTGAAGGTGATGTTGGGGCAGGCAGGGGGTGGGGGGAAGAAGTATGACGGACAATTAAAATGCTTCAGAAAGATGATTCTCAAGTTAAATCTTAAAACTGAAATAAGCTTATGGAGGTTTTGTTTCTATCACAGTGCTATCTATTAGGCACCTGTATTCTCATTTCATTTTTAAATGCAGACTATCTGCATGCAAAGCAGCTGCAAAATCAGCATCTTTTACGTTTTCCTTAATAGTTCATCCTTCCACTCAAAGACACAGCTTCTGCACACTAATATCTCACTGAATACTCTTACAGTGCATGAAGAATGTGCTTTTTGACATTTACCATATATCACAAAAGCAAATATTGCATGGAATAACAGTCGTACATAAGGAGATACTACGGAACAACTACTCCAGGTCCTTCAGCTACTTTTTATTAGTCTTTCCACACAAGTTTTTGTCCTTGAAACAAAAACAAAACAACAAAAAAAGAACCCCCCAAAACACCCATACTTGGAATTACTAAATCACTAAACTCCAATACAGACAATTAAACACCTAATATCTTATCTTTAAACAGCTTGAGAGAGCAGGGGTGCACTCTTTTCCTCACCAAAAAAGGGAATACAAAAACAACACCTACCTTTAACAATCTGCTTGGCACAGGCATTATAAACTTGTTCCTGGGTTGTATTAGGAGGTAACACTCTATCAAAGACGTACGGCTTCCCTTGCTGAAAACAAAACAGAAATTTTGTAAGACAAAGGGTTTTTTTTGTTTTAAGTAACAGTTATATAGCCTTCCCCCCCGCCAAACAGGCAACCTGAAATGCAGAATTTACTTTACTGCAAAGGAAGACATTCAATGTAATGGAAACTACAATATTTCATTGACTAAACAGATGTCACATCTCATGTTCTCCAAAACCATCTTTTCTGTAGTCAGCAAATAAAAAGCAGCATGTGTTTTCTGTGCATTCACATTTGGGTCAGTTCACTGCAGTTGCAGGAAACAATAAGCTGAAATATAATCAATTGAAAGCTGATTATTTTCTCCCTCTCCTAGGATTTAAGGGAGAATATCCATATAAATTTTTGCAAAAGATGTCAGAGGTTCATTACAGCAAAACAGTGAAAGCTGGGGTGGGGCGAGGGTTGGTTCAGACCAAAGAAATTCAGAGTTCTGTAGGTGCTGAAAGCTCCCTTCTGCTGACATTGAGGTAGCACAGCACATTACGTGTTACTTCAGCAGAATCAGCCTGGCTTCGTTTCTATGCTAAAAAATGCAAGTACGTTTGCATGTTGGTAAAATCATAGGGTAAACGCAAAAAAAGGCAGTCCAGTCAGTATATTCTGTTGTCCTGAACTTGTATTTTATTCAAAAAAAAAAAAAACACAACAAGCTTTTTATCCTTAACACCAACAAATAACAAGATGTCCTACATAAAGAGCTCTCAAATGATGTTTTGAATTTTAATCAGGGCCATTTCCAGGTTTTGAACCATCACAATCTCACCACAGACATTTAGTTTCCCCCTTTTCCTAGATATCATCACAAGAGATACTTATTCACATACACATAGCGTGCGACAACCAACAGGCACACGCACTCTGGAAAATTCTGATTGCTCTTTGCAGCAAGCAGAACTGGTTACAAAAGAAACACTTCCCAAAAATAAGCTCAAAAGGCACTTAAAAGACAAATCAGTTTAAGACAGCAGTTCAGTTCCTTACAACTCAGTAAAAACAAGGAAGACATTTACATTTAAAATAAGATTCCTTTACTTAATTACAACAAGCAGATATGTAAAATGTTCTTCCCAACCTTCCAAAGCCTGTGGTATTTCCCTTCCAAGATGTGACACGGGCTCCCAGAGCAGCGTAACAAGGGCTGCAAAGCTACCCGATGGGTGCGTATGTGCCCCACGTAGTAGTCTCATTCTGTCCAGCCAATGAGCCATTGCTGCAGTTTGTAGCCAGCTGTTCAAACACTGGGCTCAATGAGCCATCTTCTCGTCACACTTTGATTTCACTTCAAGCAGATCATAAACTTACACTTGCCTACTCCTTAAAACTCAGATATTTAACAGTCGTGGGGAAAGGCAAGACAAAAGTATTTGCCTGCAATGTGTTTTCTTAATGCTTCATCCAAGTATTTCAGATCTCAAGAATAAGAAAGCAACTTACAACCCATTTAGAAAATAATTCAGGGTAACAGTTACGTGTGGCCTCATGCTGGTATGGGGCGAATGCTGGGTAATCCAAACACGCCACCCGGTGAGACGCCAGCGGGAAGAGGCTGTTGAGGCCAAGGCCACCACTGCCACCGCAGACCTGCAGGCTCACCCACTGCAGCCTTGCTCCCCAGAGAGCAGTGGGACTGCTGGAGAACTCCCCCGTGGCACCTACCCCAAACTCCATCTCCCCACAGATGATGCACATTCTGCAGCCCTCAGCTAACAAAGCTTTTACACAGGATTAGGAAGGTTTCCCAGCCCTGCTATAACTATCCTGGAATAACTCCTCCAGTGGACATTTACCTACTTACCCACGTTTTGCTTATTCCAAATAGTAGATAAGAAGCCCTAATCAAAGAGGTTAAAGAACAAATGGACATACAACCTCAGCTATCCACTTAACCAATTTATTTCCTTTATGCCTGAGTTGAGGCATATTAGCTAAGCAAAATGGGAGACTAGCAGAGAGCAATGCCAGTGCCTCATTGTACCATGGCAAACACAGCACTCCAGGCAAACACTGCTCCAGTGCAATCAATCCAGCTCTTCCACTGCGCTCTCAACAACTATAATGTCAAAGAGTCTTAAAAAACAATCCATCATAACTGTGCTGCATGCCGTTGACAAAGGCACTAGCTGCGACTGTTATTTATCTATCAAACTGAAAAGCTGCAACTGTAAGGCAGCAATTCAAAGTGTGCTGTACAAGTCAAATTTCTTCCCCTGGACTTTTTTTTTCCTGGAAAGCTGAACATCAGCAGATAAGCAAAAACATAGGAGCCTGGAACACCAATCACTAATATCTAAAGAAAATGTATATCAAGGATCACAAAGCTGTTACCACCAACTGCACAAAATAAGACAGAGCTTCATTACCCAGCCAGCACGTGTGCACGCATGTGTGAGATCTCCGTGCTGATTTTGGACAAAGACAGCTCAGGGCTCATGTCGCAGTGTGTGTGTGCGTGTGTGTGAGATTTCCTTACTGATTTTGGACAAAGACAGCTCAGGGCTCATGTCGCAGTCTGCAAAGGAGAGTATGATGAGTGAACAGACCCTTCCCCATCTGTCCTCAGTTTGAGAGTTCACATCACTTTTGTTCCACTATACCACTCCCCTACCCTAAATCCTCTTCCCACCAGGGGAAGAGCTACCTCCGCTCCCCAGGCTTCTCCTCCTTCTCTTACTTCCTTTGTTCAAAAACTTGAGTTTCGGATGTTGGGGAAGTGTCTTTCAGTGCCTTCCCCCCCCACCCCAGTTCAGCTTTCTAACTCTCCCCCATCTCACCAGCTCTCTGCGGCCCAGCCAAGGCTCCAGCTATCCCAGCCACCCCCTACTTCTTGGAGTACTCCTCACCTAAACCGGGTCAGTTTACAGTACCTTAGACCAAGGCAATACCTCCAATTCGGAGGAAAGCTTTGTGCAGTTTAGCTGCTCAAATACACTTAATATATAGAAGAAGTTTGTCCTGATCAAACTGCAGGGTTTGGGTGTTTCCCCCCACCTTAGTGTTTATAAGCTCATTAGTTTTTGACAGAATTCTCTCAAAATTAACAAAAGGCAAATCCATCACAACAAAGCCAACAGAGCCCAATCCTTTGTTCCAGATCAGAGGCACAGGGAGAGCAACTATGGAGGTCATCTGAATTTTTTAGTATGTTCCTAAACAGTACATTTTTCCCTATTGTCATTATCAGAAATAAGACAACCACTCTTTTCTTTTTTTCCAAATGCAACTCAGCTTGAATTAAATATCAAAATCAGGAAGATTTCAGCCGTATTAGAAATTATAGTTCAGGAATGAAATAAGCGGCTAAAAATAAAGTGTTATTTTATGAGTCGATACTATCAGTTTTATCTGTGCACCTTCTCCACACATTATTTTTCAAGCTTTCTTATTATATACAATGTATTATCTCATACATAAATCACATCTTCCTTCCTATGTGATTACTTCCTACAGTCTCCCTGACAGTCTGTTCCATTAACTTATGCCACTGCTGCATAATGGCTAAGATAAGTGCTCAGATACACCCACACAATTCCTGTTGAAGTTGTATTGACAGCAAGATAAATTCTGTTCTGGCCCTTGGATATCACAAAGAATGATGCTATTCATACATACTGCCAATTATTATTTCACCAGCTTAATGTTTAGAGTTTCCTGCTAAATTTACAGAATTGGCATTTAAGAAAAAACATCTTTGAGTCAAAGAGGATTTCATAAGAAAGAAAAAAAGAATTCTAAGAATAAATGCAGGCATCATCAAAACTATTATTTTTACAAACAACATCACAGAGCAGTAAGCAAGAAGCTAATACAGTGCCAATTAAAGACAACCAAGTACAGTTCCTGTTGCCAAAAAAAAGTCTCCTAAATACTATATGGACAGAAATGAAAAATGGTTCAGTGCTTATGGAAACAGTGCTTATGCTTCAGATGGTTCAGTGCTTATGGCTAAAAATTAGGAACCTTAATGCAATTTCATGATTAACTCCCTGTTATCTTGGGTAAGATGCTTAGGGTTGAATCCCCAAATGTATCTGCAGGTTACAAAGCTAAGCAACATGACATCCAACTTTCAGGCACACGACCTCAGAGGTGGAATCCACAGCGCAGTGTTGAACCCCAAGTTCTCTTATAAAAAGCACGAGGTGAGTCAGATGGCTCAGAACAATTTCCAGCAGCCAGCATATAGCTCAGGTATAGAATTGCTCATCTCAAAAGGCAGGAAAACCACAGGATTTTGTATGCTCTTTTGCTTTTGGGGGTCTGTAAGGAGACTATCAAATCAGATCAGGAATCATAGCCTGATTCCATCTCCCAGAATCAGAGCTACCACGCAGATCTGTCTTAAGACAGATACAAGTTTGCTCTGCTTGAGCAGAAGGTGGCTGCGAGCAAGTTCTCTGACTGACTGGTGGTTGTGAACGCAACCAGCACAGTTCTGACCCCAAACATACAAGCTCTGCTGATGGCAGAGGTGAAGCACATTCATACTGGTCTGCAAAATCCCATGCCAACGTATCCTTAAGAGGGGACACCATTTTGATCAAGCCTCAAGAAGAGGTCACACGTTCACTTTTAAGTGATATAACAAGGGATGTAAGACAGAATGGCAGTTCAAAATTTGACGCTCTTCTCTGTGTAAGGAGATTTCAACCTTAATTCCCACCTCCTAAGAAAGCCAGAAGGCCATGGGCTGTATTTGGGTACAGAGCACAGCCCTACACTTCTATTGTAGCTGTTCTACTGTACAGAATTCAAGACTTCCTAAATCAGCACAGGTATATGCTGATAGTTAGGGCACTGAAATGGGCAACAGATTTTTGTCTCACCTTAACACCTTTCACATTAAGAAAAGGGTGAGAAAAAATACAGAAATCAGCTTTTGCAGAGACAATCAGAGGCAGTAGTTGATCTTTTTCAGCATGTTAGGTCACTCCATGTAAATCCCTAGTGTTGGTGTCTAAATCCTTCCTTGATGAATCCAGAGAAGTTCCAAAACTGTCACCCTTCTGCAGTAACCGTAAGAGCTCAGAGGCGGCTTGCCTGTGTTTTCAAAATGCAAGGAACAAGCAGATCCCTTTGCACTACCCACACACACCTGAACGCTCGAAGGGCTGATCATCTGACATCAGACAACTGACCACGAACCAGAGCTCTCACCACACCTACACGGGCTTCCTCACAGGCTCTTGGCACAAGCTCTCCAGCTATGCCCGCCTTGTACTCAAAGGCTAGAGCACAGTGTGTCAGTCATCTCTCTCAATCCAATTTCACTTGTGCAGATAGCCTCTTCCACTAGGAAGTGCAACATCACAAATCATGGTAGAGTAAGGGCTCCAGCTAGAGGGAGCAACCTTGCTTACCAGGCCCCATGCATTAATCTTGGTCATCTGTCTCCTCTGAATTTCCATCTCTTCCTGCCCCTCAAAATAGGAGCCTTAAAGGAAGTACTGTTCTTTTCCCCACAACCTGTTCAAATAAAGGCATCATCTTGCCCTCCAAGTAAAAAGGGGGTTCCAGTCATGTAATCATCAACCAATAGCTCAAGGACTTTTGGTCCTTGCAGAAACAAACTGCCAAACCATTTCAAATCACATGGCTTATTTTTAATCAGATGAGTTACTTGGCAAACCATGACTACGCTGAAACTTTGTCATTATTATTCTGGCTCACTGCTAATTCAGGTCAAAGAGTTCTATTGATGTAGTTAAAATGAATCATCTATAATTGGGCTTAACATATCATACAAAATACCATTGATAGCACATATAACAGATGAGTATACAGGTGATGAAATCATGGGATATGTAGGAGCTTAATTAATGGGAAATTATTTCCAAGCTAGTTTTCACTACCTTAAGTGCTCTTGTAGGAAATGTCTTATAAATACAAAACATAATTACAAGACTGGAAGTCAGAATTTTACAAAGAGCAGAAAGCAAAATATTACCAGAGGCAATTCAATTTTTCAGTCAAGACCCATCCCTTGCACAGCACTGAGTTTCTTCCTTGAAAGGTAGCATAAAATATACTACTTCTCTCTAGCCTTAGTTGCAAATTAAAAAATCTTTATTCCATTTGAAAATGTAGAGACCAGGTTTATTGAATGCTGCATCAAACATTCCATTCACAAATAGGATAAATAGCTGCCCCTGCAAATTTGCCCTGGAATCAGAAAATCCAGGGTTTTTTTTTCCTTTATCAATTATACAGATTCTGCAGCTACAAGGATGTTTGCTATTTTGTTGATAAAGCAAAAGAAATGAACAGGACCTATGTCTTCTGAAGCTCGCTCTCTCTCGAGAGGACTGAAAACATTAAAAACAGAAAATAAGTGCATGTTAGTAAAACAGTTAAGTTTGGTTATTCTCTTTTTCATTTATTCAGTTATACTGGCTAAGGAAACACTACTGCCATCCCTGCCATTTTCTAACTTATTCTTAAAAACATTACTAGAGTAACAGTTTACCCAGTGGACAAGAATTCAGAAGACTTACAGTTAGGTATATATATATATAAAAAAAAATTACAGAACTTTATTCAGAATAATCTTAATACACTACATAGGATTGCAAAGTATCTCCAAGAGAAACTCCTAAATCTTGGCAATACTCCTAAAACTCAGCCGAAAAATAAATTAAGGCAAGCACTCATTGCTCTGCAGTGCCTGTTTATACATTTGAGTCATGAAACAGCATCTGACAGAACACAACATTACTTTTGCATAGAGGCTTAATTATTGATCCACCTTATGAATATTTCTGCAGAGTCGATGGAGTTTGGCACATGGCCAAAGTTCCATTTTTAACTTTCAGCAGAAGGAATCTTTAACTCCTCGTAACATATTCAGTTTGTAGAAAGTATTGTTTTATGTTGGTAGCATATGATCACCTGCAATTTAGGAAATGAAGTTTTAGATGAAAGAAAAGCTGTTGAACAATTTCTAAATGCATGACCTGAAAAACTCACTCAAAAAAAAAAAAAAAAAAAAGCAGCACTTGAATTCTTTTTTTTAATATAAATATCTCCCAATGTTAAATAATACTCTTCAGCAATGTAATTTTGCCCCTCTGACACAGCAATCCTCTGAGTCACAGCTCTCCATTATTATTTAATATCATAAAGCTTGTCACCGCTGTCCAGAGGTAGAGATGGAACCAACGCAGTCATCAGTCAACTCGGACCAAGCCAAAGCTCTAACCAGCGTTTCTCAGCCTGCGAGATGGGATGTTACTAGCATAACACTATTCACAAAAACTGCAGTGCAAAGCATCTCCCAGTCTCTAGCCTTGTCATCACATAATAAATTCCCAGCTGACAAATTCTTAGAAGATAGCAGCAAAGCTGGGGCTAACGGTTCGAGAAGCAACGCTCTGGCCTGCAGCCAGAGCCCTAGAGGCGCCGTTGCTGCTGGAGGTCACATTGTGTTGGAAGCTGCAGTGCAAGCTGAGAGTTGCCACCAGCTCCCCGCACCATTAGAGAAGGGCAGCCCTTACTTGAAGGCAACTGTCTCGCTCATCCTACTGTTCTGGGACTCTCAGACCTTCAGCAAGGCCATAGCAGCTCAGCTCTGGAGCTCTGGCAGAGAGGAGGAAAGGCCCAGGGACACAGTCTCCCTCAGCTCCTCTCCCTTCTCACCCTCCTTGGCGCTGCAACGGGTCGCGCAGCAGCTCCCAGCGCTGGGGGCACCCTGCAGCCGGGCAGGGAACGCCAGGACGCAGTCTAGCGTAAGGATGCTGTGCTACCGGCAGCACTTAACAATCTGCATATCATTTGGTACCGCTTCCACTGTGAATGCTAATACCGTTAGGGTTATCAATATCCTGCCAGCCCGCTGGCACTCTGCGCCGCACGCAGCAGCTTGTAGATCTGGGCCTTGATTACTTAACGGCTTATGTAACAGCACAGAAATGGGCATTTGAACAGCACTGCAGTTTAAATTAATCTCTGAAAAGATGAAGCTACGCTAATGATGAATGGGAAGACTGACTTCTTTTGGTGCTCGGTATAACTTTAGTCTAGAATGTATGTCATGCATCCATTTTTGGACTAAGAAATTAAGATAAACGTTTTAATTTTGTGACAGAAATGGAAGTGAGAATAAATTATTTCATCTTTCCTCATCTCCTCACAAAATCAAGTTTTAAGTAGAATAATTCATGATTATTTTAGATATGTGATAAACTACGTATTTACTCCTGTCAGTTCAGCAGCCCTCTCAGCTTTACGGTATGCAGATCACAGCACGTAAAGGAATTAGATAGCTGCTACTTGAACAGTCCCAACGCAAGCAGCAAGAATCCTCTCCAACTCGATCCCTCTTGTTTTTACGGTAGCTTGCATTACTGTATTATATACAATAGACCAGTATTAGTTTAATTTAATACACTCTAATAGATCTTTTCAGACCTATTCAAAGCTACCTTTGTAATCTACTCATTTTACTTCAGCAAAGCACAGACCAGCTTAATCTAACCTGTACACTTCAAAATGCTACTGTCGTTTCAAATGCTGCTGTCGTTCACATTTCAGATAAACATCCTTCCAGGTTCTTAAGTAAACAGAAATCTGGTAAAGCAGCACTCAAAAGTAAGCCAGACTCAATTTTCCAAAATTTCTCTAGCTCAACCAGGCTCCAGCATTTCACCAAACTTAAACTGCTCCCTTATATCAATGGGATAGAAGAATTCAAGAATATAGAATATGGAACTGCATATAGAACTAATGTAAACTAATAGTTTGAAAAGACAAAAAAAACCAACTCACTTTGTACAAGGAAATAGCGGAAAAGGTACAGTTTGTGCAACTTCCCTAGATGACTGAGACCCCCATTAACTGCAGGTCTTTGTAATTTTAATAGCAAGAGAGAATGGAAAGAGAGAACAATTAATTGTCTGTTTTGTAAGAATGCCATACAAGATAACTTCTATTCCAAAGCCATTTTAAAAGTACTATTTTGATGTTATTTAAATAACAATTTTTTTAAAAAACAAACAAAAATCACGTAGCCAGAAAATAATTTAATATAAAAAATATCCTCAGGCAGCTCCTAACAGCCTCAAGGGAAGAGGGCTCAGACAACACTGTCTCATGGGATATGGAGTTATGGGAATAAGTTAGAGTGGAACAATACCTCTCCTTACCATGGGGTTTTATAATACCATTTATACAAGCCAAAAAAGGGAACAGAGATATTTCAAAATATGAACTGAAGCATTTTTTTTGGTGAAGTAAAAATCCCAGGTAGGTTGCTGACCATCAGCTCTACCTACAGAAAAAAAAGGTGCAACATAAAACAGTCCTAGTTCAAGACATTCCTACATCTTAATTCTACTGTGGCAGCATTGTGTTAATCTTCACTTTGCTTAAGATATCAGTTACAGATTTATGGGGGAACTAGATGGCTTAGAAGGTCAGTAATGGGATACTGAGCACTATCAGTTGTAGATTTAAATCCAGCTCAGGTCAGCAGAGGTCAAAGTGAGTTTTATGGACTAGTGAGACCCTCTCATCCAACAGCTTTCCTTTCAGCATGCTCCACAAAAAACTAGGGTTGAAGGGAATGAGAGAACAGATTGGTCCTGGAGTGTCCTGTGAGGTTGGACGTATATGGGCAAAAAGAAACAAGTGAGATGCTTGCATTCCCACTACCTACACTGAACAGCATTTGTTCTGTGGAGAGAGCATTTCACAAGAAAGTATAAGACTGTCACATTTACAACTGGTCTGTATATTAATTCAGCCTTTCTGGGATTGATCCAAAGCCACTAGTTTACTGCGTGACTGAAACCTGAAGATGGAGTTACTCAAGAGTCTCAAAACTTTCCCGCAGTCACAACAGAAATGAGCCCAAAGTTCAAAGCTAGGGTAGGTGCAAGTCCCAGCACACCTGTATTCCCCAAAGTGACTCCCTTCAAGCTACAGCTGTGGGGAGCCAAAATGACATCTGCATGACGGCACACCTGTACGGGCAAGGTTCTCGGTGTGGGGCCATGCTCCACCAACCAGGGCAGAATTGTTCTCACCATATAATCACAAGCAGCAAACTATAGAGCCAGTAGCAAAAACTGGTGCATGTAGATTATTTTCCTCTGCCCTTACAAAACTGAGAAATCTCAAGCATTCAAAAGTCAAAGCTAGCAGGGTCGAAGAAAGTGGAGCATCCATAGCCTAGTGCAATAGTGATACTCCCAGAGACCAGGAAGCAAGTCTGACTCCTTCATATGTTGGTGATTGACCAAGTCACTGATCCACTGGGGAAACCAGCAACAAAAAGCTTGGACTCACCCAGTTTGCACATTGAGATACTAAATTCCAGTAGTGCTGGGAGCTTGAAGTTTTAGTAACCTAACGTTTGAGCAGGACTTTGAAAGCATATAACGTAATAGAAACATTTTTATCATTAGTTTGCCCCAGCGTCCCTTCATGCAACATAACCAAAACGTATACATTCAAAACATATTAGTAGGATTAATGAAGGATAATTACAGCTCAGCTATTTATGTACTTCCCTCTACCTTTTTCCATTGAAAAATGACAGTGTGGAAAAAAAAAAAACACACCAAAAAAACCCCCCAAAATAAACACCACCCACCCACCTGAAAGGGCAGCAGTGCAGAGCTTTATCGAGCTTTGTCTGTAGTGGGATCCGATGCAGGGCTGCACTAGCATTAGCTCCTACCATGCCGTGTACCCGGCTGGACCCAGTTGTGCCGTATGCTGGGAACGCTGAGATTGGCACCCTAACAGCCGTACCAATAGCTACAATTTGAGCGCCAAAGAGCCTTCGCAGAAGCTCAGATGTCAAGGCAGGCAGAGCAATTACCCTGTCACCAAGCAATGCAGACGAGTTGCTCCTGGCAACGATCCTCTTCAAATATGGACTGAGAATAGCGTTCACGAGAGACCCCCCCCCTCGCCCCCCCGCCCCGTACAAGGGCAGCCATTTTGATTAGCTTCTGTACATCTGCCTTTTCCCTGTTCCGGTAGCATCGACTCTGTAGCACCTGGCAGAGATAAGTGGTGCTTTGTGTGACGTACTATTAGCGCGAGGTACTTGCTTCGAAAATGAAATGTATGTCTAAAAGCTTGTTAAATAGGACTAGGGAGAATGATTAGTGCCACCCAGGGAGGAATGCACAGGAAGGGCTGTGTTCTGGATGGTATTTGATTCCCATTTCGAAATCTGGCCTCTTTTCACTTTGGTAATACTTGTATTGGATTTCTGTCATCATTTCTTCTGATGCTGTTCTCATTTTGCCCAGTTTCCTCTCCTCCCGTCACTTCTCCCTGTTTAAGGCAGGCTTTCTCTCTAAGCAGGGGTGGAGGGCAGAGGAGGGAGCATCCCTGCCAGGAGGAACGAAGTGCTCTCGGCACCTGCCGAACACAAACTGGGTCACGCAGAGCTTCCGTTCTAACCTACGGGAGCGCCGACCGGTCCCTGCGATATGTCCCCTCTATAGAGAGGGAAATCAAATTCCTCCCACCCATAAGCTTATAGTCCACAAGCTCCTGCTTCTTAGCCTGTTAAACTAATTTCCTGATATATCTCATGTCATTATTTGGAGAAAGAAAACAGAACCCTCAACTTTAAGTGGTATGTCCAAGTCTCATAATTTTGGTACTAATCATCCAGGCTCTCTCAGGACCCAACATTTGGGGTCACAGCTTTTAAGAAAAAAAATTAAAAAAAAAAAAAACACACAACTTTGTCTCTGATGTACTGGCTGCTAGGGAAGCTTGAGTATGAAGCTGTTAAGCAGACACCCCAGTGTTACTTGTAAATCCCAATGCTTCTGTGGCAGCAGAGTCAGGATACTGCAGTGCTTTGTTTGGTGGTATCGAGCAACTCTATTCCAGAAGAGGCATTTTTATATGTACCTTTAGCTCATAAAAATCACATCCAGTAATCAAATAGGCAGAGACAAATATCATGCTCACAAAAATACTGAAACCCTTACAAATGAGAAGTACCTCCTCCTCCATAATTTTGCATGAATTACCATTAGGAAAATAGAGCATTTAAGAATGTTTTTCACATTTCTGATGATTTATCAGTAATGCATTAAGTTAAACCAATGGTCAAGAAATCCAAAGTTGTTGAGGTTTCATTCAAAATTCAACTGGAAGTGATTCCAAATGGCTTTGCATTCAGTATAGAGAGAATGTCTATGCCAACCTGTCCCATACGGAGAAATCTGTAGTGACAAATTGCATTCTCCTGGGCAGCTGACAAAGCGGTTCTGATTAAGTTACTATACAGACTGCAGTTGAAACAGTTACACAAACAATATGAATAAAAATGGTACTACTGAGCTAGCTGAAAAAAAATACAGACACACAAATACCTTCCTATGAACCTTGTAAGAACAAAGAGATGGAGAATTTTGTTTTGAAATATATTGCTTGGATCTTTGTTAGTAATTTTTGTTCTTTTAAGTGCAGAAAAGGATTTTTTGATTCATAACCCCTTCCTGTGACTTTACTGCAGCTAAAAATGCACACAGCTTACATATATAGCACACTTCTTCTTACAGCATAGCAATGAGATCAGCATACTGGCCCCTTTTTCCACTAAATTATCAACACACAGGCAAGTCTGGCTATAATTATCCGGCAGTAATTCTATTATCAGATTTAGTAAGGCTGATGTATTACTTCCGCATGTTGGTACAATCTGGTCTGCCACACTGTTCTCTGTAGCGTTCATGAGGCACAAAAAGAGAGCATGTTAAACACTTTCAGATGCAAGTGAAAGCATTCCTGCTTATTTGCCATAGTGGGTGAAGAAACAGATGAAGAAAGGGCCAAGATCTATCAGACAATAGTCATATAAACACAGTGTCTACCTGTTATATAAATGATGATTCGGGTTTCTATTTCTTTCAAGCAGAAATAAACAAAACGTGCAAGACACCAAAGGGCTGTCGACTAGCAGCCTGCCCTCCCCTCACAGCCGCCCATCTAGAGAGGCTGAACATCGCTTACTGCGTGCATCCAGGGCAACAAGGTATTTTTATTAGCAATTCTCTACTTAGCTGATCCTGGGGAAAATAAATAAATAAATAATCAGCCATGTATCTATCAGAGGCGTATCAGCAGGGCAGCAATGCTGCCGCTGCTCCTTCTACGCGGCCGCGAGCAGGAACTGCTGTGGCTGCCCGGCAGCGCGAGGAGCAGAGGGGCTGCCTCCCCTGCGCAGCCGCAGCACACGCGCTCCTGCACTAGCGAGGCTGGGCCACGGCACGCAAGGGGCATACGTTATACAGTTACTGAGAGCTCTTCAGAAAACAAGGACAGATCAACAGAGGACTCCAAATCAATCCTAGAGACAGAAGCCACCTCTCTCCAAGTCAACATAATTACTCTGAATTTCAAGGCGCACTAGCAAGACTATGTAGACACACAATTAGCTGTTTCGTCTTTCAGGTTTTTAGCTTTTTAAAAATGGTATTCCAAATGACTTTCTCACAATGAAACTGAAGTGGGGTTTGGTAGCTACCATAATACTAAAGGTACTACAAGATCATCTAGTTAAGCAAAAATCCCTGTACAGAAAACCCTAAAATTTAAGCCACCAAACCCAGTAATAGTTAAGAGAAAAGGGAGAAGAATTTCCTTTGTATAGACCGGTGACCAAAGAAATTACCTCTTATATGATTTCCCTAAAGACACTTACAAGTGTCCAGATTTGATAAGTTCCAGTACAACATTTGAATATGAAACAAGCCAAATGCAAAGTTTTACTAAAGGTAACAGATTAAGCACTGCATCAAGCTGGAAAAATGAACTCATCTCAGTTAAAATTCTGCATTTGTATAGTACTGCCTTCACTGAAATAGTACATGTACACATCATAAAACTAACAAAGTGAGAGCTCACTTAAAATTAAAAAAGCCTATCTTAAATGATATGCTATTCATCAATTCTGATGAAAGGGAATAAAGAATGAGGGTAATAGTTCAGTCTGCTGCTAGAAAACAACCACATCAATAAGCCTTTCCATTAGCTCCGGACATCGCCAGCCTTCCAAACAAACAAAAAAAACCAAAACAAAACAAGGATAACGAAAAGCCAGCCCACCGCACACGGCACAGGGAGCAGGCTTCCCCGGCAGGCAGCTTGTACCTTTCCGTCATGATGATTAACTGCTTGGAGGTCTACTGAGCACAGCACTTTTCCCTGCAGTAAACGAGGTAGCCAGCTCCAAATTTGCTGCACCTACATATATTCGTAACCATTTCAAATAAGCAGCCTTTAAAAAATTTAGATTATAGGATGGAGACTGAAAAATGCCAAGAGGAGTCACTGCTAAGGGAAGCAGTTTCGCGGGAGTCTTGGACGTTCGCAGCCGGCGTTCCGGGTGCCCTGGAGAAGCAGCCGCGCACCTGCCACGGGCTGTGCCAGGACCACCCCCAGGACCACCCGCTGCTCGGAGGCGGCACGGGCAGCACTCCAGTCCAAGGCTAAGAGCGGCGAACTGCACACCGGCGCTTTCTAGTTCTCGTTCTTATTCCTCCTTCCGACATTGCCTTAAAAACTGCTCTGTATAAAATCACCTTCTGTACTTCATTTTTCTTCAGCTCTTAGTAGAGGAGTCCTATGTGTCTCCATCACGGAAAGAAGGGATGCGATTCCTGCATAGTGCTCAGAACTCCTCAACAGTGAAATGACTGTGCTGGCAACAGTTTCGTTTGAAGTTTATGGCTAAGGCTATTCTATAATACCTACAAAATCCGGGCTGCACATAAAGTAAGCAATGGGTAGAATAAACCCTGTATTACCAATATAAGCAAACATTTTTGTCTAATATAAAGAAACATGTCTTTCAGGATAGCAAGATTAATTTTATTTTAAGATTTTTATTTGTATGATTTAACTGCTTTCTTTTTGGAGTTAAATTTTAAAAGATACCATCAAGTGAAAAATAATCAAGCAAATGTGTTTATCAAATGACAGCAGAATTTTCCACTGGGTATTTATAGTTGACCCAGAAAGTGGTAAGAAATTAAAATGCACATAGATATGAAGTAATCTAAGAAGAAAAACAAATTAATAAAATTGATAGAAAATGGGTGGAGAGCAGAGGGTGATAGTATTTTGAGACCAACAGGTCAGTCTTTAGTAGTGGCACCTTGCATGATTGGCATGGTGGCAAAGTCAGCGTGGGGGTGTTAAAGAGGAATCGACTGCTGTCGTCAGAGAGCAAAGAGATGATATGGGTGCAGACAACTGTGTTTGCAGTGTAAGTGAAACAGGTCAGCTACTAAAAGCATCAGCAGTAAAATTGGGAAGTAACGTGGCTTCAGAGTGTTATAGAAGTCACTGTATTTAAGAAGGGCACACGGCATTGATCAAGCCATCAGCAAATCCTATCAGGTACACAGCAAACACGGCAACATTTTCTGTGCCTGTTCCAGCTGAATTAGCCCAAGCACCTTTGGTTGGAACATCACCATGTGTTATGAGCTAGTCCAATATACAGATTTTCCAGCTGTATTCTGCACTTCCCTCAATAGGCTCTAGGGCCTGCAGGTACAGGTGCTCAACTACCTGTATTACAGAGCACTTTATTCAAAAAAACCCCACAACTTTCACTAGTAGTAATGATTTGCTCTAAACAAATACAAGTGAACAATATAAAATCTCGAAGCTCTTTATGAAGTTGCATGAGCATTATTATCCACATCTCACCACTGGCCTAAATACAGAGATTCAAGCAATGCACAAGAACTATATAGTCAAGAAAAGAGATTACAAATGCAGAAAAGTCAGAGTTCTGTTAACAGCTTTGCTAAAAATATTCCCTAACCCAGTTATCTCATTTCAGATAATGGTCTCTTGCACATTCTTCACTAAGTGAAGGAATAATTTAGCGGCTAGAGTGTTACTTGTGTACAAGAGATAGATACAACTTCTCCACAGATTCCCAGTGTGACTTTAAAAGTCAACTCGCAGCCCCTAAAATGAGGATAACGGGTCTTCCTCACCTCATTGGCTGCTGCAAGGTCAATTAAATAGAAGAGACTGTGTCACAGCAACCATTGTGAGAAACTATAAATATCTAAGATAAAAGCAGGAATATTCTGTTCAGGAATACAGCCCAAGTTACTTATCAAATGGCCCAAAGGCTTACAATAAGAAAATGTGTTTTTCAGTATCACATCTTTCTCATGCAGCAGAAATGTTTAAGAACAGCTTCAAAAAAACCCTGTTTTTCCCAGAATCTTACTGCTCTCTGACCCAGAGATGGTCTCTTACATGAGCCAACAGCATCTTCTATCCATCTTTATAATTAGGTAGTGGAGTAAGATTTCATTCAGCAGAGAGTGAAGCACTGAAAAAACAAGTCACTTTCTGCAAAGACATCTAAGAGGATTACTATTAAATATTTAAGGTCCTATCTCTGAATACTTATTTCTCAAGGGGGAAAAATTCCAACATTCTTGTTTTCAATTAGGGTCTATGCATTTTCGGAGGTTGTCATGGGACCAATTATCGACATTATAAGGGGAATCTGGTAACAGTCACGTGCATTTCCAGAACATCCCAGAGAAAGTCAAGATCCAAAGCTGCCTCTATTAAATGCTGCATTATTTTAGATAAAGCCAACTTGTTTTCATTACAGGAAGCCTTTTGAGAAGGGTGGAAGAAGCCATAAATATTTAGAAGTGATCTGGCTCTCTCCAGTAGATGAATAAAAGTAGGAATCCATCAGAATAATGCCATAATGCCTCTGATTCTACATCTTTAGAACACCAAAGGAACCCATTTTGGGTATTTTGAGATAAGTGTTTTGTTTGTTTGTTTAAATATGCAGCATTTTCACACTCCCATACTCCCAAACCAATTAGTTTGAATGAAGGCATTTTCCCAGTTCACAAAGCCTTTCCATGGAAAAGTACCATTATCCAATTTGTACTTTCCAGTGGAACTGGGGGAGGAAAAACAAAACAAAGCTAAACCCACACACACTGGCAACACTGCAGTCAAGTCATAAGTGTCAAACAATTACTGAGCAGCCCTAAATCACTTTTCTGCTCCTATACACGCAGTGTCAGCTGAAGCATAGTTTACCCCATACTGCACATCCAGGCTATCGTCTCAAATGCCTTGCACCCCGTGTCCTTTCAGTTTTCTGCCCGCTGCCAAAGAACGCACTCGGAAGTCTCCTGCTTCACCCTGCAGCATCCCGGTTCCCAACAAAAGAGAATTCAGAGCAGACCCTGAACCAAGACTCATTTCCACACTCATTTTTCAATCTGAGTGACTTGGTATACACGCTTTAAGAATGAGTGCTACTTTGGCATGACATCTGAGTTTTAAAAGGCTGCAGCAACATAGAAGTAAATGAAAGAGGGAAAGCAAAGGGTCTGAAAGTATTTGGTAGATAATTGCATTTGGTTGTGCTTGGCTACATTAAGATACACCATTTCAAGCTCAGAAAGATCTAGTGAAAATGGACACAAAGTATCCTATGCACAAGACTTTTTCTCTGTTTAAATAAATAAATGTTCTCTTATGTAGAAAGAACTTTTGATGAAAACATTCATGTTAAATTCCAAATACACTTTTGTATTCAACTAAAGCAGCCAGAATTTAACAAGATAAAAAAAAGCATCAGCAACCAAAACGTTCCAAGCCACAGAGAGCTAACGGATGACATTTGGATTATATATACTTCTTTCCAAAGCAGGGAACAGAGAGCTCAACTCATTTGTTTCTTCTGTGTTATTACTTCTATTTCCTCTTCAACATACATCTAAAATTCACCTTTTCTCCATCTTTTCCCTATTACCAATGAAACCAGAGCGCTCAGTTTATGCACACTCAAGTTTTCAAACAAGAGAACTGACAAATACAGATGACATAAGATATTTAACTTCCATTTAATACTGTCCTCAATGGAGGGGAAAACCCCTACCTAAACTGCTACAGAGAAAGTTATACTATTAAAGGAGGATGAAATGCCAGTTATCTTTTGTAATGGCTTTTATTCTTCTGGCACACAGTTGGAAACACAAGTAAGTTGTGGGGAGGTGAGTACATATCATTCCCCAACAGCTTCTTTTCTGCAAATTAAGCCTTTGTTTAGGGCAGGAAGCTGTATGACTACACCGGGGGGGGGGGGGGGAAGCATTCCCAGACTTCCCCAAATACTTATAAATCTGATTGTACCAGACTGAACTGGCATTTCCAGAAATGAATCCAAACATCAATGACTAACAGCTTCACAGAATAAGAAACAGACTGCAACAAACGAGAAAGAGGCAAGCGAGTAAAGAGGCCGAATATACCCAGGTGGCATTCTTCTGGTCTAAAAGAAAGGAATTTTGTAGGAACTAGCAAAATAAGGACACCATTGAGACAGTTAGTTGAGATTAATTTCCCAACTGTCTTGAAGCCTATCCTGTTGAAATAGATCATCTACATTAAGTTTCAAAGATTTAACTACAAATCCATGTTTTAGACATAACTATAGGTATGCAGAATGAAGATACTTCTGAAGAACAACACCTAAATGAGACTGGGAAAAGATTCAAAAAGCCTTCAATGCCCTGAGGAAACACAAAAGGGATATTGCTTTGGTGAAAATAATGAACTTTATATGCTGAATAATCATCTTTCTAGGACCACCAACAATAAATAGATGCCACTTTCACGCCATATTCTTCCATACGCAATTACAGCTCACTTCATTTTCAGAAAAACACATACAAGTACAGCTTCATCAAAAAAGTATACATTTATTTATTTTCCCCTCAAATTCAGCACTTCAAGACAGGCTTGAAAGAATATCCTTTCCAAAAGGGAAACAGCAGAGGAACCTTCACAAAAACAGACAGACACTCCCCAAAACACACTACCCATTCCAAAGTAACTCTCCATGCCAAAATATAGCAAGAATGTGCCATGCAATGTTTTTCAAGATAATTATTTTGTTTTGAACCTTAACTGAAAATTAGAAGACTGGTTCAACACCAGCAGACTACCACAAGTAGAATCAGCTGCAGCTCTTCCCAAAATACCTGTTGTATAACTTGGGAAAACTATAGGTACGCAAGATGAAGATACTTCTGGTATAGATCAGTCATCCTCCGCACAGAAACAGATACACAATGTTTTAAAGCGCTGCGTGCACCAAATCCCCATGCAAACTCAGCATCACTGCAGAGGTGTTAAATTTCTCAAGAAAGTTGTTTCCCCATCACACACAGACCCAGCCTAGATTACGGGACTGGATAGATATGAAGTCTGATAATGGAAAAGCAGATATGCTTAGATTTTGGAAAAACTTGAAGACCTTTTTGCAAGTCCATATCAAGACAGATTTTCTCCACTGACTTGTATTACAGAAAAGTAATTAATATTGTACATTACATTTGCTTTAACGTTTTATGGAAGTATATTGTATTTCTTGATAATTAGATCCCAAACTGCTTTGCTCTTTAGCCAACGCGCTATAAGAACAGAATGAAAGAACTACTCTATCAGTCATCCTGTCTCTCCCAAGATTTCAATATTCTACACAAGCTCCTGAAAATAAGTATGAAGCACAGCAGTATGCCTTAGGAAAAACAATTATTATTTCAGAAACCAAGCACATGAGCAATTCCCTGGATGGCTACCACACAGTTGGTTCCGCAAGGTATAGAAAAGCCATCCTAACTCTGGAACGATCCTGTATTTGTTGCATTTGTTACCCAAATAAACAGCAATGCACTATAAGCTAGGTTTCCTGTTCTTCCTGAGCTACCTAGTGGCTTAAACTACCGAAAGGAATCACCAGAAAAAGCAAGTGCCAGATCTGTCAGTCATGAGCTGCTGCTTCTCTGGAAATAGTCCAGCCCAAAAGCAACATAGTCCAATGTCACAGGGAAGGAGCACAGCACATCATGGTTTGTCTTATCCACAAAGTAGGAAAGCGCAGCAGGTAAAAAAGGTTTCCAGCTTTTGTCAGAGCATGATAATCTTCCCAAGTCATAAGATTTTCCTAACACTTTGGAAAGATAAGATTCCCAAACAGGTATCTGCCAGATTTTGATGTCTTTGGAGGTCATCAGTTCCGTACAGAGGTCATGCTTATCTATCCCACAACAGTCCTTCAAAAAGGCTGTTATACAAAACACACCTAATCTTCATTGGAATAGAAAAATTAAGCAGAGCTGGAAACCATACCAAAAATGCTTGGTGACAAAGCTAGCCTTAAGTTCCCAGATTAAGTCTTCTACTAGGAAAATGCCATGGCTACATATCAACTGAATTCTTACATCAAGGCTACTTACGCTTTATAGAAAGGAAAAAAAAAAAAAGATTTTTTCCAATTGTAAAATAAAGCCAGCTTTGCTAGCAGAAGTCATATCTCCACTTCACATCCTACATCAAACTGGTATGAGGCAGCAAGCCATACAAAAAGGTATTTTTAGACTGCATCATGAAGAAACCCCAACATACATAAGTATTGTGTTTTGAGATAGATGCATAGCTTTTGCTAGAAGCACAGTGTACCATACCCCATGGAAAAAATATGCAACTTACCATTATTAGAGCATAGGGCAAATTTTTATACCTTTTAAAATTATTATTAGTCATTCACCTATGATTTAAGTTTTTTGGTAGGTCTCTCTTATAACAGTTCAAGATCTCTGAACACGAGTGACAACTGCCTATCAAGCTACAGAGATCTCTGTACAGGAGCAAATTAAGGCGGCAACTTCTTTTAGTACAAACTGTTGACTTTACAGGGATAGATCAAATAAAACATATTCATATTTTGGGGACGGAAATAAATGAGAATTCCTCCAGAAGACAACTTCCAAACAGTACCTATACTGTTTGCCAGAAAGGCTACCCAACAAAACAAACCAACAGAGAAACCCAACACTGCTCAGATTCTACCCCGCCCCCTGCAAAGAAAGAGACTCTCAATTTTTGTTTCAGTCTACTTCATGGAATGTGACCTTGCAAAACAGCAGCGACCACCTCACAGCACCAGAGTATCAAAGGACATTTTTTTTAAGCGCAATAAGCTAGTTATGTATAACGTTTCAGGGATGAAACAGTTGAGGTTTTTTACTATGTGAGTAAAACAAGTTCCTGTAAGGACCCTCACATTTACCCTGTAGTTCTCTGCCGGTTTTCCCACATGTACCTTTGCTGAGAGAGCTTGCAGAGTTATTCTAAAGCCTACCAACACAGTCAGCAAGAGTGCGTGTTGTTAGAAACGTTCTCATCTGCTCTGCCTGCCTGACTCCGGGGACACAGCAGAGGACTGCAGTGCTCAGCAAGCTCAGTGTTCAGAAGTTCAGGCAAAGCTCGGCTTTAAACGTGCCCTCACGTTTCAGTTCAAAAAGCAAATGACAATCAGAATGAAAAATCCTTTTATCCTCTTCCTGATAACATTAACCTTAGGTTTCTGCACTGACTAGAAAGATTAGTTTTAGATGCTCTTCTTCTAAACAGGAAACATTTGCCTCTGAAGAATCAGTCTTCAGATAAGCCTTTTACTAAATTACATTGGAAGTGGTCACTCTAGACCTGCCAGAGAAAGGAGGTGAAAAACCGTCTCATTTAGAATTAAATTCCTCTATTTTTTTAATACTGGGAAAGGCTGGAAGCATTGTCCCCCCATAAGTTTAAGCAGCAAAAAAAAGTCTCCTCAAGCACAGAATCCCCCAAGGCAGGGAGCCTCTCCATCCTTTGCAGGTGCTCAGGAATAAATGGGCTTGGAGGTACTGCAAGGGGAAACCATAAGCAATCGAGGCAGTTTTCTGGCTTATTAGAGCCAACAGCTCCACACTCTCTGACCAGACTGTAAGAAGTAAGCTAGCAAGGAAAATACATTTCTAGGTATGTCAGCCAAAACAATCAATTAGAGAGTCACCTTGAGGCTGCAGAAAACCAAGCAGAAATACAAAATGAAACTGCAGACTTACGTAGCTCACCGCAAGAAAAAGCATTGTATTTATCATTTTTGCCTTTTATTGCCACATTTAAAGATGAGATACATCATAAAAGGCTTTTATATTTAAGACTTTGAAGTGGAATCAAAATGCACTGGGTTTTATCTGTTTATCTTCTCAACCACAGGGGAAAAGTGAGGTAAGACATTTTAATCTTACTGCTCAACTCATAGCTTATCCATATTTCACTGCATTGCACATGCAAAGCCCTAACCACATAGAGATTCATGGAAGAGGCTAGAACGCAAGACTGTGGGTCAAACTTCAACCCCAATGCATTTAACTGGCATTAGGATATTGCCTTAGGACTCTTTGACAAAGAACTCTGAAACATGCAACCATGGGCTTTGTAGAGATGCAGCTTTATTCATGATACAAAAGATATCTTGGAGAAACTCAAGCCTAAGTTGTTAAGCTCCTTCATTGCTGTTTATTTTCAAGAAACAGTAAGATCATTGAGTCTTGACCTTTAGGTTTTTTGTTGGAAAATCTGTTCAAGGCCTAGAAAAGTATAACAGGAGATGATGGTACAATGTCCAGAAAAAGCATTTCCCCACAGTCATTTGTTGGGAAGTAGATTTAGACTTACTTTTCCTGACATCTCAGAAAAAAATAGACATTTCCTTTAACCTGTTCAGTTTTAATTTTTTTCTTTTGTGATGACAAATTCCTGTGATTTTTTTTTTCATTTTTAACAGAAATTGTTAATTTAAACAGAATTTTAAACATCTTCCTTTCCAATATTTTATGAAATAAAGCTGCATTGCAGACTTCTTCCAAATGCTTTAATAAAGCACAGGTGTTCATTTCTGGTTTGTTTTTGTTTTACATAACATTTATAAGAACTTTTTGAGACTAAAACACTGGTTTTCTAGATGGGAGGTCACTCTGATAGTATCTTCCATCAGAATCAGGATTCTTTCCCCCAGCTAAACATTATTTGTTGGATCTAAGCAGTAACAGCAGTGGCATCCACTGTAGATCAAGTTGCACCAAATCTCCATGAGCCCAGTACTGTGAATAAAGATGACAATGAATATGTAAAGATTTTTTATTTTCATTTATATTTACAAAACTGCAAGTAGCTACAAATATCCCCATGGAATCCCAGCTGGATGGTTTTTCTTAGAAAAAGCAGGCTGTATTTGAGGATATTTTTCACTAATTAACATGATCAAGATGTGCATCTAAGCAAGAACCTGTACTTCGCCCTATGAATGGAAGGGAAAAGCATACCCTAAGCTTAAGGCCAGATTTTCAAGATGACTAATAATAACCCTGAAAAATTATCCTGCCAAACTGAAAATACATATGTAAGGATAAAAATACATTCTTTAGAATACATGCATTTTTCCCTCCCTCTCCAGTAATATTCTTTAAACTTCCATGGTAGAAATTGAAGATTGTTGTTATTTTCCCTTTTAATCTTTATCCTAAAGGAATCATCTGCTATCTGCAAGATATTAATACCTTTTCAATGCCTCACAGTTACCGTTATCCCAGACGGACACTTAGCAAACAACGATGCATTCTAAGCTACCTGCACATCCACTGAAGGGGAAAAAAAGTATTCTAAACTCTACTCCTCTGAAAAATTATATTGTTAAAAGGATATTCAACTGATGCATTTTAATCTACTTTTCATATATCTGAGGGTTTACTTATTTAAAGGAAAAGAGATTTACTGGCATATGATTTTTAAGTATCCAGATGATTGTGGTACAGTTATTCCTCCTTCATTCCAAACATCTGCAGACCAAAATGATAGCCCTGTATCGCCAATTGAGATTGATAAGATTCTTATCTCTAACAGATTGATGTGTGTGTTAAGACTATAACCTTCAAATAAAAGAAGTGTTTCCTATATAGCCAAATTAGTTAAGTAAAAATAAGGAGAAATGAGTCAGTCATTTATGTCCAGAACTGACAGAATTTTTTCCCTCACTAGTCCATAATTATTTAGCAGCTTAAAGTTTCTGCTAACTCATAGTTTCAGTAAGAATCTTAACTGAACATGTAAGTAATAGCACATTCTTAGTATTATTAATTTTAAGGGCTCCTTACCATAGCACAGTATTGGTCATATTATCAGTTTAACCAAAGTAGACCTACATATAAAACAAAGCACCAAGAACACTACAGGTTAGGCAGTAAGCTGAAGTCCAAATGAACTTAACGTGTCCAGTATTGTACATCCACGCCCTCCGAGACCACCACTAGCAGACTCCTGAACACCAGCGCTGCTGAGAAGCCGGTTTTGGAGAGCTCCGGCTCCGGGAGCAGCAGGGGCACTTCAGCGCGCGAGCGAGCGAGCGTGACAAGCGGGCTGCGCCATGTTAACCACTCAGCACAGGGGCCACATCCCCAACCACGAAGGGACTCGCGCGATTTTTTGGTTTTAAAGCCTTTACTACATTACGAGTAGCCTAGCCCTTATAAGGTGCGAGAAAAGCTGAAATTTGCCCTACTGGAGAATACGTCGTCTCTGGAAGCGTGGTAATGAGCTGATGCTTAAACATTTTTTTTTTAATGAAAAGAAAAAACTTCACCGTGCGTGGGTCTTTTTTAAATAAGGATATATACCCAGTCTTCAGCCTCACAGCCCTCGCATTCCTCCCCCAGAGACCCGCGGGCACAGGTCCCTCGGCGCCTGGCCAGCGCGGCGCGTCCCGCACCAGCAGTGACGCACCGCACATGCGGCACACCAGGATCGCCCGCCGCAGGGAAGCCGCGCCGAGACACACCGGGCTTCGCTAGCTGCCGCCTCTTTGTCCGCGCCCGGCTCGGGGCGCGCAAGGGGCTCGCGGGCGGGTTTCCGCGGTGCCCGCCGCGAGGAGGGGAGGGGGAAACTTTCCCCGGCGGCCGGCGGCTGCCGCAGCGACCCCCCGCCTCGCCCGCCGGCCCTGCCGGAGCCGGAGCCGGGGCCGGGGCCGCTGCCGGGCGGAGGCGAGCGCCGAGGCGGCGCCTTGCGCGGCCCGCCGCGGAGCGCCGAGCATGCCCAGTGGCGGGGATGACATCAGCGGCACCGCCGCCCCCTCCGCGGCTCGCCGAGGCCGGGGGGCTCCTCGCCGCCGCCGCCGCTGCGGCCGGGCTCAAGGTGAAGGAGCCCCGCGGCGGCAACAATGGGCGGGCGGGCGGCCCGGGAGGATGCTCGGGAGCCCCGTGAGGGCTCCGCGCAGCGCGGGCGGGCGAGCGGGCGCACTTACCCCGATGACCACCGTCTCCTCGCCTTTGAACTTGGGGATGAATTTGTCCCCGCGGAGGATCTCGGCTTCGTTGAGGGGCCGGAACCGGCACATCACCTTGATGCTGCACTCGGCGGGGTCCGCCATCGCGGCGGCACGGCGGGCGGCGGCGCGGCGGGGAGCTGCAGCGAGCGGCTGCCGCACCGAGCCCTCTGCGAGGCGGGCGCTGCGGGCGGGCGGGCGGCCTCCCTGCCGCTAGCGGGGCATGAGGGCGGGGAGGGGGCCCGGCTCACGCACAGCAGCAGCAGCAGCGGCGGCGGCGGCGGCAGCGGCGCACCTCAGCCCCCCGCGCAGCAACCATCGCCGTCCGCCCCGGCGCGGCCGTTGGGGGGG
>NW_020451093.1:7132316-7359301 GCF_003343035.1 Apteryx rowi | reverse complement strand
AACGGTTCCCCTCAACGGCTCCCCGCGACGGCTCTCCCCTCCCCCAACAGCTTCCTTCAACGGCTCCCCCTCCCTCAACGGTCCCCCTCAACGCTTCCACCCTCCCTCAACGGCTGCCCCCCCCCAACGGTTCCCTTCAGCGGTTCCCCCTCCCTCAACGGCTCCCCTCAACGGCCCCCCCCACTGGCTTCCCTCTCCCCCCGCCAGCAGCTCCCCTTCCCTCAGCGGCCCCTCTCAGCCCCCAGGGAGTTGGGGGCCGGGACGCTGTAGCTCACCCCACCCGGAGCAAGCGAGCCCGGGGGGGCGCAAACATGCGGGCACAGCTTGCCAGGGGCAGTTTTGCCCCCCACAGCGAGAGGGCTTTTCTGCCCCTCGTCCCACGGCCACCCTCCAACCGCGTACGTTTCCAGCGCTTAGGTTTGGGTTTTGTCCTTGGTAAATTATAATAATTAATGTGGCAGGAAGGATTTATCCTTTTAACTCAAAAACAGAAATCCCGCTTATACGCAACCTGGGAGAAACAAACGAAAATGAGTTAACACGGTGCTCTTTTGTGGGTGCTCTTTCTGGATTAGGCCTCCACGTGCTGGCTTCTCTCTTCTGCAGACATTTTGTACACGAAATGGACAATTCCATACATTAAAGCAGGAGCAAAGCGGTATGAGAGGATAGCTGTTGTTCTTTGCCTCTGATACAAGTCAGATCTATAAAGACATTAAAGGCTTAGTTACTCCTCCTCAGATGGCATGCCAGTGTTTCCGTTCTTTACACTACCCTTAGGTATTTTTGTGAAAAAGGGCAGAAAAAAATAGTATCTCTGAGCAAAGCTTTGACCTTGTTAAATTAACAAGAAGTTTGTCACTATTCAGTCAGTGAACATTCATCTGAGAAAAACAAAGTCTTAGTGCCTGTTCCTACTCTTCGCTCTTGCTGTCCCTCTTCACTTTCTGATAAGGAGTATGGCCATATTTCTTCTTTGCCTGCTGAAAAGTACCTCCCACCCCCAACCTTGTACCAAGGTTAGTTCATTTAACTGATTAGAGTTGTCTGAAATAGTTTAAACTACCCTGTTTAGTCTCTGCCTCCTCCCTCCTTTTCTCCCTGCAAGCTAGACTGCTAAAAGATGTGTGCAACAACCATGGAGGTTTTCTGGAAAGTGGGAGATGTTCCCTGGACTATAGCCACTCCAAGCAACTCCTGCAATCAATTTCCTCCAAAAAACAGAGTTGTAGTTGCATTAAATTAGCCTCAGCCATATAATTAAGATGACAATGGTCAGTTCTTTGGCATTCCTAAGGAGATTTCTTTTTCTTTTAGCCACGGTGGTTGTCCTCATTACCTGATGTGGATATGAAAAGAGCAGGCTAGTTAAAAAGACTCTCATGCCCTTCTTAAAAGTAATTACATCAAAGAGAGTTAGCAATGTGCAGGATGTGATAAGACATTGTTATATAATGTGATTTATTCCTGTGGATTATCCATTATCTAGCTCTTTTATTTCTTTTATGTTTCAAGCTTTTACCCTGAATAGCGAATTTGTAAGTCATGACAAGCAGGGGCTTAGTCATAAAAGACAACTGTTCTGATGAATTCGTTTGTATTTTTCTCCAATACCAAGAGCTCATTTTGGATCACGATAGGCAAATTTCTATTTTCTAATTAGAGTAGGTATAATCTGCAACCAGTAAGAATGCACTAAAGAGCGTTTTTCTTAGCAATATTGTCACAATATTATGTTGTCACAATATTATATTGTCTGTATTGTTAATGTATGACAATGCTATATTGTCATAAACCTGCTCTTTTTACTTATTAGACTGTTGAGTATTAAGCCACATAGTAGGAACATTAGTTTCCAGTCAGTCTCTGAGGTGATTAGAACTTCATGAGCTTGTGAGCTTCCACCTTGATCTCAATGCCCTGGCACCTCACTTACGGAGTAGTAAATGGTGGAAGGTATGATTTACTGTTTATTGGGAAACTACATCACAAAAAGCATGAACTCAAAAGATACAGGAAAGTATTCATGCCCCATTCCTATAATTTTACATGTTATCATTATTAATCTTTTTCATTTCTGAAACTATGGCTTTTTTTTTTTTTTTTAACTGATAGTGTACTTCCAAAAAATACCCTTGCACTCTGTCTGGCTTTAGTGAGCTACACTACACCTGGATATAAGAGAATTTTCATGCTACCAGTACCACAAAAGTAAAAGAAAGAAAGCTTTGATATCATCTCCTTTTCTTAAGGCTGTGGGGCATGTTCTCCAGCTAGATTCAAAGTCCATCCTTCAGATGACCCTGGCAGAGTTATATATGGGTTGGCAGAAGTTCTGCTTGCTCCTGAAGAAACTCACAAGCTGAGCCAGCCTCAGCTGAGACAGTTCACTAAACAGCCTAGGATGCCGAAGAGATCCAAACGGAATAACAAATCCTCTCCTCTGAGACTGGGAACTGACCATAAGACGACAATGAGATTCCATTTCTCTACAGATGAGCCACCGTTATGGCCAAGCTGTTCAGGCTGTGGGAAAACCAAAAAGAAGTGACCTGTGTGATAGCAGGGCTGAACAGCAGCAAAACGGAGATTCTTGTGGAGAGATGATCCCATAGAAATAAGGAGATAGATACCTGGGGCAAGTGAAAACCTGTGTCTTTTCCACAGAGCCAAAAGAACATGTTCAAAGGGAATAAAAAGTTAGGAAGCCAAAGACTGAAGAAGAGGCAACAAAATAAACTAAGAAATGTTGAGAAGACATTTGGGAGAACCTGCAATACAGAAACAACCTAATCCGCATACCCATGCACCACCAAAGGGAAGGAGGCCTATTAATCCTTCAGGAGAGACCAGGCTACAGACCATTTGTCCAGGCAAAGAATTTAAAAGCCTAAGTATAGGATCTGGATAACCAACACTCACAAGATAATCAAGATGATTATCCCTTAAGCAATATTTCCCTTGGCCAGACAGGTGATAACTACTTGCGTGATCTGGGCCACCGGGGTTCCTTTCCTGTAGTTCCCATCCTGTCCTGGTCTTTTTCCTTTTTACTTAAAAAACACATGCTTCCTTATTTCATATTCCAACATCATCTGCAGTAATTTCTGATTTTATACACGTGTAATTTTTCTGTAAGCCATATCCCTTTTACTGAAACATTTACTTGCACCACTTAATCTAGGAAGTGCTGAGCTCCAGGGCTTGCGGTGATAGTTACCAAGAGTCGAGCCAGCAGGTGGATTTCGTGCCTCATAGTCAGAACTCCTGATTTGGTAGCCATTGGCCGTTTAATCCAAGAAATGGACATGGCCTTATAACGCCATGCTTTTAAGTGATTGGAAGTTTGTGAGTAGCTATTTATTATCTTGCTTTTGCACTTCGTGTACTGCATGCTATTCTTGAATTTGAAATGTTGTCAGACATTGTTATTTAATTGAACGCAATATATAGGAGTGTTATTTTACAGAGGAAAAAGAAGTCCTTGAGGCATTTACCATCTGACTCATGTAATGAAAGGCAATAAAAGGCAATGTTTAATTGAATGGACACAAGTTGCTCTTTGCCTCTCAGGCAAAGCACATTGGCAGGACTGGATTAGAATGTCGCAGAGTCATTTAGCAGTGAGACACAAGACCTGGGGTTGAACTGAAAATTTAGCTAAAGAAAAACTTGGATCAAGATCAGTATTCCTTTCTTTTTGTTTAATATTTTGTCTCTCATTACAGCCAGCCCTCCATAAGATGTTCACTAGCATGCAGTATTACAGAGATAATTTCCTCCTATTTCTGTGTAATGGCATCTTGATATGTTACTTACTCTAAATCATAGAAGAGGTTTTAAAACAGGTAATAGGAAATACTCCAGAATAACTGGGAAGGTAACACAGTTCAAAGATTTAAACTAGATTTTTAGAAGACTTTGTTTCAAGAGAATTTCTGTAATTTAAAATTCCTTAACTCCAGATTGGGAAAAATTTCAGGTCAAAATATCACTTTTTTATATAAACACACACAAAATGTTGATCTGTATTTTATATAGTAATGTAGAAGACAAAACTTGAAACAGAGTAATTAATTTTAGTACAATTCAAAGTGGAATAGAACACAGGGTCCTTATAGTAGTACAGGTTAGATGTTTAAAAGTAGTAATTGAAACCAACATGCTTCCACAGAAAGTTTAGATTTTGAAATAGAGTATTGCCAATCAAAAGATATTTGATCAGAAAATGTTTGATATATGCTAGCAGAAAGTTTAAGAGCAGCCATTGTTTCTGATTTGCAAAACACTATGTGCTTACTTCAAACATGTATCTAAATATGTTAAGCACATTAAACAGTCATATATATTATGCTGACTTATCTGTAAAAAATGATTTTACTTAAAAAAAAATCTTTACCACTTTGTATAAACCCCCAAATGTTTGTTAGCTAATTATTCAATATTCAAAACATGATATCTTAAGTAACCCACATAATATGGTTATAACTTGGAAAAATATCTGTTCAGATTAATTTGTCTTTCTTAACTGTAGGAAGCTATAGGCAATCATGCAATCCCTTCCCCCCCCCCAAAAAAAAAAAAAAAACCCAAACCCTCCACACCTTGAATTTTATTTCAAGGGAGAGTAACACGTCCATTATCTTAAAAAAACAAACAAACAAACAGACCTTCATGCAGTGAGGTCCAGAAAGAGTTAAGCAACATCACAGGCAGATGATGCCATCTTCTGGTGCCATTTCCAAAACTGCTGATTTAAAAACACAATGACTAGTCTAGCCAGATCATCAGCAGGGAGACGGGGGATGATGTTAGTTTAAGCATCACTTTATCCCCAGGGCAAGGTTCAATGAAATAACATTAATTCAGGAACAATCACTGAAGCATTAATAGCGGTGGTGGGAAAGCAAGCGCTAGGCTGCCATCAATTCACAGCTCGCTGCCACCAGCCTGTCCCCAGGGGTGAAGTCAGGGCATACGGGGCTACATCACAGCTTGCTGAAGCATGGCCTTGCTGCCGGAGCTGCCACTATCATCTCTGCCAAAAAGAAGCCCGAACCACTACTGAGGTTTTGAAAGCACTAGTAATTGTGCCCAGTCTTGGTTAGCTGATTATCTTCTGCCCCATTGATTTTTTCCTGCTGTCCTTATGAGAGTTTAACAGCTGACATGCACAGTACTAGTCAATTTTTATGTGCATTCCTGAATAAATTCACACCAGAACATATATGATATATACGGTACTGTGGCCAGTCTTGCATGCCAGAACTCTAAGGCAGTGGTTGTGCTCTCCTGTCAGACAGGAGGATTTAGGCTGATATAGCCATTTCCTGTTAAAGTTTTTCTCTCTTACCACTATCTGCTATGTTATCTTAGTTAATTGCTTCCCTCCTTCATTTACCCCTTTCTCTCTAATTGATCTTTCCCCTTTATCCTCCCTCTGTAACTGCATTTGTATTAGAGTAAATTCAGTGTGTAATGGATTTCGACGAGGCTGGACAAAACTGATTTTCCCATTCTTAGTCACAGGAACAATCCTAGCTTTGAAACAAAAAACAGCAGTGTAACTGGTGTACACAGAAAAGGCTGTTCTGCCTCAACGACAGGGCTCAAGACTTTTTCCAGTTTTTCCTCCAGGAGGTTTTGGGCCATCATCGCTTCATCCATGCTTGCACTTCCACTTGCCCCAAGGCTGGGGAGGGATGCTGGATCGCACATACATAATTCTGTCAGTTGGTACTGGGACCAGCACTTTGGACAGTACTACACATGGGGCAAAAATGGGGAAGATCAGCTGAATGGATTCGAGTTATTCATCCTTTCCTTCCAAAGGAGGGGCAAACTGAGGAGCGGACATAGCCTATGTCCAGGAAGCAGTTCAGTTTTTCCACTGTTATCACCCATATAGCTTTGAGATTTTACTCTAATTCCAAATGCATTCCTTTTGTTCTTCATTCTGAATTGTGTGTGACAATAATATGTGACAATACAGACTGTGACTTAATGGCTAAATTCATGGCACAATGTAACTATTTCGGGTGCTCTTTGTTATTTAAAACAAAAAGCCCCAGACCACACACAAAAAAACCCATAACCCTGCATTTCAAGATACTCTAGGGGACTGGGAAACGAGCAAAAGTGATTGAAGGCACTTAATTTGAGGCTCCCTTTTCCTCCTGCGTAAGGGGATGATATTTCAGAAGAATACATTCTCATATTAGGGAACGTCATTTTGGAGCAGCATGCATCGCTGTGGCAGCATAGCACACAATCAAAAGACAAAAGAGAGCTTCACCTCAATCGTGTCAATTCAGATATTCCAGCAGGGTTCCTGTGAGTAGGAGGCTGGCACTCCTAGCTTTTCCCTTGGAGTCAGTGAAGAAGCAGAGGCAATTATCTCCGGTAAGTTAACAGAAGTCATCTGAACTAAACTGTTTGGAAGCCACTCCCTTGAGAAGACTGTATTCACTATCAGGAGAATAAGACACCCGAGCACTAGTTAAGCTAGGTGCTTAAAAGGACAGAATAAAATATGAGCAAGTATTGCAGCCAGTTTCAAACTGGTCATATATTTAGCCAATGGGCT
The DNA here is from genome assembly GCF_003343035.1 of Apteryx rowi. Classification (NCBI taxonomy): domain Eukaryota; kingdom Metazoa; phylum Chordata; class Aves; order Apterygiformes; family Apterygidae; genus Apteryx; species Apteryx rowi. The sequence goes on along the minus strand of NW_020451093.1, from coordinate 7,352,715 downwards.
TTTGTTACCAAATAGAAATGAAATCAATATCATGGTCTCTCAAAACCGTATCTTTACATTCTCCTACTGGTTATTGAAATAAAGTTTTATATTAAATTTACCCAAATATATCTCCATTTCATACAAACCTGCTGTTCTCTCATACCATTATCACTGGTCTGCATGCAAAATGCTGCCACTGAATGCCATTTAAGCACCCTATAAATAGCTCAGTAGGTTTGGAGGCTGCTTTCTTTCCTGATCTATGGAGGCTAGAACAACGTAACGAGGTATCTATACTGTGAGCACTATTACAGGGCAGCAACAGACTCCGCAACGTACAAACTCCTAGATAATATAGTTACAGCGGATGTGCTGGGAAGCACAGCAGACCTCACCGTGAATCATTCTGTTCCCCGTCTACCATGAATCCCTACCATCTCCTATTGCACAGTACGGCATGGCTTCAGTAATGCTGCCCTTCCCCTCAAGCTGCCCATCCTTGTCCCAAGAAACCAGCTGCCAGCTTTAGGGAGCTTCCCAGGCGCAAGTGATTCCACGGGGGAACTACGCAAGCTGACACATCACTGTCTCCATGTTGATTGATCTGGATGGCTTTCCTGGAAAATTAAACTAGCCCAGACAGCAATTGCCCACTTTCCACATAATTAGCTGGTTCAATCAGCTATGCAATTCAGATGTAAACACAGGGATCTAGCTCAAAATAGCTAGCTCAACTCCTGCTGCCAGGTCTGCTGCTTCACAGGAAGCATTTCTTCTCCCAGTTTGTCTTTCCCTTTTCTTCTTTCCCAAGTGACAGTTTACTGTAAAGACATGCTTTAATTTACAAGGATTTCTTAGATAAGAATGTTATTCTCCATCCTTCTAAGAGTAAGTCTGAATATCCCAAAACCTAAAAATAGAAGAAATAGGGAAGTAAGATTTGAAACTCTCTCTCCAAGTCAAATCCAGAAGGTCTGTTGAGATGACTATCCTGTGACATTCCTGTTATTATCTGCAAGGGAGTTGCAGATAGTGGAGCAAAATGGACCACCAGAGAAGGAAGAAAAGTTTCAAAGTCAGAGCCTCAGGACAATGGGCTGCGGTAAGTGGTATCATTTTGGCAAGGAAAAAAAAAAAAGTGCATACAGTCTACTGAAGAGGATTAAAGAAAAGTGATGGTTCTGTAAATAGAATAGGATATTTTTTAGATGTTGTTTTGAGAGGAAGAGTCCTATACCAGAATTAGAAACAAGATTGGGTAAGTATTTTTTTCAACATTTTAGTACTATTATGCTGTAAGATCTGCTTTTGTGGTAGAGTGGGAAGGAATGAAAAGAACAGCAGAAATCTCTTAATCATTCCGAAATGGCTCTGGGAAAATCTTTTTGGTTTCATGAGGTTCAGCCAGGAACTGAAAAATTCTCACATGTACTACTCGCAACAGAACAGGACCACTGAAACATTTAACGCTGTGAACCTTCAATGTTAGTTCAAATGTTAATAGACTGAAATCTACTCTAACTCCTGAGCTTCGCACCTTCCTCCCCTCTGTCAGGATGATCGGTACTTGACTTCAAAATGGAGAAAGTTAATATAAAAAAAAAAAAATTCACATTGCCTACAATGAAGCTGAGTTATATATCTTCAGGGTTAATATTTGAAATGTTAAATTTTACAGAATATGAATGAATCATTATTTTCTGCAGTACCTGACATTTAAAGTAAGACTGCACATTATACTTAAAAGCACAATATGAACTGCTGTACATTAATTACTTTCAAAAATCTTAACTGAGTATTCCCTAGTATGTAATAAATCAGAAGTCACTACTCAAATTATATTGCAGATGTGCATTTTGTTCAAATAAGGAAATTCAGAAATAAGAATATCAGATCCTCAACACACACCTTTAATGCAGCATGCAAAAGTAACTCAGTCATCGGCGTTCCTAACTGTATTTCAACACCAAGAGAAAACAGAAGAGTTTCTAACAAGAATACGCCTGCATTCTTTTTTTATTCTATGGACTTCTATGGACTTCAGTATTATTCATCACTCTCCTTTTCTGGCACTTGAGGCAGAGAATTAATTTATTGCTAGAAATCCTTAAGAAGAGAATTATAGCCTACTTTACAGGAAAGCTCCATCATTACTAGTCCTTTAAGTGAAACTCATTCAGCATATGGCACACTTACCGTATAGCCTTTGGAGTTTATAAGGAAATCCTTTTCTCCACCTAACATTTTCCCACCGTATATTAAGTGTTAGAAGCTCTAGCTAAAGGTTTTTCTAGTAATCAGATGAGGATTAGACTATACAAAATCACAGTTACACAGCAATTTTAAAGACACTTTCAGTCCAATTTATCATGAAATTTATCCGAATTTGTTGTGAGAAGAGTCTATTCTGCAGAGATCAATAGCTGTATTTTACTAAATGTACAGCTTTCAATCTTCAGAAGAAATGACTCCACATTTTTTTAAAAAACTGCAACAGGATTTGGGGTCTAAATTGGAGAGAGAAGCAAGGTTATTTTTATACATCACGGAAAATAACTTTTTTTCCCCCCTCTTTTTCAGACTCGGTTTTGCAACAGCTCTGCATCCAAGAAATCGATTCCTACTTCAGACTACATAAATCATATAGCCCTTCACAGAAATAGTTAAATTCTACAGCAAATCTTAAATAGACATGAAAAGATCATGTACTCGTAGGGAACTTATCCGACAGCGGTCATTCTGATAAAGGCACGATGCGGGAGCAGTGATGAACAGGCATGAATGTGCGCAGCTGCCTCTCCCTTGTGCAGACACCCCACACCCCCACCATCGCGCCTTGCCTGACCACGGCAGTGACACCGAAGTGTCAAGGGTTTCCTTAATTATTCTCAATAGATATAATCTAATATTATCTCCCCTTGTGGGCTTCATAGAACTATTGTGACTAGAAAATAAAACATCAGTTAAGCTAAAATACAGTTAGTCATCTGACTTTCTGACAAGCTCTTAGTATTTCTTTGTGAATGATTAACTGTCAGAACTTATAACTTACTGAACATAAGACAACATTTACACAAAACAGATTAAAAGCTCTTTATATAAATAGCTAAAAAGAAGGATATGTGGATGGCATGGCATACAGACAGATGATACCTTTTTTGTTTAAAAAAATGCACGAATTATTCTTTTAGATGTTTTTGAGAGGAAAAAAACCCTGCACTGTTAACTTTAGTCCAGCTAAAATTGATCATCAGAACACAGCACATACCTATGCTATGTCGCCTCTTGATAGGACATGATTTCAGGCCGTCTCAAATCTCAGGAATGTAGTTGTAAAACATTCTTAAAGTAGAAAGAATTAATCTCTAAGTTTCACTTTGCATTGTCCCCCATAACCGACCTGTGACTCAGCAACAAGATACTTGTTTCTACCAAAGTACGTACTGCAGGAAGCAAATTTTCCGACTGAGAGGAGTTGCAAATAATTCCCTTCAGAAGCGCCCCAGTTGTCTCCATACGGATGTATGTGCCCTTACTGTAGATGTGATGCCTTGCAATCTGCATCGTGTTCAATACCTTGCGAAGGTATCCAGCTATGGGGGTTGGACTAAAAGATCTCCAGAGGTCCCTTCCGACCTCAACCAATCTATGATTCCAAGAAATACAGAAATATCATCCAAATTACAGGTAGCGAACCAAACCATGGAAAATTCAAATGACTTGCCCACAGTAAAACCTGAAGTTTTTCCTGCCAGAACAGGAAACTTGCCCTTGTCGTGATTATTTCCAAGTCTTAGGACCTAACTACTGGACCATCCTTCCCCTACTGTATACTGAAAGGGACATTAAAGACAGGAAATAATCACATTATTTCTCCCAAAGGTTTCAGTTGAAGTGCACATGCTTTGGTTTTAAAACAAAACAAAACAACCAAACCCCACTAATATCCCCTAGAATTTACATCCAAACTGTTTGCACATTGTGAAATAAACACATATGCAACATGTCCATGTTTTGATATGTATTTTTATTTCCCTGCAGTTTTCACTTATCAAGAACAAGTAACAGGGAAAGTTGTCTGAACTAGTGCATAAACAAACATTCTGAAACACCACTACACGTATCTAATTTACAAGAACCGTATAAAAAAAGTCACTAAAACACTACACTACGAAGGTGTCCAACGCTTACAGTCAGACTTTTTCCAACCCGTTACTTGCCTTGTAGCCACAGGAAAACTCTCCAAAATTGAAAAGACAATCTTGCCACAACCCTCCCTCCCCCCCACCACCTGGGATGGCTCGATATCTAGACATCCAATAATTATTGCAATGATATATAATGCAATACATACCTGGTAAAATATCCTTTATGTGGTGTGTTACAGTTTTAAAGCCGGTTAAAATATGCAGTCTCCAGATAAAATGTAATCAGTTGAAAATTTTCTCATATCTGCACAATTTAATATGTGCCAGATGCATAATTTTCCTAGACAGTTTTTTTCCTGTGTAATTATTTTTTATAAACTGGTATTATAAATAGAAATATACATTCAAAATATATGGAAAAGTGAGTTACTACATTAAATTTGCATGTATCGATCCATCCCTTTCCCCTGCACAGTAATAGAAAATACTATTTTGCCTTGAACTTCATATTTGACAGTGAAATGCCACTAAAGTATTTACCAAAAAGTCCATCTAGTCAAATTGTGAAACAAAATGAACCAAGTGAAAACTTTACATTTCCTTTAGAAAAAAATTACAAGAATTTTGTTTCCTAGCTATGAATCTTTAACTTTTCTTTTTAGACACAAAGTTGGATTTATTTGTACAAGATACAAAATGTAAACATGGCAAAATAAATAGTTAAAACAAGTGATGCAGGATCCCATTTCATGCTCATGATCCCATTAAAGAATTATTTTTTAATCCATTCAGTTGCAAATTCAAGTGCAAAAGCATGATGATGAATATCTACTATTCAAGTAACAGAAATAATATTGATGATACAAATAAACTATTTTACAAGGTAGTGATTTTCCCAATTTTACAAAATTTACATTATATATCGACTTAATATACGATATAATGATAGTCCATTTAGGTCCATTTTAGTTCTCTGTGATCCACAGAGTGCTGTATTTTGCATTCAGTTGGAATATAAATGACTACACCATTAGCACAGGTTGAGACACTGGTTTGAGGTTATGTCACTTCCATTGCTACTGTGGTCTCTGCTATGCCATTTAAACCCAATCGTTCTGGTTCATGGTTCTCTCTGCAACAGAAAAAAAAAATTCAAGAATTACAGGTAGAACATTAGTATTTCCTTACGCAAGTTTAAATATTTCTTACAGGCATTATACATTTTTACAAAGTTGTTACTTGGATCAGGGACAAAACTTAACATATACAACAAACAGGTAGAAACAGATTTTTTTTCTTTAAAACTAAATACTGGCATTTAAGAACAGCTTTTACTCCACTAGTACTGTAATCCTTTCTATAAAATTATTAATAAATATAGTCCAATTTTATTGCACTTAACTGTAAATTATCAGCTTAAGTTAATGGTACTAAAAGCCTCTTGAAAGAGCAAAGCCAAGATACGCTCCGATGACTCAGTATCAATTACCAGTCGTTCTGTTGGTGAGCAGAGCACTGTTCTAGCCTGACTGTTTTTTTCAGTTCTGTTTCAGCACTAGCACAAGAAGTCTTAATTTCTTTCTAAATTTGTCATTACTATTCTCTGTGCACAGGCATAAGACCCATTCAGCTAGGAAGAAGGTACTACTTTAAACAGTGACTTGAAACACCCCTCTGACCTAAGGGAAATAAGAGCTAATCGCACTAATGATACAAAGGAATGTTTCAAGGTATGATTGCTATTTTAAAAATATCTTTTCCCCAATCTACACAGTGACTAAGTTATGCAAATAATTTTCCATCTCAAAAGCCCTTTTTAACATCTCCAGAAAATCCTGTGAAACAATCAGTAAGCCACATTGACCAATGCCTGTTTTCTGCTTTTCCAATTCATAAACAAATGTGACTCATAACATAATACAATCCAAAGACCTTTAAAACAGAGCCCAAATACTGGAATTTTCAGACAATGTTATCCAAGAGCAAGCTGCTGCCGCTCCTGTGTAATATCCATTAAGTATCCTGAAATGCTAGCGCCTCAGCTGGTCAAAGGGAATAAACATAAAAATCTTTAATGGACGTGTGCCAGGCTGCACCTTGCAATATGGGTACACAGAGCTCTGGAGAGAACATTCGCACAGCTTGAGAGAATCTACTGGAAAGTGCTCCACGAGAAGGGACAAACGAAAGCAGCTAAAATGAAGCCAATTCAAACAAAACTGAAGTTTACCAAGAGTCGTGTGCCCAGCCTAAGTATAAGTTATCTGGATGTTAACCTGCAAAAAGACATCACTGCATGAACTTCTACAGTTTATCACAGCCATGCTGAAGACGAGATAATGCAGCTGCATGTTTTTGCAAGGTTGACGCTATACTAGAAATCTCTTAGAAGAGGAAAACACTTCAATTAAGTGCTCGGCTGTAGAGTTGGACGCGTCTATGGAGACATTCATATAACGTAAAGGTAACTCGAATTCTGCTGCAGCTCGCTAGGTAGGCGCTTACCTTGCTATACTGCTGATGGCACTGCTCGGAGTTACCTTTGGCACTCTGTCCATACTGGCAGCAACTGTGGCAAGTTTTAAGGCTGTTGGCGACGGTGCTGAAGTCCTTGTATTGATATGCACATTGACTGGAGAAACAACACTGACATTGTTGAGGTGCACTGCATTAGTCAGGCAAGAATTGTTCATGGGAAGCGTCTGAGGGCTGCTTGTGCATAATGCTGGAATTAAATGGTTTGTGGTGGTGTGGCTGACTGTCCTTACAAGCTGTACAGTTGAAATCCCTGGGCTGGATGATAAAGCCATGTTGGTGGAGTACAAAGTTCTGGAGGTTCCTGTTACAAAACAAATATGTTACCAATTAAAAAGAAGAAGAAGAAAAAAAAAAAGCTGTTACTTAATCCCAAAGCCAAAGATTCCCCTCAAGGGTAATGTTTTAATTACACGTGTCACTGGAACGGTGCAAAAATCTGCTTTTTAAAGATTCAAAAATGTGAAATTTTAAAAACATTTCCAGTTAACACCAGAATTCTTTCATAGCTTTTTCATTCACAAAAACAGCAGAAAGAAAGATAAATTGCTACTGTATCACAAAGAACATCTGTGCTGCCCAACTTCATGCACCTCATTTTAGGTGCCTTAGAGGGGCAGTATTTCCCAAAGGAAATCAACTGTGAAACGCCTTAGCTAGACAACCTCAGAGATGGCCTGAGGCAGAAGCAGCCAAATTCAGGCGCTCTGAATCACGTTCTCGAGTTCTGGGGATCAGTCTCCCTCACAACACCACGATCAGGGGTATAAGACTAGGCAGCGTAGAAAATCCCTCTCAGCTTATGTTCCGATGCTCTGTTCGCACTCCTCGGTTTTAGGAAGCTTCAGATTAGAATTCCAGCTTCCAATTGGGCACAGCATATAGTTGAACCAGAGGTTTCCAAATTTCATCTTGGTATCCTAGCTATTCATTACTCTGGTTTTGACCACAATGAAACGGGATACGTTTTCCCAATAATTTTTTATTTCTGCAAAAATTTGTTTTCAGCTGACTTTTAAAAAGTCTTTCTATCCTAAATGGCAATAGCTATCCTACATCATTCCCATTTACAGCTTTGAAACAGTCTAATTTTACATGCATAATATTGCAGTGGTTTTCACCAACCATAAAATTGTGCACCATGTACCAACACGGCACACTAATGTACCACTGCCTAGTTTTGCGCCTCTCAAAATATTACCCTCTCAGAGAGAAAAAAAGTTTCTTTTCTTTCCTGGAACTGTTCCAGCATATTGATTTCATTCAGCTGTGGTTTTTTTCCACTCTATTCATTCCATTTTATCATTAAAACACCCTGGCAGAAGGTCTGGAAAACTAATCACACCATTAGCTGTTAAACAACAAATTACTGCTTATTTGTTACGGCAGTCAAATTCCAAATGACCCGTGTCTCAGTAACGTGGCACCTACACTAGCAAGCCTGGCATTGCCGCCTTCTCACAGTGGAGTTTCAGGTGGGGGGCTGGGGGGCAAAAAAAGGTAGCAAATGCCAGCGCGTACATTTGTTATGATTTGGGAGGAACCTCAAATGCAATAAAATCTAATACTTAGAGCAAGTCTTTTACTATGTCTGTAAGTTAAGTGCTTGATTTTTGTCTGAATACACAAGTTAATAACCAAACAATGTAGTAACTTTTCTATTTGCCTTTCAGATAATAAAAAGTATTTTTAAGTATATCTTTTAAAAATTGGTGCTTTTTTTAATTACACATTCACACTGCTTCCAACATGCTATCACCTACATTTTTGATTGTAACACTGTTATATTGAAATATAGAACCTACCAAAAAAGCCCAGAAACAATGCTCTTCCAAGTGTAAACGAGCACTCAGTAGTTTTATTATCATATTAACCTGAATGCCATGGCACAAAAATATTTTAAAGGGTTGTAATATACAAAGAATAATATTTGAAAGTATTACTGTTTAATAAAAAATTCAAATACATTATTTCAGAAGTCAGAACAGTTCACACATTCTCAGCTCTGCACTAAACCATTAGTCTTAAGAAATCATCACCTGAAGGCTGGACAACACCATTAATATTGTTGTGGCTGGTGTTTTGCTCCTTCGTTACCTCACTGCGACTGGGAGCAGGTGCACTGACCACTGCCGAGGCCGCAAAGTGGGCGCTGGCTGAATCGAGGGTTTTCGACATACAGTCGGAGGTGCTTGAGCCCTGTCGGGGGGGGGGGGGAAATGAAGACGTTTTTCTTTATAATTATGCAGGTACAAGCCAAAATACCATGTCAGGATCAATATAGTGCAAAACTACCAGCAATCAAGTAAACACACACATCTTCTAGAGCAGAAATATTTCCAGGTCACAAGACTTACTACACATATCCTTCTGAAAAGTTGAAGATTAGTCGCCAAATAAATGCAGAGCCCCAGGTCAACCAGTCAATGCAAATGGCATCTCAGAACGGTGTGTCAGTTCAATGCTGTGTTTGAGCAGTTTCCTCTAGGAAAATAACCATGACACAAGTTTCCTCCTCTCTCTTCTGTGCCTGGTCAGCAAGTATTCTGCAACCGCAGGTCTACAGAGTTGCTGGTATTTATGGTATACTAGCACCCTATGGAGTAGTTTTTGCCACAGCATAATCGCCTACCTAATTCTGGAAGTTTACATCTAACTTCTACCAGTCCAGGTCCCTTGACAGAATGTTACGTGCTGGTTTAAAGTTCAGCTATGCACCCTGCAAGGACAAATCACCTCACCGTCTCATTCTGCACTTCCAGTTTATATTAGCTGAGAAAATGGCTTCCCATAGATGTTCAAAGTCTCTTAAAAATTCAGAATCTGTCTGTTCTGTTTAAACATTGCAATTTTTTGTTTTACAGAAACTGAAATCAATAACCACTAACACAGAAGGATTAACCAAAGAAAACACTGAGCGGAGGGAGGAACACCACTGGCCACCAGCCACACAACACTCACAATATGTGGAGAAAAACAAAGCAAAAAACAACAAAAAAGTTTTCCTGGTAACGGACAATAGCTTCTAGATTTTCTCAGTAAGAAAATACCAGACAACTAAGCATGACAGAAAACATATGTTCTTCCCTCACTAGGTATTACACAGGAGAAATGCGATTCATTTAGAGGTGAAATAGTACCACTGGCCGCTACAAGGGGAAGGGAAAGGCATCAAAATACCTACAGCTATCCTTGTCCTCTCGGAAACCACCAACTTTTAGCACTCCTTCAAACTTTTGCTCATAACAGAGCATACTACTTCATAAAGTAGTTTCAATAAGCAAGTCTCCTTCAGAGCATGTCTGCACAGGAGTATAAGAACAGTGATAACAGTATGTATTTACAGAGCATTGACTAACCCTGTGGACACCACTAACACTAAAACATGAAGTCTCTTACTCAACTTTAAGATACATGTCATGGCTGCACTAAAAAAAAAAAAAATTTTAAAAAGTAAAAAAAAAAGTTTTGATGTTGAAACTTAAAATATTATCTCATTCTGCAAAGAAAAAAAGAAAAAAAAGAAAAAAAGTATTCTTATTGGCCAGAGCACAAATTACCTTCCAGGTACTATACATCAAACTGGGAAAAAACCCATCCTGCCCTAAAGCTGTTCTATATTCATTCTAAAATTCAGTGTATTTATTGAAGTGTTACATTTAGCTTGTAACAGAGATGATGAACACAATAAGCAGAAGGGAAGGGAGCATCTATCAAAGGAGAAGATATAAGCATATAAAAACATTTTACATGTGCATTACCTGTGCTTTTGGATGCGTCTGTTGTGAGGAATGCTGAGATTGCTGTTTCTGCTGAAGCTGAGCAAGTTGTTGCCTCTGCATTTGAACTAACTGCTGTTGATGTGTCTGAAATTGTTCCTCTGTGATACCCCCTGTTACTACGGAAAAAGAAAGCAACGCCACTGTTAAATGGGTCTGCACAAGACAAAAACATCTAAAAACGCAAGCATAGACCACTGCTGGGTAACAAGGGGGTGAAAACAAGATATATTAGTTGTGCTTTAGATGCTTCCAAAGATCTTCATAAATTCCTTTGTAAAGGACAAGTCAAGCTAAATTTCTTAGCTTTGTTTTTTTTAGCATAAAATCAACTTATAATACAAGGATTCACAACTGTCACTGCTTTTAAGAAGCTTCCGTCTTTGGTGTTCTTCTCTCTAGTAGCTATGCCCGTCATTTTTGTTAATCATATGTCAAATGAAGCTCTACCATGGCCACATCAACCAGATAGCATCCTTTACAAAGCACTACTTATCCAACAGCAAAAGCTGACTCGTTTCTGAAAACGTGGAAAAGAATTTCTGTATATCCTAGAAATCATAGCTGAGGGGACATGGTGAATTCAGCTGGGTTTCTTCTCTCACTCCCACAGCCAGCACCCTCCGTTTATTCCTGTACGACTTTCCTTCCTATATAGTCTCCGATACCAGAACTGGCTTCGCCGAGGAAGCACGTGCCTGGCATTCCAAAACCACCTATTTCAACAATATAGCCAGACTGCGTTCTGCAGGTACTAACAAAAATGCAACACCATTCCACTTATTTAATAGCAAGTCTAGAGCTACATACTAATCCTCACTTGAAAGGGAGAGAAATTAATATACAATGGCAAAACTAATCTTCAGATCTAAAACGTAATACATTTGCAAGCAACACAATGCATTGCTTATGCTTGCTTAGCAAATCCAGTTTGACCTTCCAACTTAAGCATTTCCAAAAAAAAAAAAAAACTACACACCCCACACATGAAGTTTCACCTGAACAGTATTTTCTACCCTATTAAACTTTTTTAAATGAAGTAGGAGTTTAAGTGACATAAGGCATTTGTCCATTTGTGAGAATGTTTGTTTGCAATCCCAGTAGCATCACACTCCCAAAAATGAAGTGTGAAGTCAGAAAAGCTGTTTTCAATTCTGTTTTTACAAGAAATGGCACATATGATAAATCAAGAATACTGTCAAATCTTTGACGTTAAACCTGAATTTTGTGCAGTCTATGCTAATCTGAGAACAAAGTTTTTATGAGCAAGTAAAAAGAGAATTCACTTTTTGAAGATTCCCATTTTCCCATTTTTCCCCAAAGATTCCCATTCCCAATATATTTTAGCATTTTATTTTGAACTATATTTTTCAAAGATTAAGTTGTCATTTATCTCAAATATCTATATTCTGCAGGAACACCATCTTACCAAAAGACACCAAGGTAACAACAATAATAAAGGTACTCTGTCTTTCAGGGTCTGCCTCTTTCATCTATTAGATGAAATACTCATAGCTGCACGGAAATTCCATTTCAAATAAATGCCAAAAGGAGGACTGATAATTTAGAATTTAGCACTGAAACTTCTCTACTGCTGCTACATTAAAAGAGGCTTTAAGTATATTAAAATGGGACTTAAAAAAAACAATTTAAGTTCTGAGATAACAAATTCCAGAATACATCTTTTGGTCTATTATAAAAAATGTTTTAAAACATGCTTATATGGCATGAAGAAATACCTAAAAAGCATTTAGCCCTAACTAGGTATTATCTGGCTGCAATGAAACGGCATCAACCTAGACTCAAAGTTACGCTCTTCTATGAACTACAGCGCTAGAGAACAGCCTCTGTATCAGACCATCCTTTAATTAAGAGCGAACCTATGCATCAATTCCGTATTTTCAGTCTCCCCTTCCTCTCACTTAGGCACAGACCATGATGCCACGAAACCCTGTTTCAAGGTACAAGCCAGATTAGCGTAATAACGCAATAATTGTCTCCTCTGCTTTTACATGTTTAAATTCTCCCCAGTTCAGTGCCTATCACCTGATGATGATTCAGTAGTCAGGCTGAACTCAGCTTTAGCCTGTTATAGAGCAGATGCTCATTATTACATTTAAGCATCATTTGCTTCTGCCAAGGTAGCAAGTGAAGAGTCCTAGAGGAGATCAAAGTTCCACCGCACCCCGAAGTCTTTAAGGCCACTGTTAAGTGCAAGCATTCCCGTGCTTTTTGCAAAAGGCTCTATTTACCAAAATTTTAGTTTCCACACTCAGGATCTTCCTAATAGTATTTCAGTACAGTTAGACAACAGGAAAGCATAAAAAGTCCATGTGAAATTAATAGTCTTTTAGTCTCCACTCCTGGAGAGCTTTGGTTTAGATTACTATGTCACTTCTCTCAGGATCTGAAGGCTTTAATCAAAGATCATCTTTCAGGCTGCCCCCAAATAATCTAATTCAATAATCTAATTACCTCTACATTGTATTTCACTCTAGAAGAAAATACCTCTATAGAAGGCCAAAGCTCAGGCCATAAGTAAAACTCTTCAACTGAGAAGGCCATGGGCTGCAGGTCTCTTCTGCGGGGAGGGACGCAGTGACTAAGCAGGCGACCGTGCGCGTGGGTCCCCAGCAGCGGCAGCCGACACATGCTGGAAGCCCAACACAACACACCGACCGCGGTGCGCAGTGCTACAGCTTTTGCCTGAAGCCTGCTTCTACCTCCAGCCCCAGAAGTGACCCGAGTGGCATTCGGCATTCGCCCTAGGAATTAAGCAAACCAATTAAGAATTAGCTTGCTCTCATAAGCTGTATTATCTATCAGATTCCTGATAACTTCTTCCTCCGCCATTCACCCTAATCATCCCTTGTATCCCTAGGGTTTATCTGATTTTAGAGTAAACAGAGAATCCTGCCAAAGGCGTCATTCCCAAGGAGGCCAACTCGCTTTTCTAGCTACAGCGTACAAGACTACAAAAAAAGCTCACACCGCTGATCAAAGCGTCGGACTGTTTCAGCCACCTCCCCTCTTAAGAGTTCCTCAAATTCAGCTCCCCCGTTTGCACTTCTTATAACAAGGGCAAGAGAACAATTCAGTTTGAAACAGTGGCTCTTTATTCATACACTGGTTCGGCACTCTCCAGAAAAGAGATGGCATACATTTATTTATTTTTAAATAAAGCTTATTTTTCCGTCAGTACAGTGCCTAGCATTCGAGGAAATACCAAAACAGTTGCTTTCTTAATACAAGTGAAAATATAATACAGAAGTTATTTTAAATATTCTTGTGCATTGAAAACCAAAGCAAGCTACTCCAAGTCTTCTAAGCTGAAGAAATAATCTTCCCAAAAAATCCATTTACTTAACAACTATCATCGTTTCCTCTAGAAGTAGGTTACAGACAAACCTGTTACAAAATTAAGTGCTTTCAACCATTATCTCCCAAACAGAATCACGTCAGTGAGCAGTGACAGTACCTGTGCAGATGCAATGCACAGGCAGCCTTCGAGCATCCCTTCCAAAATTTCCTCACTATTTCCCAAGAAGCAAATCTAAACCAGCAGTGCCTCGTGTGGGCTCGGTTACTGTTTGGTGAAGGATTTTGCTGGTATTGCACCTGATCCTTTACCAAAGGGATAGGATCTGTTCTGCAGTCTAAGTCTGAAAAGAAAAAGTCTTCCACAACCATAAATTTCTCTGCATAATGTATTATTTAATAAAATACTGAGTGAATTCTGTGCTCATCCAAATGTAATCTTCAGGGAGATTTCCAGAATTTATACAACACATTCCCAGGGTTACATATCAAATTTGTTTTTTATCTATTTTTTTTCTTATAGTCTCTCCCATCACTAAAATGTGTATTTTCTCTACCTTTTCCTTTAGTTCACTTTCCCTAATAGTGCAAATCCTAAAGTACAAGTGCTATTCCACATATTTTTATCACTTGTGTTTAATTTAACATGTAACAGCAGCAATTCAGGTTTTTATTCTTGTTGACTGGATTTCTTGAATCAGTGTATAAGTGTTGGCTTTTTTTTTTAAATGTCTACCCAGTTCCCTTCCTAAGGGAAGGGTGCCTTTCACTCAACGCACCACTGAAACATTGCTCTCATTTTTATTTTCTTTTTATGCCATCAGTCCTCTGGCTGTGGAAGTTCTCTTCCAGTGGTGTTTTCTTCTTCATTTGTACTAAAGCCACGCATGGAGATTTCACAAATCTCCAACTTTTTTCCTTCACTTAGTTAACATACTGCGCTAGAACAAAAACACCAGCTTCCATCCCAAGATATTCCCCTAATTCTTTAGGCAGACATCATCCCTCAGGAAAAAAACCCAGACTTTCCAAAACAGCACAAGTCCTGAAGGCCCTCAAAATTTTACATTTAAAAAAATCAATCCTACCTCAGTCATATTACTTGCTTTCGTTATATAAAAGAACCATCAGCAACAACTTTGTTCCTCACAGGTTTTTTCTTTTCCACGTCCTTAACTGACAAATAGCACTCGCTTCCATTTTCTGCATCTGCTCTAAGAACGAACCTCTGGACTCTCAATGACCATCCCGTCACACCCAGCTGCCCCTCTCCGCTACCGGTGCGACGCTGCGGCCATTTACATTGCTCACAAAAACTTACCAAAACCTCATCGCTGCCCACTATGTCCGCTCCCTCCGTACATTAGAAAGTGTTCTTGTGCTAAAGCTTTCATGAGAGAAAGAACAATAGAAAGGTTGCAGGGACTATAGCTAAAAATAAATTGTGTGTTAAAAAGAAACCATGTGTAAAAAATATTAGGTTGTAAGAAATATTCTGTGCATATGTCAGTACTATACTGATGTTATGAAATGTTAATGATGATCTTTTAAAACTATAATTCAAAGAAAATTGCCTTTGTCTTCAGGAAATTTAATTTCTATCCATGAATTTCTACACAGGTTTGTTATTAAATTCCCAACCTTGCAACTGACTTTAGAGAGACACACCGGTATACATCCATGCAAAGTTAATTACAGGATTCAGGATCAGCCTATTATCCAATTATCCTGTTTTACAATACCCAAGTTCTACACATGCAAGAGAGTGGGAGAATATTCAGATGCCTGTAGATGCTTGGTAATAGATGTCTTTTGGCATATCCCCAACTAATCAGCATTTAAAGCACTGTACATTCTTTTACTAGTATAAAAAAGTGGCAGTGTTAAAAATTATGTAATTAAAGCTCCTAATACATGAAGCAAGTGATGCAAGATTGCTCACTTAAGCTTTTTTGGTTCTGGGAGGTTTTATTCCAACTTTAGTGTAGCTTCTATATCCAAATCACAAAAAACAAGAAAAGGAGGGAAGGTCTACAGAGATCAGAATAGTATTGCATAGATTTTATATTCATGTGAAGATACTACAAGAGTGGGTTTTTTGTTTTGTTTTTTATAAAGCCCTCTCTCTCTCAACTGCTGTCTTGCTCATCTGGAGCAATCGGCTCATAAATCTGAATGGTAAAAGACAGCTGGGCTTGCTATGAAGAGAGTTAGAGATCACCTTCAAAAGGAACAAAAATCTCCTATCACTCAATCTATGGCTGCTGATTTTATGACAATCCTTACAGCACAGCCAGCAAGATCTGACTCTTACCTACAGCATTGCCTTCGACTTCTGCCATTTACATTATCCTTCCTAAATGCACAGCTGTGCTAGACATACCACAGTTTTAGTGTGAGAGGATACAAAAACAAATATCGAATAATTACTCCTGTGTAAACAGAAAAGGCATTACGCTTCTTAAATTATAACGTTTACAGTGGTCTAAGATACAGCCCACAAAAATCCCATCATATATTTTACACATATCAGATTGGAGTCTGATGAATAGCAGCATCTATTAGGATTATGCTTTATTACCTGCCTCTCCCTGTTCCCGCGGGATGACTTGGTAAATGATTGCCTGGACCAGGTCCCCAGCCCCTCTGCACTGCAGGTGACTCAGCCCACGAGTGCGGAGTGTAGATCATGGAATATGCTGTAACCCACGGATGCCAAACACATGGCTTTCTTGGGGCAAATGACTTCTTTAGTAAGGGTCACTGGGGATCGTATGGCTGACAAGCACTTTTACTTTGAAAGCTTGAAGTCGGCACATCATCAGCATTTGTCAAACACGAACCGAAAAGCTGTTCTTCCAGCCTTGGACATCTGAGGTAGTTGCATGAGAGGCAAAGTTCAACAGCACTCAGAGGTTTACTCCACATTACTATTTTAAAGATCCTGAACGCTGGCAAAGTTCCACAGCAGACTTGGGATGCTAATTAAGCCACGATGGAATATGCCCCAACGTTCTGGGGCAAAGGCTCATCAACTGTGCTACCAGATGAAGACACATGATATGATCCAGTTAACAGAAACTCTGCAACAGGAAAGATTAGATTTTTGACACCTGGCTAAATGAAAAAGGCCGGGAAATAAGGTGTTAAAGTGCTAGAGCAAGCCTCCAGAGAAGTTCAGCATATTTTACTTCTCTCCAGGTGCCCAAGATAATTTGGGACAAGACTGGAAAGTCCTAGTTTTACTCATTTAAGTGTACTTTATTAGAGTGAATTGAGAGCACTGCTTTGGAATCTTTATGCCCCGACTGATATGTATAACAGTCATTTATAGAGAGAAGCCACCAAGCCCTAACTGAGCTCTGAGCTAATGGGAAAGCAAGTCAGCTCCAATCCAAACGCCACACACCCACGTTACTCGAGCGGTATTAATCCTACAGCTCCCCGAGCAGCATCCCAGGCCTAAAAACTGCTGTACCAGAAATGGATCAAGATTTGCATGTGTCTCAAAGAGCGGTTCAGGAATATCACAGAAGGAGCATCAAAATTCCAATCGTGACAGGTATCAACAGCAAACACGGTTTTCCAATTTCTTCATGCCTGCTCAGTATGTTTACTAGCTCAGTACTGAGATATTTTGAGAAAACAAAACAAACAACCCCCCCCACAAACAATCCCCACCCACCAAACCAAAAACCACCCTGCTTTACTTTGCTTTTACATTTATAAAGAGCATTCTTCTCTCAAATGAGGTTAGACCAATAAATGTCTTTAAGACTCAGTGCTTATGTATAAGCAATCCTTAAATACAAGCAAAACCTCTGTGTTACTCAGCACAGTACCTGCCACTTTATCAAGGTTCAGTATTGAAGCCGAAATTAAAGCAGGGAGAAACGGACTGTTTGTGGAAAAACTCTGCGTCTTCTAAGAAAATCAAAAATAATTAGCTTGTATTTTGGGGCATCTTCACGCATCACTACTGAAGATATTATCAGACCAGACCCAAGGAGAGCACTGGAATTTAATATTTTAAGTCCCATATGAATTCAAATCCTTGCCTACCTGATATGCCATTCTTGCTGGTGTTCAATAAAGCTACAGATGCTGCAGAAACTCTTTTATTATTCACAGTCTGCCCTGGTTTCCTTGAGGTACATTCTTCACTATCACTGTCCTGTAGATTTAGTAGCCTTGGCTGAAAACACTGCAGTCGACATGATCTGATATTGCTTAGTATTTCAGAAAGGGACAGTCTGTTTTCACAACGTTTATTGGAAGCATTGGTCCGTGAAAAATTAGAAGAAAAGTCTAAAGTCTGGGAAGAGCTTGAAAAACTATTCAGCATTTCCGGGTCAATCTGTCTCAAGACAGGATCATGTTCTGTAGATATTCGGTCCATTAAAACCCTGATCAAAGTGGACAAAAAAAAAAAAAAATTAGTTGAACTACCTCTTTCTAACACCCATACGCTTTGAAAGGAACAAAGAGTAAAAATAATGCAACTTTACCTTCCACCCCTGCCAACTCGTCTTCTTGCAAATCCTATACATCTCCTTGGAATTGTAAGGGTTGTAAGGCAATGCCTGAACCTCCGCTTGTCCAATTCTGCCAATTCTGAATTCTCATATGAAGAGTTAGTTTGGTCCAAACGAGGCTGCAGAGAAAAAAAAGGCAATTTTGCACTAAATCTAGAGCATATGCGTCAGCCAAGCTAGACTATCCATACTAAGTGATTTAATATGCATAGGCTGTGTTACAGTATTAAAAATGCTGAAAATGCACAAATTAGTATCACTTGACTAATATACTCAGCTCATGACAGAACTTGGAAGTTTTGTGGAAAAAAAATAAGGTATGAATTTGTGCAGCAGAATATCCTCTTTACTTGATTATACATGAAACAAAACAACGCAAAAAAAACCCCATGAAACAGCACAACCAAAACACAAGTCAGAATTAATTCAGTCTACTAATAAGTACAAAACTGTCCTACTCAGACAGACAAAGGTCCGTCTGGCCTGGCATCTCTTGCCTGATAATGGCTCGTTTGATCATTTAACAAAAGGTATAAAACACAGGGCCTATGGAGCGGTTCCTTCCTCGTCCAGGCTCTGAGCTTCAGGCTATGAGTCGCCTAAGGACTGCCTGAAGGAAAGGCTGCGTGTCCCGCCTGCTTCGCGGCCGGCTGGGGCCTAGCCTGCAGGAACCCGTCTGTTCCCTTTAGTGAGGGTCAGCAGCCTAAGAGGTCTTGTCTGTAAAAATAAGCTTAAGAAAAATAATAGGCAGAGATCTAAGAGCATATGCACAACTCTTCTGCTAAAAATGACAATGCAAAATTTTAGGTGAAGTAGGAGAGTACTTTTAACACTTAATTGTGACAAAGAAAATAACAAGAAGGCCCGTCCGTCCCTTTGGGATCCTACTGAATTACCAGCTGTACAAAAGCAAAGTGACAGTTCCCAACTTGGACAGCTTACAACCCAAGTGAGTAAGTATTATCAAAAGCAGTTCCAAAGATTGCAGTTTACTTGGCTCATAAATCACGTATTGCCAAAGGTAACAAAAGCTGATTTTAACGGCCTTTGTGCTGGTACACAGCATTCAATTACAAGACCTTGAGAATGTGTTTGCTGGGGCACAGCTACCTTAGGGTTTTTTTTTTTTTTTTTAAACTAGTCCATAAAAATACTTATTATAATAAAACTCAGAACTGGATAATCATTACAGGTGAAAATGCTGTGTATAATCTGCAATACTTTATAATTGGTATTAAATATTAATTTAAATAATCAATTTTTATGAACAGGTTAAACCTTTACAGCAACAGTAATGCTGTTGATTAAATCAATTTATAAAGAGTTAAATGATTAGAACTCAAATGGCTTCAGAAGGGAGGGGGGAAAAAAAAAAAAAAAAAAAAGCAGCACCCAAACCCACCCCAGACCCCACAAATTTCTGCAAAAAAACAGCAAGTTCCCAAACTGTTGGCAGCTGATTATTTTTATTCTTAACTAATCATGGAACTGTGCACTGTGAAGAAACCAAACACAGGAAGATGTTAAGTGCTGTATGCATTGGAAAATAAACATTTTTTTAAAACTGATTTTATTTTGTTCACCTTCTTTTAAAGGCTAGCATCAAGTCGGTTAAATAACTTGATTCTAAACAAATAACAGATAAAAGCATCAAATACGAGATTCTAATTATCTCAACTTCTTTTGGCCAAAGACTGAACTCCTACAGATTAAGGGAAAAAAGCCCCATACACGCAAAGTCAAAGCAATCAAGTCAGAAGCTTCAGCTAAACCTCTGGGGCTAAGCAGAGCAGATGACTAGATGAGCAATCAACAGGCAACAACAACAACAAAAAAAATCCCACTTCATGAACTGAAGGAATAAGCAAGCTAGGAGGCCATGCCAGAACTGCAGGGTAAGCATACAAACTAGTATCTTAAATAACCCACTGGTAAATCTCCAAAAAGCAGAATACTTAAAGTAATGACATATTTTTGAAGAGATCTAGTATTAGAGCAGAAACGCTATAATGTGGGTACTCCACAAGATGTTTTGACTTGTGAAACAACCTACCTAGTAACTGACTTCTCTACTGAATTACAAGCAGCCTTAACGACTATACAATTACCGAAGTATTTTGTCATCTAACTTCAGCAGTCCTCCAACGAGGCAAACAAAGAAAAACCAAGCCCGTTATAGTATTGTGCTCGTCTCTGCCAGCTCTCTGCAGCCAACAGCTCCCAGTCTCCGAGCACGTGCTTGGTGAAGTTTCAATATGGTTCTGAGATAATGATAGGACATCTATAATTAGGCTCAGTGCTCTGCTCACTGCTGCAATCTCAACCAAATGTTTTTCAATATACTTAACAGCTTGCACCGATTTCAAAATAAGTTTCTGACATGAAAAAAATCTTAACGCCTTAAACCCCTCTGCTTCTGTAGCAGATTCTACTCAAGCCCCTGGTAGGTTCTCTCAACAGGTCTGGCAACTGAGACAACTAGTAGCTAGCAAGCTCTACGAGCTGGGGAAAAAGGATTTGCCAGTAAAACTTGGGGCAGGTGGGGTGCGCTCTCTTCTTAGCAGTGGCTGAGCTGGACTGCTGCCAGCGCATTATGTTATTTTCAGATAATCACAAATGGAAAACATAGAGAGAAAAACTCTTGTGAAAACTCAAAATGGTTTTCTTTGGATTCACCAAACGATCAAAGTTTTGATGCTGGAAGCGGGAATAGGAGGAACTATTACAGAATCACAGAACGGATGAGGTTGGCAGGGACCTCTGGAGATCATCTAGTCCAAACCATCTGCTCAAACAGGGTCACCTAGAGCACATTTCCAAGGATTGTGTCCAGATGGCTTTTGAATATCTCCAAAGATGGAGACTCCCCAGCCTCTCTGGGCAACCTGTTCCAGTGCTCAGTCACCCTCACAGTAAAGAAGTTTTTCCTCATGTTCAGATGGAACTGCCTGTGTTTCAGTTTGTGCCCAGTGCCTCTCGTCCTATCGCTAGGCACCACTGAAGAGAGTCTGGCCCCATCCTCTTTTACATCCTCCCTCCAGATACTTGTACACATTGATAAGATCCCCCCTCAGCCTTCTCTTCTCCAGGCTGAACAGGCCCAGCTCTCTCAGCCTCTCCTCATATGAGAGATGCTCCAGTCCCTTAAGCATCTCTGTAGCCCTGTGCTGGACTCAATCCAGTAGCTCCGTGTCTATCTTGTACCGGGGAGCCCAGAACTGGATGCAGTACTCCAGATGTGGCCTCACCAGGGCTGAG
Source organism: Apteryx rowi (assembly GCF_003343035.1). NCBI lineage: Eukaryota > Metazoa > Chordata > Aves > Apterygiformes > Apterygidae > Apteryx > Apteryx rowi. Next base: position 7,331,160 of record NW_020451093.1, on the reverse strand, counting down.
GAGAGGGGAAGGATCACCTCCCTCAACCTGCTGGCAACTCTTCCTAATGCACCCCAGGATACCTTTGGTCTTCTTGGCCACAAGGGCACATTGCTGCCTCATGGTCAACTTGGTGTCCACCAGGACCCCCAGGTCCTTCTCCGCAGAGCTGCTTTCCAGCAGGTCAGCCCCCAACCTGTATTGGTGCATGGGGTTATTTCTCCCTAGGCACAGGACTCTGCACTTCCCTTTGAAGTTCAGGAGGTTCCTCTCTGCCCATCTCTCCAGCCTGTCCAGGTCTCTCTGAATGGCAGCACGGCCCTCTGGTGTATCAGCCACTCCTTCCAGTTTGGGATCATCAGCAGACTTGCTGAGGGTGCACTCTGCCCCTTCATCCAGGTCACTTATGAAGAGGTTGAACAAGACCAGACCCAGTACTGACCCCTGGGGGACACCGCTAGCTACAGGCCTCCAACTAGACTTTGTGCCCCTGATCACAACTCTCTGAGCTCTGCCTTTCAGTCAGTTCTCAATCCACCTCACTGTCTGCTCGTCTATCCCACACTTCCTGAGCTTGCCTATGAGGATCTAATGGGAGACAGTGTCAAAAGCCTTGCTGAAGTCAAGGTAGACAACATCCACTGCTCTCCCCTCATCTACCGAGGCAGTCATTCCATCATATTAGCATTAGGTCAATTAAAAAAAAAAAAAAAAAAAAACACCACACACACAAAACAAAACAAGCAAACGAGTAAATCCAACAACAGATAGTCTTACAGCATAATACTGGCATCCTGCTCTTCTCCTGAAAGCACAAGGTCCATCAGGATCATTTTCTTCTTCTGCTTCTGATACTGGTGAGGGTACCTGGACCAGAAAGCAAAGTCATTTTTCCAACTGTTACATTTATGTTTGAAAGAAGTGTTTTAAGGGACTTGAAAGGCACTATTAATGAGGTACAGCTAGAAAGCCATTACTTCTTTTTGACTGTACTTAGCTTTTTAAAACAAAACGTAAAATCAAATAGGTTGACAGGTTTTTTTCACTCATATTTAAAAGGGATCATAAAAGAGGAAAAAAAAGGCAATATATGTTAATGCAATCACCAAAAGACAGGTCATTTAACTCGCATGCTTTTGTCTAAGCAACTAGAGCATAACCATTGCAAAGACCATCTGCAGATGCCTTAAAAAAGTACCAGAAGGTGTTTACATATTTTAAAAATACAAGATAGCTAGGAAGAAAGATTTTGTTATGTTTGATAACATCCTAATTTGGGGTCAGCATTCTTTGACACACAGTAGAAAAAAATCCTTAAAATGAAAGCTTCTCTGAAACATAGCTTATAAAATAAAGGAAACAAACTTGAATAGTTTATGCAAATGTCTTTTAGATAAATATTTTTATCTAACACAGGTACTCTCCATCTACTATTAAAAGTTCAAATGAGAAGTTTTCAAGCTGGACTAAGTTACAGGTAATTTAATTTTCTGTCTTCTGTAAGTCAGAATTTTGTAACAAAATGTTACCTGTGGGAACTCATCTTCGTCTGAACTGTGGAAGTCATACTGTTTAATATCACTCTTATTGACAACAGGCAAGGGCTCAGTAGAAGGCTGTTGAGGAGTTACCACACACTCTAATTTAGGTTTCTTTAGATACTTCTTCTTTTGACGTACAACATCTGACACCTCCTCCTTTAGAGATGAATGATGAGGATGCTGTTTGTGAAAAACAAAAAGTATTTGGACAAATAAAGTATGCAATTAATTTAGTCGTTTCCTCTTTTCATGCCTTAGAAAGAAATGACTGCTCGTCTTGCAAAGTCTTTTAACATGCAGCATCTGCAAACTACTTCAGACAGATAATGAAAAAAGCAGTTTATTCAAAGCATTTAAAAAACCCAGAACTTTGCCTGTGACTGCCTTTACAGCTACTTTATTAATTAACAAAAAACTATGCTTTCAACTACATGACTGTATAAAATAAGTTCCATCCTTTGTAGTAAACACGGTACATACTATAATGAGACATTCTATTCCAGTTATTTCCTGAAATCTCAGTTTCGTAAGCCAAGGACTTGCAATTTTCTTAACTGCTGAAATTTGTTCAGAAGAAACAATCTAATTTATGTTTAGTGTTTCTCACATCATTTTTACTTTTAAAGGGCTTTAACACTACTAGTCTTTGCTCTTTCCTTGTAAATTTTGCTAATATTAACCCTCTAGAATAAGCAACTGAGGTAACAGTAAAATGTTCACTTGAACATGGATGGTGTTAAATCTCAAAGCTTTCAAATCTATTTACAACTTGAAGATTACTTTCAATTGCGCAATTTTCAATTATAAGTAAAACCCTGCAGTTTTGAAAGATATTCTTAAATTTCCCCAAATTACCACTTGCCAATAACCATCTGACCAAAACTAACTCGAATAACGGTGCTCAGCTTCCTAACAGGAGACGTGCAAAGCAAGGCATAACAAAATCCCCGCAAGAGAATCAAGGTAACAGACTTGTTTTTAAATTTAGTGACCACTAGGTGTCGCAGGTGTTAAATTAAAAACTTTAAGAGGTCTTCAAACCTCTAGTCTTACTTCCAAGCATTGTATGACAATAACTAGTATTCCAAGTCGCTTCTCAAAAACACATCTTAATTCTAACTTGTGCAATTCTACTACAATAACAGCCACCCAGTCACAAGGATGCAAATGAAAACCAATGAACTCAGAGCTGATAATATCTCTCACAAATGATTCAAGTAATTAAAAAAGTCTAAGAAACCACTGAATAAGTTAATTATTTGTTTTTGCTACAGACATTTGATACAGCATGCCTCTGCCTAGTCTTCTTCCTAAAAATCACTTCATTTCTGGTGTGCTCATGATCTGTATTATACACACATTAAACAAAAACAGGCTCTCCAATTATTGCAGACTAAGAAAACAAATTCAAAAGTCTCACCACCCTGAAACATGATGTGCTCCCCAACTAATCTGCTACATTCTTACATATTTAAAATGCAAGACGACACTGCAGCAGTTGTCTTTTCATGCTAGGTAATTTTCTGAGAGAGTTCAACAAGAGACGTGTTTAAATGTTTGGGGCGAGGGGGGGGGAGCTGTTTGCTTTTTAAAGTGCAGCTCTTTGCTTTGCTACACCTGGAAGTCGTACAGCATGAAGGCATCCTCCCGCCTCTCCTCTCTCGTCTCAACTCCTCCTTTTCCCCCAGCCTTCAGCTGCTGATCCTGGCTAAGGGAGGGCTGGCAGGAGAACTGCAGGCAGAATTTCAGGCTCAGAAGTACTGAGGTGCAAGCGAGTCCCATTGCTCCTCTGCAGTGTATTTTTCCTCCTGTCACATCAGCAATGGAACATCATGCCTTTGCCTTTTTTTCTTTTTTTCTTTTTTTCCTTGTTCAGTGACCTCAACTACAATAACGATATTACAATGGCTTGGGATGAAAAAAATTTTCTTATATAACATGACTATCTACTACATCAGAGTGGCCTGTTTTAAAGCAGAGAGAGCTCCTAAAAAGAACAAGAGATACTTATGGCTTCAGTGACAGTTAAAGGAAATGTCATATGAAGAAGCAGAAAAATAGCAATACCAGTACGCTAAGGTTATGGGCATTAACTGCAAAATTAATTGCTTCTATTAACTGAAAACAACAACAAAAAAGACCCTATTCTGAAATAGTAGTTTCAAACCCGAAAACGAAGTTAGATGCATTTTTCAAGTATAGCAGACCTTCTGTAAGCTGGTTATAGCTATACTGATCTTTTTCACTTAGTTCTACTTGAACTGCAGGCCACCAGAGCCAACAAATAGTCAGAATCATGGTTAACGTCTGAAAAGAGTATTTTAACTCTGTTCTGCACAGGTTATCCAGAAAGATCAAGGTAAGCATACAAAAGCTTACTGCTCTGATTCAGGATCTGACTCGAGCAGGGACAGAAGCACAGAGATGTACCCTGGGATGTACTTCTCTTAGTTTTGAGCAGAACATGTTTCTCCATGATACAAGAACAAAAGAAAAGAACACAAGTTAAAGTCATATAAAAAACTTGGATAAGTGGAATAAATTTGAAACCCTTGTCCAGTGACTTGTCTGTATGTTTACAGATGGGATTTTTTTTTTTTTGGGATACATTTAAACAAGGAGCTTCAGATATATTATGTAGTGAGTAGTCCTTTGGTGGAGATTCTCCTACTGATGACAGTAAGAGAGCTCAACGAAAAAGTTAAATATTTACAATGTTACAAATGTTGAATAGGCAAACTATTGCACACCATGTCTGAACAAGGTTCAGAGTTTCTAGCTATGAATTATTTTTATACTATCAGCTCTCCAGACTTTACTAACAAGGCCAATCATAAAAATAAAATTAGATCCACTGGGCTTTTGTACACAAGAAAAAAAAAAAAGTAGAGGAAGACTCTGTCAAATAGCATGAAATTTCTTGAAGTCCAGCATGCCACAACTTTGCTAGTTTTAGAATGACAAAATAACTAGCATGTGGCACGCTGCGATTCCAGTCTTACCTTTCTGTGCTCGTTCTCTCAGAGCCTTCCATCCCTTTGCAGAAATAAAAGGTTCACAAACTGGTCCAGCTTTTTCTTCCCCCCTTTTGTGTTTGCTACTTTCCTAATACTGCAGGGTGAGCAGTGGTAGGCATAAAAACTCCTGCTCAGTGTTACTGAGAGGTGTACAGCCTTGGTAATAACAAATTACTGCTACAAATTCCAGCAAGTGTTCTTAAAAATATTAGTTGCCTACAGCTTTTTCAGCTGTTGACAAGATATAACAGTTGTCATCTTCTGCCTGGAAATACTACCAGTATAGGATCACTTAAACAGTTCAGAACAGTTGTCTAGAATCCCTTTGCGTTCTAGCCAAATTTCAGTAAAATCCTTTATTTGCAGGACTTTTATCTTTGCACTGAGGTCCAGCCAGTACTCGCAGACAGTGCAACTGAAGAAAATCAGACGTCTATTCTCCCAATGAAGGGAAAAGGAAAAATAGTTCACTATACTTTAAAGTTTCACAACTGTCCTGATGTCCATGTAAAGTGTTCATGTTTATGCCACCTTACACAAAAGAGACAGAACTGTGAGAAGGAAAACGAAGACTACTACAACGTTGGGGTTTAAAGAAACAAATGGTGATGTCAGCCAATCATTTTAAAACTTAGGTGGGAAAGAAGTCAAACATTAAGCTACAAGCTCTTGAAGCATGGCAGTCTCCCTTTTCAGTTTTCCAATGAAAACATCTGCAGCGGCGTACATCCAGAAGAATGATGAAACATGGAACACCGGTGAGTCAAAAAAATCACGCAACAGAGTCTTGCAGCAGCAGAAAGCTTACCTTAACTTTACATTCTTGAACTTTGTGATGATTTCCATTATGAAGAGTGGATGGAGTTGTGCTCATCTCTTTTTCAGGTCTATTAAGTTTCACTTCATTGAGGATTTCACCTCCATAATCACCCAGATGATACCTTCAAAAAACAAAAACAAGAAAAGCCTGCATTTCCATTGCCCGTTTCGTATTTTTAAAACATTTGCCATCAGGCTACACAAACCCCTTCTATTTTAGCTTTCTAAAGTTTACAGTGATGCCTTCAAGACTAGCATCCACAGAGAAATAAATTACAGGAAGTGCTGCCAAATCTATTACATGAAAACAAAAACCTTTATGTTATAAACAACTTTATACAGATTTAATTTGCCATTTTACCTTTTCTCTACAACTTCTAATGTTAAATGCAATAGCTCGCGTTTTGTTTTCTCTCTTCTCTTGATCATCTCCAAAATTGTTATGGCTCTGCTAAACTCTCTTCTTAATTTCAACATCTTCTCATAAGAAGCTTCATCATTCTTTCGATTCTATTGAAAGATTAATTAAGTTTTAAATCAAAAGCATAATCTGTGAGGCATAAATAGCACCAATTTAGCAAAAAAAAAAATTACACAATGCTGCTAAAGAGAATCGTATGATTACACTTGGAATAAACTTTTCACAAGTGTAAGTTATTTGGATGATGAAGTCATAAAAGCAAAAGAAAATGGATTTTTTTTTTAAATTAAGATAAAAAAGAACTCTTCGGTCATCTTCTCCATACTTTCTCTGCTCAGATTCCAAATCAGTCCAGTGGAAGTCTGTCAAAACAACGTATTCAGGATTTGGTTCCTAAAACACTTTTTTCCACCTGGATTCTGCACACAGTAAGGGTGAGTGCACATCTGTACAAAGTCGATGTAAAATAGTGAGTAATTACAGACTTCCTAGTTCAAATCAATTCATGCTACAAATACAAAACTTTCACAAAAGGGGAAGTTTATAACCTAAAAAGTCTCTAAGTTACTTACTTGCTCGTGTGCCAATATCTATAAACTGACGTTTGACTTTCAACTTTCTAGAAAAACGGACAGATTACAAATTGACTATAGAAAATCAATGGATTATAAACTCACTATATTATTTAACAAGTCTGAAGTTTAGCTGGGTCATCCAATATTGCAACTATTAAGAAACAGAATGCTTTAGGCACTGCAGGATTTAGAATGACAAGTTTAAAACAACAAGATTTAAACCAACAAGTAACTTATCAAAGTTACCTTTCTTGTCTGCATCTTCTCAGTTCTCCTCCGAAAGGCAACGTAAGGGTCGTTGTTGGTAGAGCCATCCCTCTTTTCTTGTTTGATTTGGGGGATGAGAGATGGCCCTCTGCAATTCTTACGCTTTCTTACCCAGTAGTCATATACAGCCTTAATAAGGTAATCATCTTCATTTAGCAGCAATTTAGCTTCTTGAAGTGTTACAAGCTAAAAGAGAAAATTCAAAAGGTGCAACTGAGATGTATGTGCGGAGGTGGAAGGACAAAAAGAAGGTTATCCCATGTCTGTATTTCTTCTAAACTTTCCAGATAAACTTAATCCTTTTTCAGCACAAGAAAGCAAAAGGAGAAAAAAGTATTGATCTAAATCAAAGTATTTAAGCCAGTAGTTGTTTTTGTAACTTAAATATAGTTGCCAACTTTTCTGCATTTTTTTTTTCCTCCTTCGAACTCCATCTTCTTTAGCATAATAAGAGATTTTTAACCCAACCATTGTAAAGTCTCTCTAAGATGTGGAGAATACAACATTTTGGCCTCTTAACACATAGCTTCAAACTAAATCAAGGTAAGTAATCAAGGTAGAGCTACAGACCCTGCAAGGGATTTCTGACCCCAACAAAATGTCTGTCCCATTCTGAGAAATACTTGCATCCATTTCAAACTTGCCCTTCAGAACCCTATCTTGCAGGTGTAAGTTTTTGAGCAACTATTCAAGAATACTATTTCACATAGTCCTTGAGACATCAAGTCAAGGCACGGGTCGACAGAACAAAAAACCTGGATGGTGTGCCAATACTTTGAACTAAAAGGCCAAGAGACATTAGAATCCCCTATTCTCAGCCCTTTATTTTTCAATCCTCGCAAGATCCTCTTAAATTCTTCCCAAACCAAGCAAACCAACTGGCCGCACCGAAAGATTCACGTTTGATGAATGACCTTTGAAAAGACATTCTGTCCAAGTTAACAGCACTTTTTCCAAAGAGTTATTTTTACAGCTTTAAGACTGTTCTCCAAACAAAGATCTCCTGGAGCACCTCAGCAACTTACGATTAAAATACCAGCACCCTGATGAAGTCAGGGGATAAATATGCAGCACAGGCCTGCTCTTAAAGCAAGAAAACTAGCCTCTCAGTCTGAACTATAGAGACTGGGGTAAATCTTCCTTCCTTGCACCTGCACAACGTGCAAGGTACCAAACGCTGAGGCTGCTGACTTGTGGGAATGGCTGAAAACCTTTCTACTACAGGAGTCCAACCTTTGCAAAGGCTTTGCCTTGCTGCCTATGTGCCCAAGTCTAAGCTTTGCACTTCAACTTCAGCCAGTGTCCACTAGCACCAAGGGCAACAAAAATCTAGATTCACACACACACCCGAAGTGTGTTTACAGCCCAAACTGTACGCTTACCAATCACAGTAAGGTTCTTTCATAGCAACACTGGTAAGACAAGATGTTTTAAGCATCTTCTACTAATGGATTACAGTTAGGAATTAGAATTTGAACCCCCCCCCATCCTTTCCCCTTCCCCCCATTACACCTATTTTTATGATGTTGATGATTAGATACAACAATGTGATTTCTGTATACTAGCAAACTCACAAATACACGCTTATCCAGTTAGTAGGATAATAAAAGCAAACAAACAAAAAAAAACCACACAACCCCCCAAAACACACCAAAAAACCCCAACAGAAACTCAGAAATGAAAGAAAACATCCAGTTCTTAACCTAGTACAATACCTGACTAGAACTGGCTTTTTCAAGCCTGTCAACCATTATTTCAAACTGCAACGGCTTGATTTCCATCTTCCGATTTAGTCTGTTCAATAAGGTTTCATCCTCAGAGTCCATATCATAATCTGGCTGTTCGTTGTCCAGATTAAAGGCTGAAACAAAAATACACACACAGAAGTGAAATGTTAGGTAAATAACATACTAGGGAAATACAGAAGTGTGTAGTTCAATCAGAAAACAAAAACACCAATAAAACTTCAGATTTATTTTAAAAATTCACTACAGGTGCAAACTTTAATAACTCTTTACAAAACACAAGAACAAAAATGCTTTTTAATGCCATTATAATACAGTTCTTCTATAATACCAGGAGAAGTTTTTGAACAGTGAAGATTATAACTTTCAGTCAAATCCTAGACTTGGAAACAGGTGCCTAAACTGAAGTTACAAAATACTTTCAATTGCCCACTTTTAATTCATTCAGCTAAGCTAGATTCTTAAAACATTTAATAGGGTAAACTTTTTTATGATTGTATAACTGAAATTGTAAAAGTGCTAAACCAATCCTGTGGGAATTAAAATGCTACTCATTCTCCAAAACCAGTTCAACAGTAGACATTGAACCTGACTCTTTCTCCATACCGTCCAAATAGTAAGTTCCCTCCTTTATAGCAAAGATCATATCTTTATTACAGATTGTGTAATTCATTCTCCATACTTATCAAAACTCCTGGTCTTTCTAAAAGCAGAAGAAAATTATCATTCGGATAACATAGCAAAACCTTTTTTTTTAAAAAAAAAAGAAGTACGAGAAAATCCTGTACAACAGCGAGAATTATTACGTGTAATTAATATTTCACATTAAAGCCTTGACAAGCTGAAACACTAACTACAATCCTCCAAATAATTCAGTCAACAAATTACTGTATTAACAGCAGTGAAGGTTTGTTAAAATATATTCTATTTGTATTAGCCAACAAGTCAAAGCCCTATCACATGCCTACACTGTTAAGTCATGCCTGTATCCGAGCACTAATTTAAGGAAAACTGCTATTAACCTTCCTAGTATGCTTTGAAGGGACCCATAAGGGAAGACCTGGAAACACCAGGTCCAAAGACTAGGACCAAAAGAATAAGGCTAACAAATATCTTTAAGGCAAATCAGAGTGTCCTCTCACACAACATCCAGACAGTCAACTAAAAGGCAGTAATACCCTTCTTTGTACATCTCAGACCAGCCCAAGACCACTCTTGCTGCATTCCAATGCAAAGTCAATAAATTAGCTTAAAGCACCGCCAGGACGGAAGAGAGTCTACTTGGCTTTGCATGGAAATAGGTGAGACACACTCACAGAGTCGGATACAACCGAGAAGTGCTAAGATGCAATCCCTTACCATTTTCAGCTGTGAAACGAGGCAGTGCTTAACTGTACTAATTCAGACGACACTTAGCCAAAAAGATACAATATCAACATATGCCAAAATATATTTCAAAAATAAGTTAGTAATAATAATATATAATGGTATAGTTATGTATTAAGTGGAATTATTAACATCAGCAATTTAATAATGTAATTTGCATGACAAATTTATTTAAGACACACAACTTAGGACACAAGACACTTAAGATGCATCCCCTTTGATGGGACACATGACCCCCCAGCACCCACTCTATCAACCAACAGCAGGATACCAGACTTAAACTACATCTTACAACATCGGGTCCTGCTGCTTCAGTGGCAATCTGTAAGAATCTATCTAAAGTTTTGAGATAAAAATTCATACGGAACCATGAATTTTAAAAAATATTCTGGAAAACTGCATTAAAATGTCACCAGGCAGGACTGCGCAATGGACACAGAGAGAGACTCTTACAGTACCTGGAGTGACAGCCACAAGAGCCCCTTCCGACAGCTGAACAGCCAGTGAACAGCCAAACATCACTGTTGGGATCAATGATGCCAAGGTGCTGTACAGTACCTTCTGGTCCAGTAAGCTGTGCTCCAGTTTATCCTATGTGACCCTGGCAGAGTCTATTGGGAGCACTGCAGCGTTGGCACCAAAAGCACATCCCACGAGCCAGACGCAGACAGGGTGAACCGTCCTGCCCGAGCTGTAACCCTCATGCTGGTGTGCTCCACTCCACTCTCCAACACTTGAAAAACCTTCTCCCTCATGCAGCTCTGACCACTGTTCACATATGGACTGCATATGTCTGATTCCACCTGTTAGGCGCCCAAATTTCAAAACTATTCATAGCTTTCCCAGCCAAGTCCAACCCTGTCAGTTCATACTTCCCCTGCTCCTAAGTAACGATGCCCCATGTTGCACTTCCCCTTCACCAAAATCTGTAATTCGATGACCTTGTAAGCATAAACTGCCACTTTCTCCAAAAAGGAAATTGCAAGAGTTCCCCTGCCCCTGCCTAGCCCCAGTGCATACAAAAACAACTGCAGTCCCAGCATGCACTGCAAAATCACATTCAAGCAACTCTGCTCAAAGTAGATGGCCAAAGTTTTCTAGACAACATATCCACGTCATTTTGGAGCACATCTCCAAACACAAAGGGAATTTTGCTTAATCAAAAAGCCAGATGTTCAATCATGTTCTCACAGATGATGTGAGAAGGCAAAGACATCCATGAAAAACCTGAGAAGGTATCGACTGTTTATCTTCAGACAGATGCTGATCTTGCACAGAAACTGTCATCCTGTTACCTGTCAGCAGGCAATTCACTAACTCCTTGCAAACAAGATGTTTCAAGTAAAACTTCTTAAACCAGAGTATTAGTGAACAGGAGGATCCCTACGATAGGGAACAGATGATACTGTTCACCCGTAAGCAGTGCCAGTAAACTTGCCTTGGTTTCCGCAAAATGAAAGGGTTGCTGAAAACTCTTGCACCAAGCACCTTTCAGAATCACCTCACAGGGCAAAAAAGTGGACAGGCCAAGATAAGGTGCAACCAGCAGGAGACACCAAGACTAGCTAGAGGAAAAAACCCAACCATTCCACTGATAGGCAAATTAAAAGACCAAACCTTCTCATGAACTCATTCTGAACACTAGTGATTAGAAGGCGAGATCCCCATCTCAGATAAAGAAGGAAGAGACTAAAGATCACTGAACTGCAAGCATCTGAACTGACCCAATGGCCCACCTCAGCTGAAAGCTGGCGGGTGCCTCCCGCCTGCTGCTCACCCACCTGCGCAGTCCAGCCCCTCTCCTGGTGTGGCACCCATGAGCCTCTTCCCTTAGTGAATTCAAGCCCCTAACCCAGCAGGAAATTATACAGGTTCCCCCCCAACATAAACTCCAATAAGTTGAATCATTTGGAGACACACTCAACTCACTGTCCCAAAGGGGCCTCAGAGAAACCCTAGATAGTTTCCTGCTAGGTTCGTGAGTTGAGTCAGTTTGCAGAAGTAGCCAAGACGCATCGGGACCAGTACAGAGCCAGTACAAGATATGCAGGGGTGTATGCAACCAGAAGCAGAAAAGAGAGGAGAAGCAGAGCCTCTCTCTTTTGGCTGTTAGATTGGCTCACCTATTCTCGTGAAACCACAGGTTAAACAACATGTCAAGTCCACCTAAGTTCACAATACCACACAGGTATTGTGAAAACAGAAGTAGTAGCTTATATCATGTATGACGTTTTTAGCAATGCTTTTGATACCATTTGTCATGACCTGCAGTTATCAATAGCTCATTGCCAATGAAAGAGGGTTTATATGGAGGCTGGGTGATAACAGAGTGAAAGCAGTAAGCAAATCTTGCAATCCACCTCCCGTCTCAAGGCAGGCAGGAAGGCCACAAAGCCTCAGCAACCTCCTGGAGACCTACAAGTCTGGAAATGTAAGGTTTTTATATATATAAATTTTTTTTTTTGGTCCCCCCTCCCATCCCCTCCTCTTCTCTCTCCCCAAACTGCTGCCTGGAATCACAGAGAGTTAACTCATCAACGCTGAGCTGGCTTGCCTCAGCTCTGGGGAGATATTCAGAGAAGCGTCCTCCTTCACTGAGGTCTGCTCTTTGAAACACACTTCAGTGACATCCTTAACCACCATTTTGTGCTGTATTCCCAAACACAGAGTAAACAGTCAAGTATCTGCAGCTAGTTCCAGAAAAAGCCATTTTTCATCCTGGAGCTAGCCTTTAGTATGGCAGCTTGCTGGCTTCTACAGCCATCACAAGACACAGGTGGTTTATGTCTCCTGTGATATAACCACCCATCACAACCTCTTGTTTCTGCCCCTGCCAAAGCAACAGATGCAACTGTTCATTCATGCCTGCACAAATTAGTGGAGAACAAGACTCAGTAACAGAAAACACTGTATTTCAGATGACTGACTCCTGGCCAGCACTTTAAGGCTACCCAATCTGCTGGACCATCTATAGTGGACCATCTATATCCATTCCTCCTGGCAATTCTGCGGAGTTTCTCGTGGTTGACTAATAATTGTCCTACTCCAACACTTCCGTCATTCTCCACATTGCAGGTTTCCACAATGCCCTGAAGGAAAGGGTCTTGATGATCCCAGCGGTAGCCTTGTCTCACGTGAACACTCAGAACTTGCTGGCTTGCTACTAGATGCTGCAAAACCAACAGCCTATTTTACATCCTCCGTCACTTCAGCCACTCCTGATGGCAGAAACTTTCACAAAGGGATTTCTTCTGTTTAACTGAGCTCCCCTAGGAACTCAGTTGATACTAACTTTAAATTTAATTTAATGTAACTTTAAACCAAATTACATTAGGGTTAACTTAACTAAGTTAACTAAATTTAATTAACTGAATTAAGGCTGTGGTTCCATAGTCATTTTAAGCTGACATAAGTGTGGGTTACCATTGAAACAAGTGGCTCCACTAGCTTTCCCTCCCCAGCAAGCTACGTGTTCCTGCCACCTTGCTCGTGCTGCTGCTGGCAAGCACACAATGAACCGAGTCAGAAAACTGAAAATCTGAAAGCTAACCAAAGACAGGTAAGTTTTCTGCCAGATCAGTTCCCTGACTTGGCTCACCAGAGAACACAACTGCCACCAGAAGGGAGATGGCAGTAAGAAGTGAGCGGGCAGTGGTGATCCTGTTGGCAGCAGATACACCTGTGCCGACCAAAAGAAAATGAAGAACCACATAATAGTAATTATAACCAAAGTAAAAACAAACCAGCAAAGCTTAAAGTCATTCTTATCTCAGAAGGGAATTGCACTACAGACCTATTTCAGTTTAAAATTTTCATAGAAGTTCTTAAATCTAATTCTATTAAAGATGCAGGAAAATATTGTCTTTTTGCAAATAGTAAAATCTTTAGATTTATACAAATCCTATTTTCACTTCTCTAACATCCCCTTTTCTTCTCATTCTATAATCCTAATCCAGTCATATTCAGCATTACTTTCTTCCATCGTAGCAACCCTTATTACAGGCTTTCTGTCTCACTCTCAACATTTCCTAGTGTTATCATGTCTATGGTAAGTTTGTAGCACCTAACTGGAAGACAGCTTCTACGCCTCTGAACTAGAATTAAAATATCTTAGTAGGACAGGTATCATGCAATTACTACCCATTTTATACGTCCAGGCTGCAAGCCCACAGTCTGAAGAGATCCTGCTACAACATTCTCTAAAAACGTGGCATGCATAACGAATAACAAAAAAAAAGTGCAACTCTAAACTACATGAAATGCACACTTCACTTTTAAATTTAAACAAAGTAACACAACTTTAAGTGAAGATTATTTGATGTAGGTTTAAAAATTCTGGCTTTCTGTGTAACTTATGATGAAGTATTCGTTTGGTATCATTAGCATTTTTTTTTTTTAAAGTCATTTATATGCAAGAGTCTTTGCTTAGGAGGAAGGTTTCTTTGTATATATGCACACACACATATGAAATTATATATACATTATATATACATAGCAGTAACTACTTGCATCCAAATATATATTTTGGGGTCCATTTTTATTATTTTAGTTAAGGAAACCAATTTGCAAAACCCAGTTAGCTATAATTCTAGCATAGGCGCAAACATAGTAACTTATTCCCTTTGTTGCATACTAGTTAGTTATAATGCATCTCTATGCTACTCTAAATACATTCATTCTTGGAAAATTACTAATCATACTAGCATAATTAGAATAGCTCGAGGCTTTTGCTTTATATTCAGTTTAAAGTCATCTGAATTGGTACTTCCCAGGTTCCGTAATGCCTAGAATCCATGCCAATTCATCTATTTCATGCCTCACCAAGAAATTACCTTTTCTCTGCTTGGAACCATTGGTTCAAATAAAAGAATCCCCTTAATTATGCTGGTAAAGTTAAAAATAAAATCCTTAACTGCCACATGAACTGCAGAATTATTTAGGCTTACTCATAATTTGCTAGTAATAACCACAGTAGGTATGGAATAGAGTACCTGGCCTCTTGGTTTCTGTCAGTTTACTTAACTGAAGCCAGTACTTCTGTTCAAGCTTTCAGCATGAAAACAGAATTTCTAAGCAGTTATCGTAGCATAAAGTTCCCTTGTACCACACATACTCCAACCAGAATATGTGGGAAAAAGTTATCTTAAAGCAGTATCTGGTATTTATCATCAGCTCAAATGCCTTCTGTAATTCCATTCAGAAAGGCTGTGCGTCTTCGCAAGGCAAAGACTACTTTGGTGTAATATATTTAACACTTTTAGACATGTTTATAATCAATATATTTACAATGTTTCTGGCAATGTCCAACAAAGAGAGGAACAAAGTACATTCCTCATTTAGAGACCTTAGTCAGTCAACCTGCCCTACACATAGCTTTGTTGCTTCTATTAAAAAGAGAAGAATTTGACCAATTTCCTTTGGCTCATTTCTTACATTACCAGTATGAACCTTATTGTGTCTTAACCATGTTATTTCCTAAAATCTCTAATTTTGGAAATACATGAGGGAAAAAAAAAAAAAGAAAAGAAAAGAAAATAGGAGACATCACTAAGACAGTGAGAAAAAAAAAAATTGGAGGATCTTCAATATACAATTAGTTTTGAGTTTCAGCATCATTGGCCTAACTTGAAGTTCAGTTGCCCCATAAGAAAAGCAGAAAACATTCCAACATAAAATTCTTTTTCTGCTCAAATCTACATAGAGATCAGCAGCCTCGTCGAGGCAGCTGAAATGCATGTGAGGAGCAAACAGATATCAACACATGCTCTATGTCTGGCAAGATGAAATTCAATAAAACCAATACCATTTGCACAAAACCCAAAACTAACACAGCAGAGGACTGTATTCCTGTCCAAAATGCTCTGGCGTAACTCCATCAATAGTCTTTCCAATATGATCAAGGAAAAAAAAAAAAAAAAAACCACCACAGAAATTGGTGATGAGAAGCTTTCCTTGCAGAAACCCAACACTGACCTTGTGCTTCACCATCAGGTCTCACAAACTATAGCAATGACTGACTCTGAAGTTTTGCTACAAAGGTAACTTCTAGGAGAAGTCCAAGTCACAAAATAACCCTCTAAAATGACATTCTGCATAGGACAAAAATGATTCACATGCCAAGGAACAACTGAACAGCTGGAATACAAATATCATCTGTCTCCTGTCAACTGAACAGCACCTGCGAAAATGTTAAAATGAATCCAGAGAAATCCATGATTAATTTTCCTAAAGAGACCTTTTAAAATATAGGGAGCCAAACACATACAAAGGAATACTTCCTTTTATCTATAAAATAAGCTAAGAGTTCCCTGCATAAAGAAAAACACAATTTTAGCAAAACTCTGAGAAAATCATTGTCACCCATAGCCCATAATATATCTGGCCCTAGAAATGTCACACATGCTATAGCAATTAGCTTAGACTTTGCTTTTAGCCCAGTTCAAACTGAACTTTCAAGAGCTTTGTTACAATCAGTAGAACCAAGGCTGATTTTCATTACAAAAATTCTTCTATTTACTTGATTTTTGTTTAGATATACCTCTTGAATTAACAGTCATTTCAGACTCATTCAGTGAGCAACCCCCTTCCTCCCCTCGTATTAATATAAGCACCTTGAAGGCAGCTAGGGTCAGTTATTCTTTCCCAGAAAAAGGAAAAATCTGAAGAATGCCTTGATCAACAATACCAGCTGACTAACAGACAGAACACAAGGCTTACTAGTTACTATGTATGAACGTCAGCACAGAGCCCATAAATGAATACTGTAGGGAAAAAACTCACCTTTAATCATCACATTTTTCCCCAAACTTTAAAAGAGAAACTGGAATTCAAGTATGTAAATCCACCTTGGATTTCTGAGTCCTCCCACTTTCTGAATACTGCGGCAACTTTGGCTTTAAGATTGTTTGACTATTACTCAATTTAACTAAAGGGGGTGGAAAAAAAAAAAAAAAAAGATTGTGAACTTACGTTGAATGTGAATGAACTGCTTTGGTTGCTTAAACTCTCCTTTATACAAACGATTGTAATAGTTGACATTGCTCTCTGCTTCAGGAACTGGGATAACCATGCTCTCTTTCTTTTCTCTGAAAACTTGTTGTGCTGAGATAGCCCGTTGCAAATGGTGTTCCTGCAAGAGGAAAAGTTAGAATTTGTTTATTTAGATACCAGCATATACAAGTGCATATGAGAAAAAAAAAGTCATCCTACTTTCCTATTGTTATCCTGACGTAGTACAGGAGACCCAGATAAAGAGTTCAGGCTTGTATCACTGTATTTTAGAGGAAAGTAGAATGTTTGCTTTCAGATTAACGTAAGGAGAAGAGTAAGTCCTTCTATGTGTTATTATAATCAACAGATTCAAATTAAAAGAACAGCCAATTTCATCATTCCCATCTCCCCAGCAATCCTTACTCGCTTGCTTTCTTCAGAAGTTCTGCCAGTTGAGAGCAACAGAAGGAGCAGTCCTCACAATACCATGCAAAGGGCAGGGACTCCCTAAATAGATACCAGCTATTTCATTTTATTCTTGCAGTACAGGAGTCAGAATCACCAGAGAATCACTTCAAGTGAAATACGGATCATAGCACAGGTATTAGTTTACCAAGACTTTTTCCACATCCATAGTTTTACTAGTTAACTTGGTGAAACCCATTTACTGCTGGGATTAATACTAACCTTTGACTCTTCTCTCTCAAAGATTTTCATAAATATTTGTGTTAAACTTAGGCAAAGAAAACCTGTACAGATGTAGTATTCTGATTCATACTGCTACCTACATATCATATGAGTGGAGTTTGGAGAACCCCTGATACGCACTGACCAGCGACCAAAGGCTGGGCTGACCGGCTGATTTCAAATGCCATCCCTGTAGCTCTCTGCCCTTCCTAGGGCGGGAGGCTGGTGGCAATAGAGAACATGCCCCTACGCTTCACATCCCCCAGTTCAGTTAAACTATTACAAAAACTGGTCATGCTAAGACTTCAAACTGCTAAGAAGTTGGCACATGCTCCCTTCTGTGGGCCCTGTAGAGGAGGAGAAGAGTGGTAATCTTCAGCAGGAGGAGATCTTAAATCACCATAGCCATTTACTCAGTGAAAGTTAACTCAAGAACTCTCCTTCACCTGCCTAAGTCAAATATAAAACAAGCAAGCTGCATTCTCCTAGGGGACTAACTGCTAGTCTCTTAATGGAACCAGGAGCTCAAAAGTTCTCATCTCTCCTTTCACTGCTCTTCTTCAGTTGTCTGGGGAGGGAAGACAAAATAGCAGATCACTGACTTGGAACCTACTCTGAGGCTCCGTTCGTTCACAGAAATCCATAAAGCCTTATTTTGCCTATTCCAAGGGCTATCACCTAGCCATTCCCACACACTGACTGTTGAGAAAAAAAAAGTTTCAACAGAAAAAAAGCCTTCTCTCCCCCCTCTTGGGTTTCTGGGGTTCACCTCCCCACAATCAACTCCACCATCCATCCTGCCTCACAACACAGGTGCCACCACCACAAGCAGCAGAACCAGCCCATTTTGGTAACCTGGTTACAAGGCAATCTGGCACGCACTTCTGTCTTGCGCTCACAGATTCTGTACTATGCACTTGGTAAATTCTCTAAAGAACAGTTTTTTCCCCTTCTAATTCCACTTTTTTTTTTTTTAAGGGTAATGAATGAAAGTAAATCTTCTAAAATATGTAAATGAAGTTATTTAATAAATGATAGCCTCTTAAATATTAAGATCTTGCAGAAATGTAAATAATGCAATTTCTGCAAAGTTAGAATATAATCACAAGTCAGTGACTGGAAGAGTAGAATTGGGAACCTCTTGTAGCAGATAAAATGACATTAAATCAAACTATCAGGCTCCCAAGTGAATGCTATTAGAATTAAGACAAGCATGCAATCAAGTATCTGGTGTGATCTGCCTGAGTTACCACACACTGACCAATACTGTCACTCCACCATTAAAATATGTCTTGGAGAGCTTCACAGAACTGAGTATGTAATTTGACTTAAATGAAAAATTATTTCTTTTCTTGCTGCCCCCCTCCCTTTTTTTTTTTTAATTCTCTAATGTCCCTAGAGTTGCCTCCTAACAGTTAACAGTACAGCACACATAGGAATACCACCAAAATGCTGCCAGGTAGGACCTCTGCAGGTTATTTGTCCAACCTCCCACTCAAAGACCATTATCACTACCACTAAGACAGGTCAGCCATGACTTTGCCAAGTCCTGAAAACCTCCGATGACAGGATCCCACAGCCCCATTAAGTAACCTGTTCCAGTGATGCACTAACCCTCCTAGCAAAGATGTTTTTCCCTAGTGTCCAATCTGACCCACTCAAGCCATAGCAGGTGCTGCCCCTTGTTTGCCATGTGCCACCATCAAGACTAGCTCGGCTCTGCCAGCTTTGCAACCACCTTGCAGTCAGTTGTCGGTTGCTATCAGATCCTCCCAGCCTCTTCTTGCCAGACAGAAGTGGTGCAGTACCCCCTCCTCATAGATAATGTGGTCTAAGTCTTTAACCATTTTGGTAGCCCACTGACATATTCTCTTCCAGTTTCTCAATATCTTGTGAGAAATTTGGGGAAAGCAAAGACACTGGAAAGAGCATTGCAACTGCAGCCTCGCCATCGACGAGTGAAGGAGCATAACTTCATGCTGTCTGGTAGCCATGCTCCTCCTAACAGACCCATATACAATCTGCCTTACTCATAGTCAGAGCACACTGCTGGTCCTTCTTCCGCTTGGCAGCGACCGTGACACCCGGACCTTTGCAGCAGGGCTGCTACTCAGCCAGGCAGTTCCCAGCCTGTATCGATGCACAGCATTAGTCCGCCCCAGGGGAGGAACTGTGCACTTCTCCTAACTGAAGGTCGTGAAACTTCAGCTGGCCCCAACCTCAAGTTTCTCAACATCCACAAATTTGCTTGGGTTGCTCTTTTCCATGTCCTTCCTAGAAAGGAGGTGAAGTTGACCAGCTTGTAGTTCCCAAATTCCCTTCTTCCTTGCCTCTTCTGAAGATGGGCATAATGCTGTTTTCTTCTAGTCACCATGGATCTCCCTCAATTGTCATAGTTTAGACAGCTGATAACCACCAGCCACACAGTCAAATCTGTCAGCTTTTCCAGCAGCTTTTGGCTCACTTGCCTTCATGAACTTCATCAAGCCCAAACAACACTTATACATACACACCTCCTTTGTTGCCTGTATCTTGCTTCCATCTTTTTTATTCTCTCTCCTCGCATTTTAAGTTCCTTAAGAAGCTCCTTGCTGTTGCACAATGATCCACATCTCAGTACAAAAGGTCAAAAAATTTATTTCCACCATTCTTGAAACTCACAAAAGACATTAGAAATTCCCTTCAAGCTATCCTTAATCATTCTGTATTCTGTAGGACAATCCCTTTACCTCTTCAAAAATCTTATTAATCTAGATAATTTTTTCCACACTCTGCTCTTTGTAGATCTGTGCTATCTCCCTTACCTTGCTATTTTACTCTTCTTTCACCCAGAAAAAGATTTTAATTTACATAAATTATGTCAGTTTACACTTTAAATAAGATACAAATACAGGCTGTAAAGAAGATAACTACACACACAAAACGCACCACTGAGCATGAATGTATAGATATGGGTCTCCAGGCATCGAGTCATTACTGGGATGTGCCTAGCAGGTACAGTGCTGATTGCAACCAATTGGGATTTAAAGCCCTTTACTGGGCTCCTTTAATCCCCAGTTCAAGCATTCAATGTAGTCAGCGTTTCCGTTTCTTCTTCTCAACGGACATCCTCTTACTCTGATCAAAAATAAGAGCTGCATCTTTATTTGCTCACAGCCAGAGTTCAGGTATCAGCTGCTCCTCTACACAGAGAAATAACATGGAACTGGCAGTGCTGTTTTAAAGGCATATTTCCAGTTTATATAGTGGAGAAATTGTTGTTTTTCACCAACATAAATTTCCCTATTCACAGTCACTGTCCCAAACCATGCTGTAGTTTTTCCTTCCTGTACTTGCTATCTATGGTGACACTATACTTTTAGAGGCCACGTGACCTGAAAGAGTTGGCAAGTTTTTGTCAAATACATTGTTCTAATTTGTTCAGATAAATTCCTTTCCACCTTTTTCAGGACACACATTCCCAAATAGTAAGCTTAGGGTGCTGTATCCAAATGTACTTCCAAACAAAAGAATCCCTGTTCCATTTTCAGTTTTGGCGTTTTTATTTTAAGTCACCACTGCTCAAGTTGCAGTTCTCTTAACAGAAACGAATACTCTGAAAATACTTAAAGGCACAAAGCTCAGAGCCAGTTTAAAGACTGCTACATCACAGACTAAATCACTTCTACCAATATCCCACTGCCCCCAAAACAAAACAAACACTGACATTTTTCTAAAATGAGATTAAATAACTTGCTCATATGGAAGACACAGAACCATACCAGCCTAAGTAATTAATGGGTAAATAAGGTTTAACTTTTGGAAAAAGAAGTAAAGACAGACACATGGCAACTGAGATTCAGAAGATCTTTTTGGCCCAAGCATAGCTCCACAGCTTGTAACAATACCAATGAGTAATTCAGATTCTCAGTTTTTATAACACTGTTAGTGAATGTACCAAGAGTTCCCAAAGAAAATCTGACAATAGGTCACTTTACTATAAAAAGCCCTCACACATAACAACTTCCAAACAAAAAAACCCTCGGTAGTATTACTGTCACCCACTGAAACAGCAGAACTTCAGAAGACAGATAGATAAGCTACATATATTTTTCAAATTAGAATAAAACCAAAATCTTTCTGCTGAACATGAAGTTAAGGAAAGGACAGAATTCCCGAAACAGTTGTGTTTAAACAGAGTTCAGAGTTTTGCTTAAACTCTTAAGACCATTATATAATCTAGCTCTTTAGATGCATTTTCAAACCTGAAATACAGTCTTTCTAAAGGCTTAAAGATAGATTTAGTGACTAGTTTACGAATACAAACTCTTTTTTATTTTTTCCCTTTTCTTACGGTTTTGAAAGACACATACTGTATTTTAAAGCGCACTTCACTCTGCAGTAAGGGAGATTAAAAAAAACCTACAAAACTGAACATAGAGGCAACGGTGATAGTAGCATAGAAAATACAGAATATGCTGCCATGGGAATAAAAAGGAGCATCTGTTAAAGTGTCATTACCCCAAAATTTACTAAAAACAAACAAACAAACAAACTCCCACAACTTTCTCATTAACTACAACATTTCAAACAAATACAATTTAGACTGGCCTATTTCTTCAATTAACATCATGACTGAATTAGGAATAGCAGTGTTTAATACCTGCAATACTGCTGCTTTAGCATATTTAAATATTAAAAACAATTTTTTTCCCTCCATGTGCAAGATTCATACATCTAGATTCACTCTAGCCACTGAGGTAGCCTCACTGTACAATAACCCCAGTGACACCAGATCACAGTGGTTCGCTAAAGGCACTGACCTCAGGTAATCTGGTACTGCTTCCCTCCGTGCAGGCAGCATGAATCCACTCATTGTGCCCGCAGAAGTGCGCACCGCAGCCAGCGGTCTCACTCTGCCACTTCAGAAGCTCCCATCCACATGGCCATTAACATTAACAATAAGGTTGGCTGAGGATAAACATTAGCTTTAGTCCAGAACAAGGCTTGAACTCAGACCTATGAACCCCTCATTGGTTTGGCTGCATACATTCAGAGCCTGGCTCAAACTCCAATCTCAGAAGCAGAGCACGATACCTTTGCCGCTGTGTCCTTCCATCCCTGAAATGCCAACAACAATTTTAATGATCATTTTATCTGGAAATTTCTTCACTACGAAAAAAGTTCATCAGTAAAAAAAGAAATTTTAGGAGACTATTATCTGGTGATTTATTAATAAACTTTAAGGGAAGCAGTGATCAACACTGAAGCCTTTTTTTTTTTTTAAACCTGTTAGAGGTACATTTACCCACATACCCTGCTTTGCTCTACTACAGCAAAACAAAGCACACTGATCCTGCAGATGGGTTTCTTTCTTCCCTTAACCCGAAATTCCCGAAGGCCATTCTGCCCAGTACCCTCCTTCAATTTCAAGTACTTCTCCTTCTCATTTCAAGTAGATGTGCTAAGTTTTTGGATGTGTGTGCTGAATACCATCCCCTTAATGAAAAGCTGATCTTTGTCTTAATTATGAAACTGCAGCAGGCAACTCTGTATTGGATACAAACATCCTAGGAGAAGAAAGTTTAGGGCATACTAAATACATCTTTCTCCTCCTCCATCCCTGAAAATTATACTATAAAAGCAGCGGAACAGTTTTTTTTGCTTTTTTTTAAAGTAAGGCTATTTCAACACCTTTATTCAAGTTTTCCAATTTTTGTAGTTTGTAGCTTTTTTGATACACATTTACTACTATTAAGACTTTGCAGTAGTAAGTACCCAAGCATGTTGCTGTTTACTGTGACGCTATTTAAGAAAAGAATTTCTGTTTTGTCAGTCCTTTCACAACAGAGCTTCAGGACACACGATTTAGATTAAAATTTGCAGCGTTGCAAATACTGCTAATGAAAGAAGTATCCGCACTGATGTTACCAAGATACAAGTGAAACAAAACAAAACATACCACAATGTGGTTGATAAACTGATTCACTCAACAAGATAAATGGTTTTAACTGTGTAGCACTCCACTAAAACTATATACAATCTGAAGGTAAAGAAAAGTCAATTTATTAATAGATTTATTTACTCAAAATAAGATATTTCTAGGGTAGTCTAGGGTCAGCCTTGTGTTCTACCTGCAATCCAAAACAGAATTAAAGCAAAGAAAGGAAGAATGGGGAAACTTCACTAAAGTCTAGAGATCCTATTGCCTGAATATTATATTAGGGCATAGAAACCTATTAGTTGACATTTTTATATTTAACATGGAGATTTGAAAACAAAAACCTATAGAATTCAATACAAAATGTGCATCAGACTTATCTTTTAATGTCAACAGCAGCTAGCACAAAGAAAGTTTTAGGCAACATCTGTCCACAGTACTGACAAAAATACCTTTGTGTCAGGAAGCGCCCAAAGCTATATATATATATTTTTAAGGCATTGCCCTATCTACTCCTGTAAAGTTTTCCAAGATGAAAGCTCAAACACAAAGACCACCTTTTGTTTTCTCCTGTAGTTAACCCATTCAGTTCATAACTGCCCCAAAAAACACAGCCAATGTAGAGTTCTCCTCTTCTATGCAGAGGACCTTTATTTTCTATTGGGAAGGATTCATCCACTTCCATAAGATTACTGGAAGAACTCTTCTTGAACTGACAGCAGCTCATCAGCAAAACTTTTTGAAAATTTTTTTAGTGACTCCTGGACATGTAAATTTATGTAGTAGAATTAAAATGATTATCAATTATCTGAAGCATGGTTGACCCTCAAAAAAAAAAAGGGGGGGGGGGAGAAAAAGTACTTACAAACCTGTTTTCCTTTCTTTCCCCTCCCTCTTCGCTGGGATGGAAAGCGGTTAACTTAAATAAGTAGTCAAATATGCAGCAGGAAACCTGCCTGCGCACCACAAGTAGTTTATATCCTTGAGAGGAAAGTGAGCATCTTAGATGAGAGTCTCATTGCTTCATTTCCATTTATTTTGACAAACAGACATTTCCGTGAAATAGCATGCAAGAGGGATCACATTTTTCTACTGATCTAAGAAAGAACATCCACTATGAAGAATTAACATACTCAGTAAGTAGTGCTGGCTACTTCTGCTACATGGTCCTCTCAAATGTTGCATTAGATATGGAATAATGCAGAGAGCTGAGCAAACAACAAAAATTCACATACTGAATTCAAGCTAATGCGCCTGAAACAAACCTGTTTTATATGACAAACTTCTCTCTCAGTTGCACTAGAGGATTTCTGACTCTTGTAGAAAGAAGCTCAAAAACCCCTCAAGAAGCAGGAGACAGTATGATGATCCCTCACTGTAAGTGGAACGGACTTGTGGAACAACCTCTCAATTTCACTTTTGGCTATAACATTTTTCCAATATAATTCCTCAGTTTCAAAAAACCCTAAGAAGACAGAGCATTCATCCACTCAAATCAATCAGTTCTTCTGTTAATGACTCCTCATATGAACCATTATTAACCCCAAATGTACAAAACCAGGAATTCCTCGATAGGAAAAAATATATATATTATAATCATAAAAGCAACTGCCCCCTCTCCAATCTTCCTTACTGCCACATTATGACTACAGGAAAACAAAAGGTGAACTAACAGGAGGCAGCTGTTACAAACCACTCAATGAAGAGGGAGGTGGCAGAAGTCAATCAAAATGTGCTACTCTACCCTAAAAATTCACAGAAGTCCTGTAACGGGTAAGATACTAATATAAAATACACACACACTTTAATTGCTTTCTTCCGCTTTCTACTTCTGAAACTGCTATAGTATCACTAAGCAATGCTAGTGCTATCTAAACACTGAGGAGAAACAATTCCATTACTGTGAATACTTTACAGTTTGCCTGAAAATTACCTAAGAATGCTGACGTAGGCTGAAATGATACAACAGAAGGGCCATAAAAAACCCCACATAACTGGGCCAAACTTCTTTGTACAACACTTGGTGTCTGGATACAATGAGTCAACATAGGACCTGCGGATCTAAATGCAGAAAGTCCAACACAGACTAATAAATGCCAAAGATTTCCTTCATTTCCTCTCTGACAGTCTGACAAAAGCCAATTTAAGTGCTATAAAACACCTACTGGCAAGATACACAGAGTGAAATTAGCCCATGAGGCACCAATGAAGGTATAGGAAAATGACTGCAGAATGTCATAGTCATTTTCATGTTTCTTTAGCTGACCCAACAGCACAGAAGTCTTTAAATAAATTTAACATAGAAAAACAAGCAATGTGATTTCCATCATCCTGTGTAATAGTTGGGACATCTTGCAATCATTTCATGTCCATTATTACCCTACACAGTGGGACAAGAAGCAATATGAGAACAAGCCATCTCTCATTCCTATAAACATGATTGTGCACCATTTACAAACATGTTACCAACAGAGTCACTGTTTACAAAATGTCAAAAAAAAAATCCCCTCGAGCATTATATTTCAAAACTACATTTAATTATTCAAATATCCAAGCTGTCAAAACTTCAATAAATACAACTTCAAACTGAATTATTAAGAATTCCTTTTGAATAGGCTGAATATGGTACTTTGTGAAAAATATATTTTTTTCCTGAAAAGCAGAGCGTTTTGTTCTGGGATGCCTTTTTACAGCATTTTAAGAGAAAACTGTTAACAAATGCTGTTAATACCTAATAAAAAAAAAAAAGCCCATACAGAAGGTAAAGTCTTAATCTAGCTCCATTTAATACATTTGTATCATTCATTACATAACAAATACAGTTTGTATACACAGAAAAGATTACTGAACTGCCTCTCAGGATTTCCTTTTTATTTTCTTGCTTCAATTAACGTAACTTGATTTTCCCAAGTCAGGCAGAACTGAGATGGAAAGATGCATACTTACACACATAAATTCCCTCCCTCAATTTTATGTAATTAACCCTCCAGTGGTATTTTAAAAGGCTCAGATTCCAGAACAACTGATTTGCCTCTTTACTGATAGTACTACACATAAAATCTCGTCCTCCCTGCAGAGCCGAGGGGAGGGAGGTGGTGGAATCCTCAGACAGAAGCCGGAAGCCGGTAGCAGCTCCGCAGGGCTCCGTCTCCCTGCTCTCGGTGAGGGGGCACAGCGAGGCCAGAGCACCCGGGGAAGGCAGTCCGAGGAGCAGCTGCTGCCTCACTTCACCCCCACTCGGGGATTCAGATTATCCAACACCTCCATAACAGCACATCAGGTCCGAGCACAGAACCTGCACTTAAACTACTCAAGAGCCTCCTGTGGCTAACAAGTCAGGGCTAGACACCCCCTGCAGGAGGCTACCTGCTCTATAAATCTGTCAGAAATACGACTGGTAGCAAAGCAACTGTGTTACCTTGATATCAAAGATCTGGTCTTTCAGGAACTCAAATTTTTTATCATACTAATCACTGGATACCATTGCCAGACATCCAGTATTCTGTTTACATCTAAGTTTCATACAGGTAAATTGGACAATACGAGGGTGCTTCAAAGTAGAAGTGATATTTGTTTTGCAACTCAGACTGGTCAAACAGTAATAAGATGCAAGTCTCAGCTACACAAATGGGAGAAAGCTAAGATAACCAAATTACAAATTAAAATGCAAACAGCGGGAAAAAGACTAGGACAAAAGAGGCAGAAAAATATTCATAAAGTGTTGGTTAAAGAAAGATATGTAAATTAATTACTTCATGTGTCATGAGGGATACATTGAGATAAAAAGAAAAAAGAACAGTTTAGTGATACAGGAAATTGTCAGAGAACTGACACCTAACAAACTGGAGAACATTTTCACATGGAAAGTTGTTTAAATCCCAAATTCTTGCAATTTACAAGGCCACAAACATGAGAAAATACCTTACAGAGACGTGTCTACTGAAGCAGACAGACTGGCAAGATGCAGAGCACACCGCATTTCAGAGACTGGAAAAGTAAGTCCATCAGATATCAGCAACCCAGTTCTCTCCTCACACATTTACCAAGGGCACTCTTCTTCCCCAAATAACTTATTTCAGGGGATACAATTCTGATACCAGCTCACCTACTCCTCCCACTCAGAAGTGACCATTTAAAAGAGCAAAAGACCAAAGACATATCTGTATCCAATAAAGTCCAAAATTCTTATGCCAAGCATTTCATTGTTGGTTTATTTCTGAAGAAATAAGATTTTTAAGAAACTGTGAGAATCGCATATAGCATTCTCTCCTTTTATCTTAAAGGATTAGGCATTCTATCAGAGCAAATGCATTAATCACACAACTAATTATCACTGACTGCAATTAGAACTGCCCCAACATAGGTTAAGCAAAACCTGAACTCAGATTTTTTTTGGCAAACTTGCCCCTTCTGCTCCTTTACATTTAGAGCAGTTCTGCTGAGTACAGAAATAATATTTTAAACTGATACCCTGAGTAACACTAAAAAGTGATTATTATATGTTAACAAGTACGTATTTGAGAAATGGATTAAAATCAAGACTTTAAAATAGTATATTACAATACACCTCATTTCTTTTTTGACTCAGAACTATTCAAAACTGAACATGAAATTATGACAGTCTATACCAATATTACATTTAGTTTCATCAAGTGATTATCTCCAGTTCTTGCTCCCTTCATGTGCAATAATTCAGTTCTGGTTCAATTCTTCTCTAATCTGTTACAGACGTTTCAGTTCTACAATTTATCTTGACCAACAACGGTTTTCATGGCACCTAATGTTAAATTGTAATCTTATTTATGTAAATATTTAATGTGTTCTTTATCTTTGAAAAAGTTGAACAGTTAGCATCTGACAAATATGCTAATGCAGAAAACTATTCAGATAAGCATAAATAAGGCATAGGATGTTAGCTCCATTGGCAAAATAAATTACAAATAACCTTTAAATGGTTAGCAGCCAAAGTGATCTTTCTTATGAAAAATAACTAAACCCAAGATTAACATAAGCAAATTTAATGTTTGCTAAATTAAATAATTAAAATAGGACATTTTAACTGACATGAATCAACACAAAAATTTTATGAAGCTGACTACTGCTCAATTTTGCCAAGCAGGAGCAATATGAAATCTGGCACGGTGTGATTCAAAGCGCTACTGAAGCTGCCTGAGGTATTTCTTTCCGAGGTTCCAGAGCTGAGCGACAGAGCACAGAGAGCTAGATTTCAAAACGTTTTCCCAAGCTTTCATCATGGCTTTACACCTCATCCTGAGGAAACGTACCTAAAAGGGAAAGTTCCTGCATAATGAATGGCGGTGCGACTCTCAATTCACTTCCATGCAGATACCATTGTTCTCTGTTAAGGACTCAGGCACCTAAGCAAGTTAAGACAGATTCCACAGACCAGGGTTAACTGACCCGATGCATCCTGCTCTAGCCTGCAGCAAAATGCAGCTTTATCTAAATTAAGGGTGTAGTTTTAAGAGACAGCCTGAACCCATCTAACCTGAGGATGATACTAATAGGGCAGTCTCACAGTCTTCCATTCCCAGCCTTTCTATCCCCACATGCTCCTGCCATTTCCCATACAATAGAGGATGCTCATCTTATCCGCGGTGGGCTTTCGCCTCCCGCTATCCAGTCAGGTGGGCCACAGTACTTAGGAAAGCACAAGCAAGCAAGAGTAACCATAAGGGACAAGACGGAAAAAGCATCCCACCCCTACTAGCACTAGACCACAGCTAGACTGGCTCAGCCATATCTTAAAAGCACATTCCAAGATTAAGTTACTTGACGTTTGTCCCAGGCTAAGCTCACGCTCACAAGCAGTTGTCACAGGTTAGCTAATAAGTGTTAATGTGATAAGCTCTAATAAACTGATCATTAATTTGAGTCTTAAGAGCAAACCTTCACATTGTTTACATTCATCCACATAACTACACCCAGAGCAAATTAAAAGAAACCTACTCAATTTAACAATCCACCAGTCAACTCACCAGTCAAGTCACTCGGCTATTCTACCATTTAGATTGGTCCAAATTCAACAGAGGTACTTTCATCCCTACTGCTGTGTCAAGTTCATGCAGTCCAAACCGCTTAGTTTTAAGGGCAAAATACCCTTATCAAATAGGATATTACAAAGTACAAGTGGTGCACTGAAAGGAAACTTCTCATCCACAAAAATATTTTGCAGGTGAAAGCAAAGGAAGGATAGAGGATGACAGCTGAAAACTGAAATAATTGCTGGGAAATGGAGTTGAAACATGCACTTGTGAGGAATGCACAGCATGATGCAGTGGGTCTCACAGGGAGGGAGAACAGTACAGAACCTGAAGGCAGGGAAAGAGGTCTCTCAAACAGAACTAAAATTGAAAATGCTATGAATAAAGCTTCCCATTACCAAGAAGATTTGAGGGCAAAATTACAACACAGCATTATGTTACCTGCTACTAACCAGACTTCAGTAAATCCAGCAGTCTCAGAACATACACAAAAACACTAAAGGTGCTGAACTCATACCAAGAAGTAAACTTCTAATGGGAGTTATGGGTTTTTTTCCTCTCATATCGCCAGTTCATTCCAATAAAATGAAAGCCATTTCTTCCCTAAAGGTAGTCTGTACAGGTCTCATTTGCTCTAATATTCCTGAACTACATGCACATTATCTGCATGGAAGAATAGTATCCACAAATGTTTATCTCACAAGTTACATTTACTTAATCACTTATTAATAACTCAACTGTTTTAAATTTGACAATATTCAAATATAACTCAGCTTTTAGGGTACCAAATACCCAAAGTATTAATAAATAAATGAAACAGAGATGCTGATTGCTTTTTCTAAAGAGTGTGAACCAGTGAAAAAATATGCCAACATCCACATTAAGATAATAACAGTTTGTTTTAAAAATAGTAAAAAATTTTCTTATTCTTGAAATTGCATAGCTGCTTGGTAAGGCTAACTGGTCCATTTTCTGTCCTTTCAGAGCCCTCCCTCAGGAGACATGGATACTTATCACTAGAAGAACTGTGTAACTGTGTAACACTACTACATACAGTATCTGCTCCATGGCATATACCCAGGCTAGCTAAGAAATGAACAGAAAAAGCAAGCCTATCACTTCATGTGAAAAAAGGTACTTCAGCAGCAGCTTGAAAGGGTAATATCTGGCATTTCTATTCAAATACGAACAGAAAACTGAACACTTAGATGGAAGAGCAAACAAAGTTCTCGGAGCTGTCTTCCCTACTAGGGATGGGAAGAGACAGAAATGGTATGGAGATCAGTTCCACAAGTTGAGCTGTGGAAAAAACTGCTATACAAGATGGATTCTTTGCTTAGTTATTTCAACATAAGTTTATTACAGCATTTCTCCCATAATGTTCATTAACACACTATCCTATTTTCTTTAAGTGCTTTTTAAAACTAAATCTGAGTGCCTCAGAAGGTACCAGATAGCTACTTCTACTCAACACCTTAAACAATACTTGTCTGTATTTCTCTAAGTAAAAGTCACATATCAATACTAGGAGTAGCAACAGAACCTAGTTTCTCTCTAAAAGAAGATACCATCATCACTATGAAGTTAAAGCTATCCAAACATTTTAAGGCACCTACTGGTTAACAAATATAATTTAGTACAAATAATTATTGTTAAGTTGGGAGGGAGAGAAAAACTAATTAATACAATGAAAGCAACCATCTACAACACTTCCCCATACAAATCAGCTTTAAAAGAGGTATGCTTCCCAGTGAGATGTGAAAGTCTTAAGCAGGGAGAGACTCAAGAAGGAGAAGAGAAACTGTTAACTGACCTCCAAGCTCAGATTTCATTGTAGAAAGCAAGTCAGTAGTATGGAAGCAATCAACACATTTCCAAGGAGTAGGATATACATGAAAAACAAGGCTACTTGCTTTTATGCTGACAAGTAACTGTAATATGTGAACATCTCCATTCATTTCCTTATATCAAAAAAAAAATGACACTGTCTCTTAATACTTAATTGTACAAAAAAAAAATCTGGAAAATGTGTATGTAAGATTTTAAACAATAAGTAGAAGGGCCAAAAAGTTTGGCTGACTGGTTTCTTCTTGTTCAGGGATTTTCCTTTCGGAAGTCTGAGCTATAAGCAAACCTGAGTATATTTTTGCTCCAGTGCTGTTCACTACAGCACTACTATCAACTGGAAACCTGGTCATTTCAGAATTGAAAGAAAACAGAGCACTGCTGAAGTCTCCAACCAATGTGTTTATTCTCACACATGCAGGATGAAACCACTCCACGAAAAAATTAAGAGGTCTCTATTCATTCATTTTGTAACCAAAAACCAGGGAAAAACTGTTCAGGCATAAAGATATGTTCAAGAGAGTGCAACTGCAGGACAGAGCTATAATTAAATGCTTTAAAAAAAAAAAAAAAAAAGCACTGCCAGAAAAATAAAGTTAGTGATAATCTTTATATGTATGTATGCACATATCTTTAAGTGCTCCTGACTGAACTCTTCCACATTATTGTATCAGCAAAAATATTCAGTATGCTACTCTGTATCAGCAGAAGTATTCGAACAAAAGTGACATCTGTGCAAAATTAATGCTTCCTGCCTTAAATGGAGAACAAATATGCTATTTTAGAAGCACCACTTGCTCCACGATGCCTGGAAAGCCAAATAGTGAACTCAAGTTTCCAGTATTACAATGGAAACAGAATGAACTAAGGGATGGAAAGCAAGTGTGAGCAGAAGACAAAGCAAGGAAAAAAAAAAAAATCTTCAATTTAACTATTTCCAGCCTTTCAAAATACTCAAAAATTGAACATTAGATGATGACTGAAAGATCATCCTGAGGCGATTACTCAAGGGCTGAGAATGAAATTCACTCCTTTTCATTCTTACTCAGTCAGCATTTTAATAACCTTAAACTATGTCCTTAACTTGCTATTCATGCACTTTTCCCTGTATAACCTTAGCCTTATCATTTCATGCCAACCTAGCTATAAATGAACGTATGTTCAAACAAGAATTTTCAGGTGTCCCTTCAGATAGCTCTGATTGTCCAATCTGTGTACTTTCAATTACTACCACGCTTTTAACTTTGTAACAACTCAAAGTTAAATCCACCTCTGAAAGTCTTCAGCCTGAATTTGTCTCATTATTAAATGTTTTTCCCCTAAAACGCGCAGCTCAACAATATGTATTCGAATAAAAAAGACACTTATGGGATAAGAAACAGACCTATAGCTTATATATTCTGCAATTTTTCCCCTTCTAGCAGCAACAATTCATTAGCATTATGAAGTAAAACTCCTACTCATCAAGAATATCTAATAGTTTTAAAGCTCAGCAGGAGCATTTTATAACAAAAGGTCATCTTTCTACTTTTGCTTAACTGTAACTCTCCTCTTACATGAAATAAAAACAAAAAAAACCCAAAATACCACAAAACAAGTTTTTCCTCAGGTTTAATTTTGATTAAGTTATAAATACTTGCTAACATAAACATACTACATACCAGAAGCTTAATCTTTTCACAGCTGGAATCTCCAAGCAAGTTACAATACAAAAATGAGCTGCTGATCTCTAAAAGGTTGTATGAGTGGATACAAGTCTCTAAGATACTGAAATGGGAAATAACTCCAGAATATTCATCAAGATCAAATCAAAAGAAAAGCCAGATAAAGATGCTCACACTGAGCAGTACTGCTTTCTGTAATGGCATGACTGGGGGTTTATATTGTGCTTCTGGGACAACAGTGATTGTATGACATTTTAATACAAATAACCTTAGCAGTAGTATAAGAAATGGGTGACAATAATTAAAATGCTCCAAACTTTAAAACTTTCCATGTTTCCAATACAATATTATTACTTAAATAAGAACTTTACTACCAAAAATAAATCACATTAAAAACAAATGGACTAAAATCTGCATTTTTGTATATACAAAATATTAATCACGAACAAAGCAGCTCATATGCCTGTGCTGGCAGGACTAGGTTGTAAAGAACAGCAGGTCAGATGAACAGATCAACCTTAGCTATTTTAAAACTTGTAAACACATAACTATTTCCAGTTAAAAAACAGACCTGGAAGACAATGCTTAACCCCATGATCCACTGTACTACAAGATCCTTCTGACCTCACTGAGCATTCACACAGGCAGTGGCACACCAAGGACAGAGGTATACTGGGGCCACAGTAACGTGAACTTTGCGTCTTTGTACAGCGAGTTTAAATCATGAGCTAC
Organism: Apteryx rowi; assembly: GCF_003343035.1. NCBI lineage: Eukaryota > Metazoa > Chordata > Aves > Apterygiformes > Apterygidae > Apteryx > Apteryx rowi. The sequence goes on along the minus strand of NW_020451093.1, from coordinate 7,297,567 downwards.
CCTAATGGTTCAGCTGGCTTTCACCAGATGCATCCCTGGCAGAAGTCCGAATTTAAAAGGGTCCTGAGACACCTAAGTAACTGAGATGTCAGAAAGGAGTATGTGTATATATCCCTCCTCCCAAAAGTCCCTCTCAAAATAGACCAAATCACATCTGAGTAACGCTTACTATGATAAAAGCTGTTTAAAGTGAATTCCTCGAATATTCAACTACTGTCATCTACAACAGCCTTTTCCAGAGGTGCTGGGAAACTGTCGTTACATGGCAATAATATAAACAATCTATTAGAGTTAATAATCTTGTTTGGCTGATGTATCTAGCACTATGCTTATATATTGCTTCAATGACCATTTCATTTTGAGATTATGGCATAATATATCAAATACAGTCACATTTCAGTGAAGAAGAAAACACCTCAATCTTACAAGAGAAACATTTTACTACAACACTAGAGCAGTTTTATTAAAGTGTAAATCTAATCCTCTTCACAATCATTTAAGCAGCCCACAAGCAGCTTGCCTGCTTTAACTCTTAGAGAAATTTTCCATCAAAAAATTTAAAACCTGATTTATTAAGAAAATAATCATTTTTTAAAATAAGCCACACTTTATAAACATGAAATGCTAACAGAAGACTGCAAGGCAGACTTCACTGAAATGTAAGAAAACCAAATTACCCTCCAAGATTACTTCATCAGTACCACACTGCTGTGCACGTCAAATACGTTCTCAGGTTCTAGGAGAAATTTACTCTTTTGAAGTGCTGGAAGTTTTGATCACTGTGTATTACAAATTGCAATAGGATGAAATAAACAGCAGAGGAAACCAACGGTAAAAGAGAGAAGGACTTCTTTTAATATCAATAGTCAAGTGAGAAAACCAATCGGAAAGGCACGAGGCTTCCTCTGACAGCTGTAACCTCTGAAAAGCCAATCCACATGCACAGAGGTCTGGCTGAGGCGGAGACAGGGATTCATTGAAGAAATTCTTGAGGGTGCCTTTACTATCAGCTCTACATACAAGTACAGATACATTAGGCAACAGCCGAAGTCTAAGCTAGACAACACAACTCGAAGGAGCACAAGAGTCAGTATTGAAAAAATAAATAAATAAATAAATAAAAATCAGTAGCACAGAATAGCACATTCGAACAGCAGAGCTGTGGGCATGAATTTTCAAAGTGCTGTCCTAATGCTTTGAAAACCCTGAGAAACTTATCTTTACCTTACAGGGACAAAACTTCTTTCTCCCTATCACACTACGAAAAGGAGAACAAGTATCATGTATGCGTTTTTAAAAGTTGCTGCTTAATTAAAAAAAATCATCTAAATGCTTAAAAGCATAATGCTTAACGCAACACGTCCAGCTGATGTGCCTGACAGCTGGCGTACACTCTGCAGCAGGAAACGCTTGCTTTCTTCTCATACTTAAAAAAAAAAAAAAAGCAAAGAAAAACCTCAAACACACACACACAAAAAAAATTCTTATAACCACTACCAAGAATTTCTAGCAGAGCATCTGTTTGCACGCCGCTGCCCCGTCCCGGCGGGAGCGGGAAGGCCGGTGCCGGCGCTCCGCCCCGGGCCGCGGCAGCAGCGACAGCGCCGCGGCCGCCCCGCTCCGCTCCGCTCCGCACTGCGCTCCCCGGCCCGGCCCGCTCCGCTCCCGCGGCGGCAGCCAAGGCGCGCTACGCCAACGGCGGCCACAGCGCCCGCCCGCTCATTCAGAGACGCCTCTTGCGCCTTCCTCCTTCCTACGCTAGCGTAAAGGCCTCCCCCCCACCACTAATCAAAACACTCGCGAGTCGGGACGCAAAGAAGATGGCGGAGCAGGGCCCGCTTACGGCGTCGGACAGCAGTTTACGCTGCGCTCTTTGCGCAGGGCCCCATAAGAACCGTGCAGCGCCGCGGCGGGGAGCGTGCGTAGTGCGCTTGGTGAATGCCAATGGCCTATTTCCCGTGAGGGGAGGGGGGTGTCTGATAAACAATGGTGCCCCCCCTGCGCGGCTCCCTTACCGATTCCTCCTCTTTCTCCATGCCCGTGGGCATCTGCGGCACAGCCCGGTTGATGGAGACGCAGTCGTTGAGGTCGGGCATGTCCTTGCCGCGGTAGATGGGCAGCGGTTTGGCGGCGTCTAGCGCCCGGGCTCGGAAGGAGAGTTTGCTCATTGTCTCCCCCTCACAATAACACCCCGGGGCCGGGCGGGCGGGGGGGCCCCTCACTGCGGCCGCGCCGCCGCCTCCCAGCCGCTCCCGCACCCGGCCCGCAACACCATGGAGGGTCCCGCCGCCCCGGAACAGCTCTCCGCGGGGCCGCCCGTAGCTCACAGCGCACGCCCCGCAGCCCTAGATCCGCGCCGGGCTCGCTCGATCCGCTCCCTGCGCCATGGCAAACATGGCGGACATTAACCAAAGCGGCCAGCGATCCCGACAGCCAACGCGAGAGCTCGGGACGGGGGCCGCGACGGTGGCGCCGCTCCCGCCGAGCCGGGGGCGGTTGCTGGTGGTGGCGGTGGTGATGGTGCTGGGGGAGACCCGCCGTCCTCCCGCCGCCGCCCCCCGCTCGGGCGGAGCGATAGAGTGCGCTGGCGGAGGCGGGTGGCTGCCGCCGCCGCGCGCGCGCCGGCCGTTGGGGCCGTTGGGGCCGTTGGGGCCGTTGGGGCCGTTGGGGCCGTTAAACCGCGCTACTTTACCACAGAGCAGCTGCGTTCGCCTCCCTCCAGAAGGCTCAAGCCCCGGAGCTGGAGGGCGCCCCCTCGGCCAGGTAACTCACGCCTCTCCAGGCTGACACCTCGGGTGTTTTATTCCCGAAACGATCAGCCAGCAGGAGAGAGGCTCCTCCGAAAACGACCTGATGCCGGGAAGGCGTGAGACACACCGTGCAGTCCCCTACTCACGTAATACATTTTAAGTGTATTCCCAACTACTCCTCACTGGGACGAAACTAGCCCCTTCTCAGAGACGGTCTCAGGTGCTTCAGCCTGTTCAGGCGGATTGTGGCTTCCCAGCAGCAGCAGCAGCTCTGTGACACCTGTCAGAGCGCAGCCATAGCAAATTTTGCTGGCAGTGAAACTTAAAGTCTTTATCCTTCTTTGTATTTTTATTTGGGATTATTCAGGCTCATCGGTTATTTGGGGATTAAAACAGATTTTAGCAATAAAAACAACTTAAATGGTGCAGAGAATTCACTTAGGTTGACATAAATTAACTTGATGGTACATAACTGCCCTCAGATTTGCCTTGTATGAGGGACGATTAGCCTTGTAGAGAAGACAGTGTTCATGCTGTGAAACAAGGCTTCAGCTACGCAGAATCACACAGTCCTCGCTGTACTCAGAGCTCCCTCACTACCTTTTGGACTTCAACACATCTGTGTAAGGCAGCACTGCTCACTGTTTAAGCATTGCTTGAATTAGAAATGTTGCTGTGCAAAACAAGACTGGGTAAAGGCCGCAGACTTCAGTTACGTCACAAACTAATAGTACAGAAATAAGCTCATACTGGCCCAGGATTTTTTTTTTCCTTCAGGAGTGATTTCCTGTATTGCTCTTTAAATGGATTTAGCTTTGAAAAGGGGCAGAAGTTCCATATACTGCAGAATGCAGGCACAAAATTTCTTATTTGTGAAATTTTGTACTAAAGTTTTGTCAATATCTGGAGTTACTTAAAGATAGCTATGTGTTGTATGTGTTGGCACTCTTCTACTATAAAAATGCCTTGTTCCTATTTGGCTTAGCCTACTTTCAAAGTATACTAAGCTAACCAGGAACAAGGCACCCAACTTTCAGAAGGAGATTGCCCACAACATGGAAAGAATAATCTTGAGCTACATGTGTGAGCAAAGCCACAGCCTTCTACCATTCCAGGGCTTCCCACATCTTTTCGGTGTATTGACTTTAGTCTGCAAAGCCCTTTGTAAAAGGTCTTTAGTACTTCAAATACCTCATCACTTGCATATTATCTTGACACCTTGAGATCAGGTCAGCTGCTTTTCCTCATCTCTTCCTTGGAGCTCTTACAGGAAATGTCAGTACAATCTTTTGTCTCTGGAACTAACCTGAACTGTTAGTCAAATAAAACTTGACCATGTTAACTTTTGGAGCTCAGTGCCGATTGTATTTAACACTCCGTTTTTTGATTTAAAAAAAGGCTGACTAAATAAGTTCAGTGTCTGAATTGCAGAGTGGTTTGGAGTTTGTTATTAGTTGCCTGATGCATTTGTTATTTATATAGTTTTATATAGTAAATGCAACTACTGTTCATGATAAACACAAGATTTACAAAATGAAGAGTAAAGAATTGCATCCACTAGAGAAAGAAATAAGGGAGATGGAACAAGTGCAATAATGCACAAGAAGGAAAAAGAAACAACAATAACTTTACCTACATAACCCATAGACCTGCATTAACTTGGGAAAGAGATCTTGAAATTATATTAGCTACTTCTATGAAAGCATCAGGTTAATGTTCAATAATAGTTATATGAACAAATGAAGCATTAAAAATTAGGAGAAAAGGAACAGAGAACAAAACTGTGATACACTGCCCTTATTTATAATTTCCTTAAAATATTTTTATTCATACGGAGACGATTCTTGACTTGGATTATAATTAACACCCTTCATGCAGAAGTGTATCATAAACCAGAGAGCTAAGTACCAATCTTATGTGCTTATAGCTGCTCAAACTGTGTAGGAGATGGGCAGCTGCACTCTTCATCAGCTGAAAATTTGGAGCATATTTCAAGAGTTATGCCATGTGCTAACAGTAGAAAACATGCAGAACTTGCCTGTGCAGTGGCTATTCAAGCCAGGCAAGGAGATCTACAGCAACATCTCTCAGTCTCCCATTACTGTGAATCAGGAGCAATTCTGTTACGGAAATTACTGCACAGAGACTCAGGTTCTGAACTTCTTTCTGCTCTAGAGATTTGATTCATTTTTGACAACTGCTTCCAACAATGTTTCTGCTTGCACAAACACTTAAAGTTGTGTAATCTACAGTTTAGAATTTATAGTTTAGTTAAGCACCATTTCAGAAGCAGCCAAATTTCCACCACCCAAAATTGATTTGATATCCCCAGATTGATTCACAGTTGCTTGGTAGCAGCTGAAGGTTGCCATTTTTCAAAGAGTAATTGCAGTGGGCTTCTGCATGAGCTTTGGATTTTCAGTCTTACTATGCAGCACTGAAAGATCAGTATTCAGATCTTCAGTCAAATTCAACTACAGCCTCTTCCTGAGGGGAAAACTGTGCATCTTGTTCATCCGCTCAGGTCTGTAGAGCAGTATAATCCCACTAGCTGTGGCTGAGAAAGTGGAAGTCGAAATAAGGATAGGGTAGTTGACAAAGTATATGAGGGGCGTGAACTCTAGTGTCAGTAAATAAAATGCATTTTCAGTTCATGGTTCATGAATTTTCTGTATAAACACCCATTATATAGATTCCTTACTTGTCAGTTACATAGTTGCAGCTTGCTGTACAAATAAATGCACTTTAAAAGATTAGCTTAGCTGCATGGGACAGGCAGTTCCTCCTGAAGTACTTCCTCAAGTAGTTAAATGACAAGAAGGACTTTCCTCTTTCTGCTGCCCTTCTAGCAAGAAAGCGGCATTTTATACACTGCCATAAGATTTTTTTTTTGCTTTTTCAGTTAGCACAATTGAACCATACATACTAATAACCTTACTCCCTTTGTGTGCATGTTTTGTTCCTTTTTCACTGCTTAAACCAAAACAGAAAAAAATGTAGCATATTTACCCTCAAGGTGGCTCTTGGTCCTAACCTCATCCCATTATTTTATTTTTATTCACAATGCACTTTTTTAAAAAAGAAAAGATGCCCTGTAGAATACTGAGGTTTTTTATATAGTTAAAAAAAGCTATTGCACATAGCTGAGAACATGAGTAAAACTAAAGTTTCAACTTACATTAATACTTCACGTAGCTTAGCTTTAAGCCAGAGCCATACATCTTTTTAGTACATATTCTTATCTCTTCATCTGTTAAAATATTACAGATTTTCTGAAGAAGTTCAGCTGTAAAAATAATTGCCAGCTGTACTTGACCTATAGATAAAATAGCTTACTTCTGATGCACAAATCAAGGAAACAATGTCTCAAACAAAATCATTTGTTCAGTAGTTGAATTCTGAATTGTCTTCATGTTTTCTATGTAAAATAATGCAATTGAATATACATATTTGTATGCTGGATGGACCAAAAATACCAAATTTCATTTGAACACATATATCTATGGAAGTCTGTTAGAGTCAGGATGAAAAAGAAATCCAGGAAGAACTGATGGTTTGGTTCACAGCAAGTGTAGTAATATTTGCTCTAGCCATTATTATTTTTCAGATTGCCCAGACTGTTCGTCTATCTGATAAAAGATACCCATTTTATTATAAGTATACGGTTAACAATATGACAGACAATAATATATAATGGCATAGAACTTATAGGATACAGTTATAAGACGGTAGGAAAAGTATGTATCATATCTTAGATACAGGCTATGGTGCTTTATGAGCTCTAACACAGCACATCCTTGCTTTTTGTTTCTGTTTCTCTATAATGATGTTTAACACAAGGAATGCTTGGTCACACTGTAGTTGGTTAAAAACTGGATCGTATCTGGAGGTCTTGTTGCAAGTTTTTTTCTGTTTCTTGCTAATAATTTACAGGTCACTGTATAAAGCTTACATGAAGCAGAAGCATTGTTTATGAACAATTATGTTAAGAATTCTCAGTGTGCTTTACTGCAGTATGACTTATCAGAAGCATTTAATAGTTCTTTGTTTTGTATGTGCTGTTTCCTTATAAGTACAAGGTGGAAAGAAGTATAAAAAACTGCACAGACAGTATAGAAATACAGATTCCAGAAGTGGTTAATGGCCTCTGAAAAAGCATGGTATAGTTCAGTCTTGTGGGGTGTTTGAAACTTTAATTAATTGTATTGTATTAAAAGTTAACTAGAATTTTAGGATGCTAATGACTTGACTGTAAATGCACAGAAATAATCATCTAGATACAAAGTATATAAAAGAATTATCTTTGAATGTTAGTCTTCTGCAACATGCCAAATATATAGTGCGTGAAGGTTTGAAGATAAGATTGTGAAAGTAATGATGATGATTCTATGCTCAGAAAGCAAATGTTTCCAATGTCATTGACACAACTATTGTGTATTCAGGGTTCCTGTCTTGGTAGCAGAAGCAGAAACCTCATTATAAGAGATTTTTGATCTCATGTTTAAGCAGAGCTTCACTAGAAGAGAGCCTAAATGTAGTCAGGAGGCTGGCTGAGTAACTTCAGCACAGGGAAAAGTGCTGAGCATTCTAGGAGATACATGAATGGACTAGGAGTCTTTTTAAAGGTTATGAAGTCCTTCTTTCTCCCTATGTCTGAAAACTCCTATTGAAGTGAAAGGAACCTCTGTCCTATTCATTTCAAAGGGGGTTTTGTCAGGAAAAAGAGCTTGATCAAAGTAGCTACTAAGCATGCTTAGTGGCTAATGTTCTCAGTTAAATATATCAGCTGTTCCAAACTATTTCTATTACAAATTTATTCAAAGGGTTTAGGGGACTGGCTGCCTGCACATTTTCCTCTTTCAGGTCACCAAAGCCCATCAGCCAAAACCTGAAATATACTATGGAATAGCTCCTTGGGAGGCTGTTAGATTTAAAGCATTGAATAAAAATTAGAAGACTGAAAAATAAGTTAAAACCTTGAGTCCAATAGCAATAGGCACTATATAAAACTATTAAAAAGGCAATTATGAAAATAGCTTGATTCCCAAAATTATAGCAGGAAGGTCAAATGATGAAAGATTCCTGAGCTAGGAAGCAGCAGGAAGCTCCTGATTTAGGAGTCATATACCAAAAATATCTATGTCAAGAAATAGGTTTAAATTGGCAGGAAAGTATGCTTTATATCTGAAGGTTACCAAAGGTATTGGAGAGGTCACCAAGTCTTTAAAGGAATCTGGTGCAGCTGTTTCCTATTGTATATAATTTTGGATTCCTAGTCAAAAATCCACTCTTGACCGTGCTGTTTTATTACACCATTCAACAAGTTAACAGTAGTACAATTATGAAACCAAATGAATTTGTCTTAGCATTATACTCCATAAACCTCTGCATTTATGTGACACTACTTCCTTAAATGACGCGGACTACACAGACTGGAACAACTAGTTTGCTCAATGGATATCAAAAGCTAAAGTAGCAGAAGTTTTCATTTTAAGAAAGGTCATTTTAGGTGCTTATAAAGACATTAAGTTTTTACCTTGTAGGCTGAAACTTGTTCTTCATCACCGTGGAAGTGCATACACATCTATATTAATCTCTCTCACATAGTTAAATACTTTTACTGAGTATACATAGAGCATGAAGTAAAACCGTTAGACACCTTTAAGAGTGTAACTCAGGAACACAGGAATGTAAGACTGAGATTTAAAATATGTAAGGAGGGGTAGAATATCAGGCAAAAATGATGCATTTGAAAACAAAAGGTTGTTCTAAAACAGCTATATTTCCCCCCAGAGAGTGTGTAATAATAAGGGTATTCATAGCTCAGATATCATGCATGTATTCAGATTACAGAAATCACCATGTCTCAGGAGTTAAGCCCACTGAAAATGGTAAACATTAAAAAGTTTATCAAAAGCATTTTGAACCCATTTGTTATCATTTAATCTTGAAAATGATAAGCATTGAAGGAATTGATAGTTCTTTTGATATATGACTTCATAGGAGATTCCAGTGTGGCATCATTGATATCATATGGTGTAATCTTGCAGATATTTCAGTGAAAGTGTAAAGGAAATTACTTAAGTCAGCTCTTTAAGTTACTCACATGCAGGTTTGGAAGACTGGCTAATGGCCCGAAAGTAACAGCTTTTTCTATGTCATTAAGTCCCATATATGAAAATGAACATAAGGAGGTAACGCTAAAATACCAAATCCCTCCTGTATTTTAGGAAAATCTCAGGATAGATTTTTAATATTTCCCTTAAAATAAACAACAACCCATTTGCAATTTTTCTCCTTCCCCTCTCAACCAAAAAAAAGAAAAGCCCCTCACACTAAACAAAACCATATGATGTGCTAGAGTGGCATGGGCTGTTCTCTTCCCGGTCATTCTGAGTAACAGTGCAGCTTTCACTGCTCACAAGGGATGTATGACTCATGTAAATATTGCATTTTAACTTGTTTCACCACCAGGAAAAAGGCAACTATACAATGGAATGACCAGCACAGAGGAGAACAATGGTTATTCCTGGAACTAGAAAACTGCTGTTATAATTGGCGCGTAATAAGTACACAGTATATACCATCAAGTATACCATCAAATTTTGGAAAATAACATTTGGCCTTAAAAAGAGAGAGATTTACCCAACTTTCATTTCGAAGAAACTAACAGAGAAAATCTTGAAAACTAAGTTTACAAATATATACAAATTTATCCCAATATCTCACAGCTCAGGAGGCAAATGCCACATAATTTTGGGGGGTGTTTTTTAAATCAATCTTTTTCTAGGAGCTGGGAGCTCCCCAACTCGTGTTAAAAAAACAAACAAACAAAAAAAGAACCTGCCACACAACTGCCTCTCTCCAAGTACATCAGTGCTTTTGTAAGGCTTGCCGATAAAACAGGAATCATGGATTTTTAAAAACTGTTATAATTTTTATTCAGATCTCAGAACCGAGGATGAAGGAATGTTCCTAAAATGAAATAGACTCTATGAAAAATTCTGCTCCAGCACTAAGTGATACTCCTTTTCCTCTTAAAAGCTTCATAATTCTGCTGAATTTTAACATAAGGGTGGAAATGGGCCTGCTTTCTAAAAATATGTTTGCAGACATCTGTAAAAAGAAGAAATCAGGAAATACACAAAACATAACTTTTACAAAATAACCTAAAAGCCACATCCTTACCTAAATAATCTTGAAAATTGCCGTCTCCTGGATTAGTGGCCCAGATACAACAATTTTTCTTCCTGCTTAGAAATGGCAACTTTTCCTCTGCCCACCTATTTCTCCCAAAACTGATACCATTTGCTTCAGACTGAGCCGAACTAGCAGTCCTTGCCAGTGTGGGAAAGTAGTATTTAATGATTTAATACAGTGAAAATTGGAACTATGATGTAGCTTGCACCAAAGTGTCAAGCCATGGAAAGACACCTTTGCCTGTGTCACCTACCAGTTTTTCCACTGTGGCAGAACAGCCCGACGGGGGGCTTGATGTCAGCCAGATTGTTTGCAGCCAGCCTGACATCAGGGTGCCTGGGCGAATCACAGTGACACAGCCTGGCTACTGATGTAGCCTATGGATACTGTGAATTCCAGCTGAGCAGGAAAGGGTACAATCCATGGCTTCTAGAGCTATGCTGGAAGAAAGCCTCTAGTGTAAATGCTGTTATTCCAGCAAAACTGTACCTTCTGTAGTATTGCTTGTTTTCCTTTTCAGAGAAGAAGCGGGATGGAAAACACTACCATATCAGTACAAAGTCCCACATTATATTTGCTTTTATACTAGCAATAGTATATTAACCCTTTAGTGTATAGACCATCAGTTCTCGCTCTTTTTTTTTTTTCCTTCTCAGATTATGTCCCTCCCTGATCTCTTAAAAAAGAAAATATATTTAGTGCTTCTTTGCAGCTGGGATAGCAAACTGGTCCACCACTAGAGCAGTGAGATGCTCGTGGTTGCTGTTCTTCCATGTACCAAGAGGAGCTCCTTGCTGCCTGCTCTGATGACCTCTCCTTCTGCGTCACTCTGTTCCTCTGAAGGGAATTGTTCTAGCGCTTACCACCAATTCTGGGTCTCATCAGCTGGCCTCAGCAGTGCAGGCCACCCGTGCTCTCTGTCATGGCTTGCCGGGCTCGGACAATAACAGGATGGCAAGGCATCCTTTAACCAGTGCTTTCAAAAGGCCACTTTGTGAGAATGAGTTCCTGTGATTCCATCCACTTCTGTGGATGATAGCCACTGTGCAGAAATAACCCAGCTTCTGCTCTTTGCAGTGATTCCCCTGCCCCAAATCTCTGTTGTGAATTGTGGTCTGGAGGTTTTTCCCTAGGAAGAAAGATTGCAGTTTCATTTTACTGCACCACTAATTAGAGGGAAGTTTAACATTGTTTGTAATCAGAATAGTGTCATTGTGTGTTCTGCACTTCAACCATAACTTCTGGAAAATGAGACCTGAGAACAATCAGAGAAAAAAACAAGTAAGTGTGTCACTCAATGAAGTTGCTATACATCAAGAAACAAAAATATTAGCTAGATTCTAAGAAAAGTCAAAAGAAAAATGAAAGTGTTAAGTTGACAATGAATAGTGCAGTGGCAATACTCTTTGTAGTATACTCTCAGTGAATAAATTCACACTTATTATGAAAGATGCACACAAAGTTTTTAGTTTTCTGTGATAATTTATGCAATGAACACAGATTTATAAATGTATTGAAGCTTCAAATTTCTGTAGTCCTTTGCAAAAGAAGAAAATAATGTAAAAAAGATACCTTTAATATGCAGATGTCAATCATAGCAAATCTGATACAGTATTTCCTCTTCCAAATTGCTATTGATCACTGTTCATTGACCAGTTCAGAAATATCTTGAAGTTATTGCATAACAAATACTTTAGAAAACCTGCTTCCAAGAAATTCACAAATTTATTCCAGCTATTGCTTCCTCAGAAACAGTAGTGTGAGCTACACTCAACTGAGCTCAATTTATTTGTATTTGAGTGACTAACGATTCAACATTGTTCCCTGAAAAGATGGGAAAACTTTGCGTGTTAGCACATTCAGCTTCTTCTCCACTTGCTCTTTTGGATTACAGTCAAGCTCTTTTGGAAAGGTGAGTAGTGTGTTTACTTGTGAGGTGGCTACACCTCAATGCCATGCATCCATTGCCAATTTCTGTCCTGGAAAGCACCACTTCAGGAATATAGACTCAGATGATGGGAGAGGTAGGAGTAGGCAGGGATAAGATGGCAGGAACTGGTTATACTAAAAAGGGCAAGTGAGATGCCAGGACAAGAGTTCTAGCTGTTCACATATATTGAGTCAACCCTTACCTTGCAGTCAGCTCCCCTTGGTGTAGCTGGCTAGCATGTACTGCAAAGACTTGGGTGAGGAGTGAAGATGAGCCCAGGGTTAGTACATGCACCATTCACTCCGTGTCGGGCTAGGGAGCTGGGAAAGATCAGCTGCACAGCATATGTGATGGGATAAGGCATGTAGAACATAGGTACCAAGGGCATGGCGTAGGTGCACAATGTTTTGGGTGTAATGCAGAGCTGAAAAAAAGGCCAGTTTGGAAAATTCAACAAACCAATACTAAGACAAAGTTGAATAGTCAGGAACAGGAATCTTTGGTGCATATTAGACAAGCACTGTCACTGTATGAATAATGCCATTCACAACTCTCAGAGCTTTTGTTTCAGTTTGGATTAATCTTTAGAAGATATTTTTATACAGCTGAGTCTGACTACATATTTCTCTAAGACTGAACTTGAAGCTGGATGTGAAGAGCCTATTCCTCATGTCCTAGACTCAGGTTTGGAGTACAGACGAAGCCATAGCTGTTGACAACATTTCTCTAAACTTCACTAAGATAGAAAGGAAGAAAAAGGTTAAAAGTGGGAACTGAATTATGGGATAAGAGGACACCTGTGAAGGGTGATGCCTTCAAGTTTGAATTTTCACATTTTACATTTAAGCAAATTATGAATAACTCAAGTTGATATTTGTGGAACTACAAGTAAAGATATGTAGTGCAATAAGAATTGAAAACCCTGAGAAAAGATCGTTTTGACATAAATATTTTATTTTAAATAAAAATTTCACTCTGTAGAGATGTGCAGTGAGACCATCTTCCCCTAGATGAATTAAATAATTGAGGAGGCTCAGAATTATACAGGTGGGCACCTAGGGTCTCTTAAGGTAGCTCACAGACAGAACACATCTCCGTGCATGTATTCACTTTGACAAGTCTGAGTAGCAATTATACAGCGACCATAGCAAGCATGTACCTATGGCAATCATGTAAATGCATCAGTAGCATTATTTCTGTTAAATAATTGCAAGCTGAAATGCTGTAATTTTTGACAATTTGGTGCTACCTGATTTGAGGTGGACTAGGACACTGCTTCCACACAAAACACTGCTTCCACTGGGAGCGGGGCATTGCAAATATCTTGCTTCCAGCACAGGTCATTGGGAAAGAGGGAGGATTTGTAGGAGTAATTATCACTGTTTGAAAAAAGCAGGTTATTCTATTTAGTCTTTTGTTTTCAGGTAACCCATTCATATTATTTTTCAGTGTACACAGAAAATTGATTAGTAAAAATAAGTGGCATTTGCTTTCATAAAAAATTTCTTTTGTTATAAGGTAAATATCAGTGATGCATGCATGGCAACCAACAGGTCAGAAGAGTCAGTGCACAAAAGAACAGGAACAGCAGAAAAGAACTGAAAATAAGAAAAGATCGGAAACGGCAAACCACACGGGGAAGTTTCTAAAGCGAGTGCCCAGGCAGTGTTAATCAGCATGAGACAAGCGATTGCAACTGTTTCACTTTCTATCTACGCTGGCGCGATTCAGTGTGAGGCAGAATTCTGGCATGCTTTGCTCTACGCAACTGGAACTTTGAAAGCTCTAGTAACAGTTGTGCAATACCTTATGCATTTGTTCATAGAAAAATCAAGCAATGTTGCAGGCGTGACGAGAATTTCTAACCCTGAAATTTCTGATCCTGAATAATGCCTGTGAGATTAAAAATCCAGACTCCGGGTGTTTCACTTTGCAATTTTTACTACATATACGCTCATGTACAGTTTCCTACAATGAAGACACATATAGCAAAAATCTTGTAAGACACTAAGCAATGGCTGGATTTTGTAATGTTTCAGTAAATACATAGATAATATCACTAATTATTCTTAGAAACAAAGGAGAAATACAGAAATGGGAAATACTGCCATTATATAAAATAAACAATGACATCAGAATTTTACTATAAATCTTCAACTGAAAAAAATATCAGTGCAATAGTTACAGTTTTCAGGAGCCCAAATTAATCCATTCCATTTTTTTCTCCTGTTTTCAGTGGTTGTTTACTAATGAATTTCTTTGCACAGTTCTTTCTTGATTTTAAACACAGATATTTTTGTGAGCTTTCCTTGAAGTCACAGACAGGTTAATCCTTTACAGGAAAATGACCCATAGAGCATAGGAGTTGCAAGGAGCAGTAATCCCAACCTGTAAAATTATCCAAAATATATTTGTAAACTACTAAGCTTTTTTTCTCTCGGTGAAATTATAATGCAACGTGGGATTTTCTTTGATCAGAGAAGACTGACAGATTTAAGCTCTCCTTAAAAGCAAAATAAGGTGAAGCTAGAGATATCTTCTCCTCTTGTCTTAACTACCAAACAGTACTCTATTGTAATAACTGGCATAGGAAATATAAACAAACATTTCTTTGTAGTTAGTGTATGTATTCTTCTGAGATGTTACCTGCTCAAGGAACTTGATGAACAACAGATAGTACTCAAAATGTAAACAATAATAAATGCACACAATGTCCACCACTGAACCCATAATGACCCATAAAACCAAATGATCTGTAGTAAATTTCTTGTTACATTCACCACTGAGCCTTTAAAAATTTCGTATAGTGGTTCTAGCAGGAAAAAGTATATTACTGTCAAAGTGGAAAACCAAATACATAGATTTAATCCAATAGCAAATTCTTTGTCTAAAACCTCCAGCTTATTGAAATGAGCGGCCTCCCAAGTTTATGAGAGCATTCTCAAGCTTTTCCTATACTGTTTTAGCACCTTCCAATAAAATATAATACCATATGGCAAAATCAGGAAAAAAAAATTGGAAGACAAAACAAAACAGTTATTCTAAATTGCTGTTAACAAAAGAAGAAGAGACATAGCACTGCGCAAGTGGAAGAACAATATAGAAACAACAGTTTGATACTTAAAATCACCACCAATGAAAAAAAGTTTTATTCTCAGAATGTGATGGCAGTCATTGAAATTAATATACCTATCAATGTATTTTGTCTGAGCCACGTTGTCCCTGCAGCTTAAGAAACAATAGTTATGGGGGTCTGTTAGGAAAGGTGCACATTTATGGGCACTCAGTAAGCCCTTTCTTGTTGCTTTAAAATGGCTTCTCTGGTGGCTCTCTTTCCCTTGAGAAATTAATTTTGGCAGAAAATCTTGTATTTATGAACCTTATAAGAGAGAATATTGAATGGATGAAGGGACCAGATGGTTCCACTCTTCAAGCCATGAGCTATGTCCTAGGGGAAATATTTTAATGCAGAAGCAGGAGCAATGTGTCTCCAGGAATATCCCAGTGAGCCTAGCAGCTTTAACTCATCGTCTGCAAAGTTTAGATACCAACTGTGTATCGTAACTCCCCTTTCCCATTAGCTACAAGCTAAATGTTGAAATATAGTAAGGTGAACTAAGTCACATAAGCTCCAGGTCAGAGATACTTCGGTTGAGTGGGACAAGATGAAATACAGCTAGTGCATAGCTTCCAGGAACTCAGATACCTGCAATACTATTTAAGGAATAATCCTTCTGCTATGCTAGGCTTCCTGTTGTCCTTCCAGAAATAGCTGCTGAGCTACTACATAGATCTGCTAATAGTCATGTCAGATCGTCCATGGTCCCTCTTCTAGAAAAAGGAGGTGTGGAAAATCCCATTTCTGGTTCAGAATCATCACGCAGACATCATGTGAGTGAAACTGGAGGAGCAAACTCTTCTCTTAGTTTGTTAATAACAAACTGACAGTAAATTGAAAGACTGAGCATGTGTGTATTGGGGTATAAACAAAATATGAAAGTGATTCTTCCCTTGTATTCTGCAGTTTGATATGCTGTCTGGAGAACTCTGTCTAGTTTTGGGCTCTCCGGTAGAAGAATGACTTTGACATACTGGAGCAAGTCCTGCAGAGCACTGCCAAGATGGTTAGGGGGCTGGAGCACGTGATGTATGAGGAAAGTCTAAAAGAACTGGGGTTGTTCTGTTTGGAGAACATCTTGTTTTAAAGACTCAATATACATTAGCTTTACATTGAAAGCTGAAGCTTCTCTTCTTTCTCCAGCCCCTCATCCATGCAAAATCAAACTGGTTGTGAGACGATCATCTTGCAACTATGATCTTTCTATAGGAGTAAAAAATTTTTTCAGAAGTCACGAGGGTTGAATCCTCATTCAAGCTGATCTTCAGGGATTGGGATCTGTGGCTCATAATGTGTAAAACAGCTCATACAATTTTATCTATTTCAAGTGGCTTTACCTTTGATGATTTAGCTACTTTTTTTTTTGTTCTTCCTATTAGCATGGGCCCAACTAATGTCAAAGCAGCAAAAGACAGTCCAGGACCATAGTCATGCATTTTTCAGAGGCTTTCAAAACAGAATTGTATCAACAAGAAGTCAACCAAAATGATCAAACCAGTTAATAATTTAGTCTGTGAGTTTCCCTAATTTCTTTTGGAAAAGTGAAAAACACAATAAAAATGTTTCCACACAGACTTTTTAATCAACTCTGTGATATTTCTGATGCACAAAATCTTAGCTTTCCATCTGAAAACTCTGATAATATGGATCTTGTCTAAGCTTAAACAAAATTTTCTTATGATCTATTTTTAACAAAAGGCTATCTAGGCCTGTTAGATTTTTAATGGACTAGCATTTTAAAAGAGATATGCATAATAGTAAGATTTGAAATAGAAAGTATATGTAACAAAAAAAAAAAAAACCCAGACAAGCAAGTCACATTAACAAAATTCATTTTCTTATATGACAAATTTGAAGAGGAAGAGAGAAGGATTAATTATTGTTTTGGTTTTGAAGGATTCTAAGGCTTCCTCTAATTTTTAGCTAATCCTCTTTCATTCAAACACTCAGCAATTTCAGATTGTCAGGTGTGGTTCAGAAAATTTGGCATTATTCAAATTCCAAATTACACTCTGGTTACATACACATGCTAGTTGCATATAGGAGAGCAGTGAGCACCATACAGTTGAAATAAAAACATACCTTCTCCTCAAAGAAACAGCCATTAAAAGAGTTCTTGCCATTATTTTAAACATTTCCTTTTTGTTTTCTATCTTATTTGGCTTCAGCAGTATCTGTGGTTGACATGTGGTAAGAATCCATGCTGAAGCAGCACTGAAGCATTATGTGGCTAGAATCTCCAGAATCCTGCCCATCACGAGTTTCTATGAATATACTCTTTTCTGGAGAAGAATGGGACTTTCATATTCCTGTAGCAATATTTGTATTAGCTTACTCGTTTATCCTTTTTTTTGTTGTTGTTGTGCTGATAAGTTTCAGACTTATGATTTTCACTCTAACTTCAGATATCTAGATGACAAGCTCAAAAGATTATCCTTTATTAATAAAACAGTGACCCCATGTCACCAGGAGCATACTAAAGTACTCTAAATTGGGAAACTATGGTTCTATTGTATGCAGCTTGCTTTTCATGCTTGCACCTGTTAAGTAATATGTTTTGCTCTTCTCTGACTACCAGTTAGAAAGGGAATAGCTTCTATATGTGACAAGACAACCGAAAAAGAAATCATAAGCCTTTGCATTCTATTGGGATTATTAATTTTCTGATGAACAGTTCCTCAGGTATTCATTCCACTGCAGGCAAATATTTCGTAATGCTTAACAATCACTGTGAAAGTTTTTCCGTTTCTCAGTTTCTCCAGCTCAGAACAAGAATGGAACCATTGTTACTACAGCATCAAAAGATTTGATGACATTCTTTCCAATGGGTCATGGTGTATTTTGAGACATCAAGGAGCATCTAAGGAACCCCCCGCTTGTGGGGCCTTAGATCTTAACACAATATGCTAAACACCACTTGGGCGTTGTAAAATTAATCTTTATATCTACTTCATGCTAGCCAAAATACCAGATCCATGGTACTTGACATCCAATATCTCCTGAATTAATGACCTCCCAATATTACTCTCTGTAAAATTACGTTATTAATTGTGAAACTGTGATATTTCCCCTCAAAGGGCTGCCAATAATGCTAGCTTTTCTTACTGTCCAAGATCCTGTCATTCACGTTAGACAGAAATGCTTCTTTTTTGGCCACCCAACAGTGGGAACGTTGAAGATGTTGGTATTCAAGTATCCTTTTTTAGCTATAATCCTGAGGTCTGCCAGTTTCATTTCCAGAACTGGTAAATTTGACAGTTCTAAATTCAATGGGTTTAACTGTTCCGCATTTGTCCTATTCCTATGGACACTTCATCATTCATGATACACTTTGAATAAATTAAATCATTTGAAATATTTTCCTCTTTTAAATGTACCTTTAATATGTTAGAAAATAAATTTTAAGAAGTCTTTTCAACATGAATGTTTGTGCACCCAGTACCCTAGGAGCCATAGTCATGGATGTATGAAGCAAAAACCCATTTCTGTCTGCCAAGTAATTTATAATCTAAATGGTGTAACCTTGGTTTTTGCACTTCCTTTGAATAAAATTTCATAGGTGCTCAGTTCTGAGATATGTATTTTTAGAAATGGTTTTATTTACATTACCTATGTGTTTATTTTTTAAATCATATCTTCAGGTAAATTCCTGTTACCTTCATTCATGACTAGACATGGCCATGTTAATGTAAATAGCCATTTGGTGATAGTTTAAAACATTCAGTGCAAATTTGATATTTTTATAGCAATAAGAGCAAGCAACATAAAAAAATCTTCATAAAAGTCAATTTTATTTCAGTAGTAACAGAGCACAGGATGTGGGGATACCAAGAAAACTCTTCTCCCCATAGGTGTGGTTAGTGGCAGGCAGTCAAAGTGGCATCACCACACCCAGGGTGTTTTTTTGCTAGTTACCAAACACTTCCAAAAAAACAATGTTTAAAATAAGTTTAAAAATAGATTTAACAAAACAAGTTTAATTTCAGTATGTCCAACAGTCCATTTAAGTATTTTGCTAAAAACATCTATTTTCAGCTTTCATGTTTTAATCCACAAACTGTTCTCTTCTCCTATTGCTCCTTGTTTGCTTTTGTTGGATATGTGAGAGTTTGCCTGAGAATTGCTCTCTCCTTGCGCTGGCACTAGGCTTTGCAGGCTCTCTGTAGCTCTGGCTTCACACTGTTGTACTTCAGCATGGTGGTCCCCGTCCTCAGTGTGCTGCTGAAAAACATCTATGTATAGATTAATGCAACAGGCAGCAAACAGTAAAGAATAGAGGCCTATGAATTTACTTAATATGAAAGAGCCTAGAATAGGTCATTTTACTTGCAATTCATGTTTTTCAGCAGTTAAAGCTGTTATGCTCAATAGTTGTAACTCCAGTTACTCCTGTCTGAATAATAAAAGATAAACTGGTGTATTTGGGGGATAAAGACTGGGCCTATATCTTAGATAGAAATTTTAGTTCTGTAGTTTTGCTTTGAGAAGTTTTCAATATAAATCTTAAATATACAAATTTATATAAATCTTCTTGTATGCAAACTTTCCAGCATGTATTCAAAAAGTGACTACTTTAAGCATGTGCTTAATTTAAGCATGACAAGTGATTTGCTAAACAGACTTACTTGTATGACTAAACCAACACATAGTTTGTTCAGTGGGACCAAAATTTGTTCCAGTGTGATTCATCAATGAGTAAGAATGATGCTATCCAGAGTTTTAATCTAAGCACAAATTTGAATAATGACCTGGATTTTTTGAAGAGGAGCTAACTAAGCAAGAAAAGAAAAAAAAAAACATTTATAAAGAATTCTATGGCTGATATCACTACCTATTTTCAGCTATATGAGTCAGTGAGCTATATCACATGGATTTTCACAGAAATATCAAAGCAAATCCCACTTCAAACCCACACCACTTCCCAATATATACCCTCACTCATCGATTCTGACAGAGCGACTGAACGTATATTTGTCTGAAATAAAAGCATAAGATAACACAGATCATAGCTACAGCAACAATTAGCTTTCTTACAGACTGTAATTTTCCGTGGAACTTCTGCCTAGGCTAATTTATAGAAAAACTGAGGAAAAAAAAAAAAAGCAATAACCAAATTCAGTTTGCTGGGATCTATAAGTGAGCTCTTTAGAACGTGTGCTGGGCTTAAGGGAGGCAAAATTTTTGCAAAATTGAAAAAAATAAAGATTTTTTCTAAAATAACAGAGATGGTAATTAGTGCAAATATTCCTTAATAATCATGGCTGAAAGAGCTTCAGCTGTCATGAAAGAATTAAAACCAAACATTTCTTCAATATCAGAGGCCTACTGAAATATAAATACGAGATATCTCTGGATACATGGGAGAAGCATAATTTGTACTGGTTCATGTTTTGAAACATGAAGCCAATTACTGTAGTGGAAGAAAACATCACTTAATCTGCTATAGTGTGTTTCTGCTAAATCACATCCTGCTAGAAGATGAAGCTTTGACGGACTTCCACTGTTTCCAGAATGTTCTGTAAGGTGCTGCATGGTGCTGCCAGATGTAAAGTCCTCTGGAAAACAAAAGAATGATTTAGGCAATATTTTTAATGGTGTATTCAGAACTGTAACATTTACACACAGGAAGACTGTTGTGTTGTATTTTTATTTCTTTTATGGAACTAAATAATTATGCTTTATAAGTCCTTCCATCTTAGGACATCATACTTTTTCCCAATAGTTTATAAACCTCTCTAATTAAAGATGATTAGGACCTCCCCACTACACAAACTAAAGAGAATTTAGAAAGGCAGCTGTGAAGAAGCAAGTAAAAAAGAGAAACAGAAGAAAACACTGACTTGCCTCACTGTTCCTTGCAAAGGTCTGCTTCCAGATCATCAGTTCAGCTCTGGGATTTGTGGGACGCCCCTGTTCTGCTGGACCCACGTTCACCAGTGAGCAAGTGTTCTTCGAACCCTGACTGAACAGGACGGGTGATATCAAACTCACCTTTGCAGTCGTCCAGGGAAACTTTACAAAGCTCCGTGAAGCCAGAGCGCAGCAGCCTCTGTCTTCAGCAACGCCAGCTGCCGAGAGCCCGAGCGCCCGCTCGCTCCGCTCCCCGCTGGCTGCCTCACCGGGCAATGTGCTGATCCAAAATCCACGAGTTGAAAGAATCATTGAAGGCAGCGACTGGTGAAGCTGTAAGCTCTACACTGTAACAGGACATTGCAGTGCTGCAGTCTTGGGGTTGCATAGTTCTGCGTTTTGTGGAATAGCTAGACTCCTTGTTTATACTGGAAGCACAAATATACGGCGGATCTTATCTACGTATATAAATACCTGATGGCAGGGGAGTAAAGAAGATGGAGCCAGACTCTTCTCAGGGGTGCCCAGTGACAGGACAAGAAGCAGTGGGCACAAAGCGAAACACAGGAAAGTCTACTTAAACATAAGAAAAAAAGCTTTACCATGAGGGTGGTCAAGTACTGGAACAGGTTACCCAGAGAGGTTGTGGAGCCTCCATCCTTGGTGAGGTTCAAAACCCGACTGGACACAGCCCTGAGCAACCTGCTTGAGCTGACCCTGCTTTAAGCACCTAAGGGCTGCCAAGATGAACAAGCAAGCAGCGAAACTATCATAGGAAAAAGAGATGAGAGGTGTTCGGCTTGTTTCGTCTAACAAAGTGAAAGCTGAGAAGGCATATGATTGCTGTCCGTAGAGGTATCGGAGAATAAATACCCAGACAGAAGCTAAACAACTGTGGTGGAAAAAGAACAAATGGATGAAAACTAAGTTTGAGCAAATGTAGGTTTGAAATTAGAAAAAGACTTCTACTCTGGAATGATCTCCCAATCAGAACAACTGCAATGAAAAATCGAATACATTTTGATGGAGCTTAAAAAATTCTAAAAGTTATACAACGCAGTGCTTAGTAGCACTGGCCAAGACTTTACTACATGAAGACCCTTGCACCACTATGTTTCAGGGTTAGAGTTTTTGTCATTTGTTTTTATGCAAAGTTCTTTAGACTATGTTCTTTGTTTTAGCACCAAACAAATAAGCATAGACTAAATAATGCACACTGTATTGCTTGGTGGATTTCTTGATAAGAAAAAGCACGTATGCAGGTTAAAAAATGAATTTCCTTCAGTGGCACAGAAAATTTGCAAGTTCTCCTAATGACCCAGGAAGAGGGAATTGCCTTGCAGTTATGAAAAGCAGGTCATTGACACTAAAGAGCGAAACACATTTCCAAATAGAGCAGCCTTTGTAGAATGCCAATTCAATTTTCGTGGACCATTCACATCCATTAAGCCCTGACCCAGAAGTAAAGGCAGGTAACTACTGCAATAATTTTATTGCTAAGCTTGATTGGGAGCAGGAATAAATTTAGCTTGGTTTACTTTGTGGATTAGACTGTGGTTTTAATATGATTTTTAGAAGATGCTCTATGAGAAATATTATAAAAATCTTTTCTAAAATCACTGAAAATTTGAATAGATGCTATTGTCTACAGGGTTTAAGTAAGAATTCATTTAAATTTCAAACAAAAAAGACAAAATGTGCAACATCAGTTAAAAGCAGTTATTTCTAAGAATGACAAACAAGCAAATCTTGGATTCTGTTTATTTACTTGAAAAAAATGGGTCCTGATACTTTTTTGCAATGCTAACATCAAAAGTTTTAAAAGAAACCTTGTTTTGTAGCTTGCCTTTTTTTTAAGAAATGTAAACTTCAAAACTTTTTACCCATTCTTTGGATCCAGAAGCAGAAAGAGCCAAATATTAACTGCTCATCAGTTGGCATGCATTACTTTTTTGTTTGTTTTATTGTAGAACAAAATTGAAATAAACCTCTGATTTAAGAGGCCCCCTAACTCATGAAATTTCTCAAGGAGAAGAAATCTCATTTTATCTTTTAAGAGATCATTAAAAAAACTATGTCGGCTGATAGTAAAAGGATTTCCAGAGTCTGATGTAAGGTTTATTTCCAATATTAATGTAGTTTACAATATAGAATATATTACAGAGCTGTAACTAATTATTAGTGATGTTACAGGAAGAATCTGAGTTTACCCAGTCAGATTCCTTGAATGAAGCCCCGACAATTGGACTCGGAGAGATTCATACTGATGTAAGAAATTTAATGATAAAATTTCATCGTATTGTAAAACCAGGAACAGTGCAGGGCTGGAGAAAGCACAAAAGGCGTCTTTTCTTCCCTCGGTGATAACATTTCAGCAAGCGGGAGCAGTGGCAAAGCGCTCTGACCGTTGACCACTGACCTACCACTGCAGAGCGAGCAGAGAGCTTGGGGCTAGTACTTGGATGATGTTGTGCATCGTAAGACATGCTTTCTTCACTGCCTGTCCTTGTACAGCCTGCTTTGGGGGGCAGCTAGATGAAACAGTTATCCTTTAGTATCTCTTCTGCTATCCAAGTTTTAATGACCACCCCCGGAGAACTTCAGGGCCACACACTATATTCCTCAACCCCCCCCAAGAATCGGCGGTTAAACCTGTGCCGCTGTGCGTTTGGATGTGTACAGCAGCCCTCGTTATTTACATCTGCCTGCGGCTGCTCCCACCAAACACATTCCCGGAGTGGGAACGTCTTGATCACAAGGTTCTGTTTATAGCTCCTTTAATTAATATTCATCGATCCTTTCCAGGAAATCAGATTTAAGCATAGGCAGAGCAAGCAGTAGCTTATGGCAGCAGGATGCCGGGAACAGCAAAACAGCCCCGGTCTCGACGCCTGCCTGCTCCTGCCAGGCCTGCAGCTGCGGCCGCCGCCGCTGCTATGGAGGCAGTTGGGGGTGGTGGTGGTGGGGAAGAGCTATTTTGGGGAGAAACAGCCACTCCCAGGAGCACAAGCGCTACCCTTGTCTCGGCGGGAGGAGCAGAGCTGCACATCTGCTGCCCCCCATCACTCCTCCTCCGTCGTCTACTTTCTCTCTTCCCCTTTTCTCCCAGGATAGGAATGGCCCCTCCTTGGCCCGGCCCAACTTCTTTCGCTCACATCTGTTGCTGAGAAATGCCCTGTATTCTGTGAACGGTTTGCAGAACAGATACATTGGCTCTTTTAAAAATGCTTCACATCTTCAAGATGTTCATCCCCTAAAAGTTTTAAGATCAAAATCAGTAAGCCTCTTACTTTTTCTTTCCATTTAGTAAATAATTGTGTTCATTTTGCTGCAGGTTCAATTATCCTCCTGATACACTTTGTTCTCTTGCTGTTTGTTCCATTATTGTATTAGACACTTAAGTCACCCTTATCAGACAACTAATAAGAGGATCATTGTAAATAGTTAATGGCAACATCTCCACTTGAAGACTAGTTAATAGAAACACGTCCTTCACGTCCTTCAGAGTTTGGCTCAACTTAAACTCTTGCTAGCAAAGCACAAGAAATCATTAAAAATATTCGCAGTTGCTCTGGGGTTTGTTAGAAGCTTTCATTGCCTGTTTTTTATTTATGCATCGCTCGTTATGAGATGATCCTCTTCAGCAGTAAAAGCGCAAAGACCACGGCACATTTTTGATTACGTGCACTACGAACGAGCTCACTGGCTCGCACGGCACGACCTTGGGCGCGCACCCAGCTCCCCGCGAGCCGGGAGCCTCTGCAAGGCGCTGCTCCTCCTCCGCCGCTCTGCGGAGGGGGCCTGCGTGCGGGAGGGAAGAGCGGCTCGGTTTGGGGGACACACAGGATAACATCTTGTTGCACAGATTCCATAATTAATTTTAATTTACTTAAATATTTAGTCTGTGGGGAGGAATATGACGAAGTTGCTTCAGGAGCTGACAACGGGCAGTTATTCTCAAGTTCTGATCCTGGAGGCATACGTGGTAATGAGAGCTGTATAAATACCTAGACAGATTGATTATATAAAATACATAGGATTCCCCCGGCACAGTCCTCTCCTGTGTTTTCAGAGTAATGGATACCTCTGAGCTTTGCTGGAGTAATTCGCTGTTCCCCAATTTCACAAGAAATTAAAACTGGCTTTGTCTGACTATTGGGGGATAAATATGATAGCATTAAAATGAAAGAAATACAGAAGAAAGTGGATGAATTAGACTGAATTGCCACTGCCTTATGTGGACAAGAGCAACAGAAGTCAAAATGTGGAGACATCAGTAGTTTCAGATTCGAGGATAGAGTTTAACAGACTGCACTTTCATTGCACAGGTGGAAGAAATCTTTACAGAGTGACTCAAAAAGCTGTCCAGTATGAAAGCACTAAATGTGCCAGATCAGGAGGCGATACTCTGAAAATGGCAGCTAGTTAAATTTATCCGACTTTTTGGGTTCAGCATGTGGAGGCTTCATTTCCGCACTAAAACTTCTCTGCAAAAGAGAATTTTCATTTGAAGACTTATGGCTTTGATTGTTAATGAAGTGGTTACTGATTTAATTTCTACCAGAAAAATCATACCTTCACCAAACATTAAATCAATAGACAACAGAAGTTGGGGAAATTGTTATTAAAATTCTAACGTGGAAATTCCCAAATCTTTTCCCCAACACACATAAAAATAAAATGATATAAATGTAAAAGAAAGCCAACAGATGTAGTGTCATATGGACTTGCTTAATAGCAATGCGTAGCCTTTCAAAAAAAGATTTACATTTACATTCACTACTAAAACTTGACATTTGCATTGAATAATTCATAATTTGTTGTTTATTATGCTTTGCTGCTTTTCTTAAATCCATGAATCTAAGTAATGTTATTTCTGCTGTTAGTGAAGTAGATTGATTCCCACAAATGCAGATATTTTGGTGTTAAAATGTAAAAATCAGCAAACACTCTGCATATAGCAGAAATACTCAATAAAGATTTAATTCGCACCATTATTGGGCTTGAGAATAGCTCTTCCACAAGTATCCCGAGCATCTTACCAACAATCGCCTGCAGTCAGGGTACGTGTTTTCACGCCTACACGCGTCTCATTTCATACAAACTCATTGCACCTTAGCATGGACGCAAATGAGATCGCCCTCGGTGCTCTCCACCACGCCTGGGAGACTTTGCAGCTCATCCACCGTTCGGTTCCCACCTCTTGCTGACCTTGCTCCAAACAAGAAAGCTGGCTGAAGATATGTCCGGATTCAGCAGCTCTGCGTCAGAGTGGTTGCCAAAAGGGGACCTAATGCCTGATTTCTGTTACTGCTTTGCTGTTTCTGACAGCAGCCTTGCAGATTTTAGGGTTGCAAACAGCATGCTTGTACGTTCATAAATCTCCTAACTAAAACTTGCACTGTTTTTTTTTTAATCTAAATTTAATCCTTGAAATTTTATTGTCTTTTTTAAGCTCACTCTCATAACCAAGTTGTTAATTACAAAGATTTAGGCAGTCTCAGTGTTTTCCTGGCGCTTAATCTGTTAGTCTGAGGGCAGCAGAGGGTGCTTTTGTAGACCTGCTGGCTCTCCTCCCGCATCAGTGCTTCTTTCGTTCCTTCTCTCCGAACAGTTTAATAATTCAGACTCGTGGATCAAACAGCACAGCAGATTTGATTCCACTAGCTTAGCACATGCTGAAGGGTCTAAGTACACTTCGCTCTACAGCTTCTCTGCAGAGGGGATTTGCCTAGGAGTAACCTCCCTCCTGACACCCGACTGGCCAGCGGGCAGGTCACGCTGCTTTGCAGGCCTGTTTTATTTTCATTTATTTATTTATTAACTAACTTTTCATGACCTGTGGACAAACTTGCTCCCTACAGATGCAGGCAGAGCGCTGCTCTACACCAGTGCGCACCCTGCAGACTTCACTAGATGAACCAGCAGCTACAAGCTGTAAGTACGGTGTCTAATAACATGTCTTCCAACATGAAGTTTTTTGAAAATTTAACAGTCTCTTTTCTATTCTGTATAGTTTATTCTTCTTTCGGTTCAACTTCTGTACTAAATATTGCATATATGATCAGGCCCTATCTGTGCACAAAAAAATCTGTGCAAAGTGTGACTATGCAGCCTTAGTGTTCCAGAATGGGAGTGTAAAAATTTAATGTTTAAAAACCAGAGTAGAGGAGGATGTCAGAGATTGTTATATCGCTGTTTCTCGAGATTCCTGATAATCAAAAGAACGTGTTAGAGACTTTAATAACTGGCTCCTAAGAGCCAATAACCTTCTTCATAACCTAAAAAGCAAATTAATAGAAAGGCTATCATGACATCATCTAAAATGCCAAATGCCTTTTATTTTCTTATTTATGTTCACTTTCTTTTTTGTAAAATAAATTTTTTAATATCTGAAAAACAAATAGCAGGCTGGAGAAGACTGCGTGTTGTTAGCAATTGAAACTAAGAACAGCTGTTCTGCGATGAGACCAACGGTGACACTGTAAGCAAGATGCTGAAAACCATTTCTTCCTCCTTTAAATATTCTTAAACATAGTTCACTGTTTTCTTCCTCACCAAATTTCCTGCCCGAATCCCCCCAAAGATCAAACACTTTTCACCTATACAGCAGCTCCAAGGTGTGCTGGACGACTTTCTTTTTTTTTGTGTGAAGTCCCAGATCTCTCTGCTTCCCAGTTGTTCTTCCCATTGCTGTTGCCCCCTCCCCATGCCCTGGAAGAGTTTAATCCTTGCAGAAACCTGCCGGGGGTGGTGGTGGGGGTGGTGGTGGTGGGCAGCAGTATTGCTTACCGTAAGAGATATCTAAGGTCAAAACCTGTAAAGAAAATGGCTTAGCTGAGGCAAAGAGAGATCCATAGGTCTCTGTGATCTCCCAGGTTATAGAAGGACCTATGAAGTCCGTAAATGCAGCTCATACGTGCTGGATGCTGGAGGCCTGGCTTCAAACCTGCGCTCGGGCCCAGGGCAGCGCCGCAGCAGCCCTCGCTCGCTCGCTCGCTCTCGCCCACGGCCTGGGTCTTGGTTTTTTGTTTTTTTGGGTTTTTTTTGTTTTGCAAGAACTGGAAGTCTGCCTACTCTCCTGGGAACATTCTGCAAAACCAGCAGCTGTTTCCGGGTACTTCTAATGCCTCTTTTGCATAGCTTAATATACTTCCACATTTATATATGGGAAACAGGTGCTTTTTCATATGATGAGAATTACCTGCGTATTTGGACAAGATATGCTTTGTCACCTGTGTGCCACCATGCTTCCCTCGCATCAGGATTAAAACGTTGCTCCAGGCTCTCCTTCTGTGTCCGCATCTTCTCTTTTTCCCCCAAGTAATTTTTTCCCCGACACAAGACAACAAAATATATTTAAAATCCAACAGGCAATTAAGTAGGCATGCCACTCTGGAGTCTATTTTTGAACACTGCGATGGTATCTTTGCGTCTAGCAGAGTAATTTCGGTCGTTTGGGCTGGTTTTGTTGCTATCTTTCAGTAGTGATATTGGGAGCAAGAATTACATGTTCTGTTTGTTGTTTTGTTTGTATGAAACTCTAACGATCTACGAGACTGAGTCATGGAACTACTATTTCTCATTTCTGTCACAATCAATTAAACTAATAATAGAATAAAACCCCTCTTTCCCTTATTTTTGGGGGTTAAATCCTCGCTTCTTCCTCAGAAGCACAGAACAGGTTCCACAACTGATAATAGATAATGGCGAGCCCTAATAATTTTTCCGAGTTTTATGACTCTTTCTCTTCCTAGGGAAGAGAGATAAGCAGCAAATTACTTTCCTGGAACTAAAAAAGTTCTACCACAAATTAATAATTGCTTCTACTTCAGATGGGTCTGATTCGATTGCTATTTGATGAGAATGAAACTTCTGTCGTGGGATTAAACAAGTATCTTCTCCATAAACTTGGTCCCTCGATCGAGGTATTAGAAAGAATTTCCCACTAGCTCCAAGAGGTTTTGCTTTTGCCTCACACGCTGTGGCTTCTTCAGTGTCGGCTTATACACACATACGTGCATATGTTCACATTCTACAAATAAATGTGAAGCAGGAATCAGCTGAGTAAAAGTTATATATATCTCTTTTTTTCAAACCAAAAGCATTTATTCCTCCCTGAATCTGGGGTATCGTTCTTCTGTTCCTTTGTACTGTAGGTCTAATTTTGGTATCTGGACATTTCCTCAGGGCAAGAATGTTTTTTTTTTATTATTTTTTACAGCATCACATGATCACTGGTTTCAATAACGGTTAATAGAGATTAACTTTATTAGCTAACTGCAGTCATTAACACCAACAGGAGGACTTACCTGCAAATTCTTTGCCCCGCCAGACCTTGATACGCCAGTGGCTGTAACAGAGACTTTGCTCTCTCATCTGCTGCTCTAATTGTTTTAGTGCTGCTCAAAGATGGACTGAAATCGTGGCTCAGATCCAGCTTGCAGACTTTGGTATTGATTTCCACCTGTAAATTTTAGAATGCCAGCTAGTACTAAATGTGTTTTTCCTGTTTTTTTCCTTTGCCTCCTGACAACCTATCTGGATGCATGTCCATCGACATGCTTCCCCGGTGCTTGCCTGCGCGTGGAAATACACGGGGGCAGCTTTTCATATCATCCTGCACGTGGTTACTCTTATTCTGGAATGAAGCTGTCTTCTCCAAATTAAGCGTAGTCCACAGTAAGTATATGAAACCCTCCCCCCACCTCCCCGCTTCCCATATCGTTTCTGGAATAAAAATTTCCAGAAAGAGCTATTATATAAATTTTTTTTTTCTGTTCTAAACCCTAAACCCTTATCTCCTGTTGGAATAGCATTCAATTATAGACAAATACTTATCTCGCAGCAGGTAAAAATATGAGAGATGAAATCTCTCCAGAATGTGCTTTCAAGGGAGAAAACAGAGAACGAGGGGGACGTTTCCAGCAAAATCAAACCGCTGTGATTTTTCAAAGCAACAAAAAGGTAGTTTCTTTTAATTGTTCATAGCCAATAAATAAATTAATTGTAAAACCTGGCAGAGAAATGATCTGTGGAGGCCTGATTCGCCACTGCTTTGCAGCACTTATCTTTCCCGTGCAAAGCGAGGGCGCCCTGCTGCCGCTTTGAGCTGTGCTTGTGATGAGTTTTGAACTAAATTATCTGTTTATGTGTTTTGGATTTTGTAAATTAAGAACAAGCTTAAACCACTTGGTTAATGTTTCTTAGGGAGTTCTGAAATGTGAATGTAAGATGCTCAGTTAGTACTGTTAAAAACAGCAGAGAGAATAAAGTAACTGAAGACTGCGTTAAAGGCGCAGTTATGTTTTGACGTAAATCAGTGTCCTGTTTTTTTGCCAGTGAAAGCTTCGACAGCCATCGATTTCCTTAACTTACCTGTCAGACGTCACATGGGATGACAGTACGCTGTGTACGATACAACAGGAAAACTACGGACAGGTGACCAGATTTTCAGTCTTAACTGTGAATTCTCTTGTTATTTAACATTTAAATCAACCTTAACATTGTTGGTTACTATTTAATTTTACAGTGGTGCCCATGGCCCCGTTTAGGATCGGGCATCCCCTTGTGCTAGGCATTTTACAAATACATAGGAAGACATAGTCCCTGCCCCGAAGAGAACATCACAGTAACTTTTTTTTCTGGTGATTTAATCATAATATTGACAACTTTATCAAAAATTACAAAACTGATATTAAAAAAATTTCTAATTCTTAGTAAGACTAGAATGGGTTTTTTTAAAAAATAGAAAAGCATTTTTATGCTACTGCTCTTCTGGAATTCTCACATTACAACCCTACATAGCAAAATACAAACTGTAACTAAGAAAGGTAGCAGTTCTAAGGTAATTCAGTCCACCATGAGTCCTCTAATATTTCTATACCACCAAACTCAGGGACTCCAAAATGATACCACATTACTTATAAACCTTCTGCAAAATTGACTGAGGAAATAACTTTAAGCTCTTTTTAACCCCTAAAACCTTAGACTGTGAGTATAATAGACCTAGGACATCAGAGAAGTGTTACTTTTTACTATGTGGATATTATTTTCATAGCTGATACCAGCAAAACTTTTTGTCAGAAGTGAAAATATGAAGAAAATCCATCGAAATAAATGAAAATATTTTTATGGTGTTCACAAAATGCACCATAATAGAAAGAGGAATATTTCCTTTAATTTGAATGTCATCTGAATGACTCAACCACATTGTCACCCACTTAGCAAAAAAAATAAAAAAATAAAAGGCATAATAAATAAATAAATAAATAGACAAGAATACGTAACACTTTACATCCTCAAAGAATCATGTAGTTAACTAATCTACCGAGATACCGATATACTTTGTGGGCTCGCTTTACTCAGCCAGTTCAGTTCTGTGTGATTGTGCCATATTAATGACAAATAAAGTGTTGTTCCACTTTCCACAATGGAGTATTTTTTCACCTTTTAAATATAGGAATTCTCTCTTAAATTAGAAAGTAGGCAAAAAGTATTTTTTTAAATTTTCATTTTAAGTCTTCTATTAGAAAAAATATAGATTTATTAAACAAAAAATAATAAGGTAGAAAGAAGGGTTGGGCCTCCATCAAAAAAGTATATTATGCTTTAATGCAAAGAGAAAGAAATGGCTCTATGGGCAAAATTCAAGTATGAGTGACCAGTTTTTTAATTGTAAAGTAGGTGCAACATTTCTTAAAATGTTACAACACTGCATGACCTGTAATGCTCACAATATTTACATTAACTGCTTACATGAAACCATAAAAACTCTAAAAGAGAAAAAAATTTGTATGGACTGAAACAAACTACTCCTAGCACCCACATCAATGCCATTATTAACCAATGAAACCAAGTGCACAAAAATACTTTACATAGTCTACTAATGTAAAGTATACATTGGTGAGAAAGTACAAACCTAATTAGTTAAAATGCCAAAAGAAGGGTTGGTCAATACAAACTCAGTTTTAGGACAGAAAGCAAAGGTAGAAATAAACTAAATATAAGCACGCACACGCGCATACACACACACACATACGCACACGTATTTATGAATAAAAAACGTAGGCGTAGACAACAGCAGAAAAGCAGGCTGGTATGGAAAATGGACAACATTAACTCTTTAAACATAACAAACACATTAACTCGTAACATAAAATGCCAACTCAGCTACACAAGCGATCACGTCACATGAGTTTGCATGTAGGACCATGGCGTCACACGACAGACGAATGAACCTACCCGCGGAAGGAAGGGCTCCGGCCCCCGGCCCCGCGGCCAGCGCAGCGCCGGCGCTCCGGGGCCGGGAGGGAGCGGAGCGGGCGCGAGACGCGCGCGCAAGCAGGGGAGCCCAGAGGTAGTGCTTTGTGCTCTGGCACCCGAGCGCCGAGGCCGGCAGAGCCTTCGGCCTCGTAGTCCTCGGGGACAGCTGGCCTCAGTCATGTCCTTCGGGCAGAGGAGCCTGGGATTTGGGCAAAGTGAATCGGAAGAGGAATAGCGACTCGCGATACTAGTGCCGCGTGCTGGCTACCGGAGAGTGGTCGCACCGCCAGCTTCACAGGGTGCTGATCGCTGCCAGTCCTTAGCTAGAGAGCAGAGATTTGGAAACTCAGGGAAAAAGGAACTCTGAGGTAAGTGGTGGTCCCAGATGAAGAGGTGGGGGTTAAGGACTCCATCCGGGGACCAGGAACGGTGAACTGAGAATTATTCGGGGAAGCCTTGAAGACAGAGTATGTCATCGCTTCCATCACCTTCACCACCATCCGTGTTAAAAATAAATGAAATAAAATTGAAATAATGTTGTGCTACACTTCCGTTTGTTAATTTTATAATGGCTCATAGCTTTAGACTTTTAAATCTGTAGTGTATTAATTTTTTTCTACATATGTTTCACATTTCTCACTTAATATAACATAAATAATTTGGTTAATAGATTTAACCTGCACATTTCAGCCACATTAATATATATAAGAATCTGTTAATGGTATAAATAATTCTTTTTAAATAAAATAAATCTGATATGTTACATAATACTGATAGAAATTACTGTTGCTAATAGTTTTGTAAGCCACCCTTAATTTTTCGTAGTAACACTGTAAGATGGATACTGGAATTACTTTTATGAACACTGTGGAGCATGCCCTCTCATTCTACTGCAAAACCAAACTGTAATCAGTACTGATCACGTTATTAAAATAGGGCTTCTGCCCCATTAAAAGTAAACAAGATGGTTAATGAAGTTAGATAATTTAAGCTAATAAATCTAGGGGTGTTGGAGGGTTCAATGTTACTGGGGATACAAACTGTTTAGTTTATCAGGTGGCTATGAAACTTTAACTACAGAAATGGTTGACTAAAATAGTCCATCTACTTTTTTTCTTTTTTTAATAAAATCTACAGCATTCTACTTCAAAAGTTAAGTAAATGAAAATGCAACCAACAGTTGCAGCCTTTGAGTTACTAATTAGACCTGTGATCCCACATCCCTTTGGGAATCTGCAAGGCTGCGCTCTCCTACAGAGACCGGAAATGGAGTACAGCACTTCCAGGCAAGGTTCATTCCAAACAGACAATATAAATGAACACTCAGTGGCGTGAAGTGTATGTCATAATTAAGGTATTACATAATCATGCCTTCTCTCTGCTGTTAAATACAAAAACAGCATCTTTTACATTATCATATAAAAGCATTTAGGCTGTATTTTTATTTATCACTTTACACTGGTAGTCTCTTGTATGTGTACTCAATAGAAACCAAAGAATTTTGTACACTATTTTTTTGTACAATAAAAGATAAAGTGTGCATTAGGTACGCTTGTACATGACAATATTGTACAATATTTACATTTCAGATATCACCATGAAATTCTGTATTATCTATATACACAATGAAAATTTCTCAGAAACATTTGGACTATTTCTTATAATCACAATTTTAGTATTATAGAAAAAAATTTCAGTAATCATCTGACATTGTTACTGTAACCTTTCAAGATTTCTGATTGGCTTATCCAGCAACCACTATCCCTCCTAATCATCAAAAATATTGTACCACTAATCCACGTAGCACCCTGTGATGGTATCTATCTGTCCTCATATAAATATTGATATAACCACGTCTATATCAATACCTACACACAGACTTATGTGCATGGTCATGTCGATAAGCACTGGACCAGTAACAAAGACATTCAATGTTATCTAGAGATCTTCCTCCTCTTGGGTTTTGGAGGCTTCACTTGTCTGTCTCCCTGTGGGATTTGGTGGACCTAAAAGTAAGTATATTTACAAGTTAGCAGCGAACATCAGGCAAAGTAACCAGTCAGTAACAAATGAGTTACAGGATTGCTTGAGATGCTATCACACTGCCCTCATGAAACGGTTCTTATTATTTAATGTTTAGATGGAAGCCGGAATAAAAAGGAAGCCCAAGAACTTTAAAACACACTGCCACAACCTGTGCATCTCCTGGATGCCACAACCTGGGCGTCTCAAACCTCTGCCACCTTGGAGACAGGTACCAACTACATTGAGCGCGCAACAAAAGCGTGATAACGTCAAACGCTATGAGACAAATCTTTATAAATCACTGTGACAATAGTGATAAAGTAAGAAGCAGGTAGGCAGCAAATATTGCTAACGTGCAAAAAATGAGAGAGGTCAAATTCAGGTCTGTGGCAGCATTATTAATGAACAAGCTACGTTCAGCAAACTGTTTTCATTTAACATTAAAATGAAATTTTCAGTTTCAAGTCAAATACTAGATTTATTTGAATGTGAAATATTTTTTCATCGACTGCTCAATAAAAAGCACAACACGAGTAGAAGAGACGACGTGTGAGAACGCATTACTGCCTAACGTGGGATACCACCACCATCTGTTGGTAGAAGTGAGCTTGTGTTTGAGAAAGAGCAGTTTTCAGCTTGCAAATAGCAGTCAGTCAAAAATAACAAATCCTTGAGCAATGTGTTAAATTGTTTCCTGGATTCCTTTCCAAATGCCTTCAGAGAGCTAATATTTACTGTATATTTAATGGCTCTTACAGTAGAGATAATGCTTTAAGCTAATTATCCTGTTTGCACATGCTTTTCATTCAAAACAACTGACATCTGAACAGCAGTAGCTGAAAAAAAATGCAAGTCACTACAACGAGAACAACCGTTGATTCCCTACGATTGTTTCCATCATAATATTCATGGAAATAAACCCTGATTACAAATTTTGTGACAAGATAATTAAAACACAATTCAAGACTATTTAGTGACGTACAGTCTGGCACATCGGCTTTTCTGCATTAGGAACAACCAGATCAGCAAAGCCAAATGGCAGCAGTTTCCCCCGAGCCAGTTTATATCTTAGTTAAAATGCATATAGCATACAGTTCTGATTAATACCGGCTTTATAAACAAAAGCAATGGAACTGGTATCGGTAGAACTGTTCAGCCCAGACATTTAAATTGTGGCGTAACAGACACAGAAGATGCGAGGGCCGTGAACAGATCTCACAGTTTGACTTTATTTGCAATAGGGCTACAATCAGTGGGTTTACTGATTCTTTTAAATATGCGGGTGTCCAAGTATCTTCAGTACTGAGCATCAAATATCAGCAAAAAGAACCTTTTATGCGTTCAAATGTTTTATAATTAATAATTTGA
Source organism: Apteryx rowi (assembly GCF_003343035.1). Classification (NCBI taxonomy): domain Eukaryota; kingdom Metazoa; phylum Chordata; class Aves; order Apterygiformes; family Apterygidae; genus Apteryx; species Apteryx rowi. The sequence continues at coordinate 7,262,061 of NW_020451093.1, read as the reverse complement.
ATAACTGCCAATGATATGTTATGAGATACACGTTATGTCACATGCACTCTGATACCCTTTTATGCATTTCTAAGTCTGCTTTAATGAAATTATAGGCATGTTTGTGATGTGAAGATCAGTACATCATATAAATCAATTTATAAATTAGAAAGATTCTGAGCTTGCAAAATAACAGTGTAAATATTTAAAAAAGCAGCACTGTTAGATTTGATATTAGGAATACTCTTTTTAACTTACCTTCAATGACAATAACTTTCATTTCACAAGAGAGAAAGTTTACTCAGAGAGTGTTACAAGCAAAAGAATGATATTTCTAAATGCAGTTTCAGTAACTTGCTAGTCAGCTGAAAAACAAATGAGCCTGATTTTGCACCACTAGTCAGAGAAAACCAAGGAATATGAGCGGGACTGGAACTGATCCAAATATTTTCAGGCTGCATGGATAAAAAGTATGTCCAGGAATCTATCTTTGTAAAAAATATAATTGGCAATGTAACTAAAACTATACATCTTTTCCAGCTTTTCAGAATGATTAGACATTTGCAGTTTTTAATGCAAGAGTAATACTGAAAATTCCACATCATTTTAGAAAATACAAACAAAATTTATATTAAAAAGCAATCCAAAACAGCACTCCCAGTCTTCAATTTGACACACATGCACAAACATAGAAAAATGAAAAGATTATTGCTAACATGAAGAGAGACTTACATTCCCAGACATTTTGTCTAGTTCACTCATGGCCTCATGAATAGCAGCTTCTAAATGGTTATTTAGCTTTCCACTTCTAGGAAGAAAAAATTAATTCTATCAGTAATTCTTAGTTGCAGAAAAAACCTTTAAGATTCATAATAAAGAAACACATGCATTCATCAGACATATTCTACTAACTGTATTCAGCCTCCCAGGTAGTTATAGTACAAATAGCAAAATCAGACCTATACACAGTATTATGTAAATTAAAAGCTTGTGTTATAATGACAAAAGAAAAATTAAGGACAGCACTTCAATGAGTTGTTAGTTACAATAGCCACAACATAGACTACAGCCACGAATAATAAGCAAGAGTACCGCACAGTAACATATCAATCTTGAACTATTATATTATATTTACATAAAAACACGGTGTTTTGTGCAACGTGCCTTTCCTTCTGTCGCTAGATTAGGAGAGCAACGAGCATCAGGCTCTCAGGGGTTTTGGTGAGGAGCAGTCAGTAGGCACAAGAAGAGTTCTCCAGCTGCTCTGCACTTTCTCAAAGACCTGAAGTGTTACTAAACCCGCAGTGTTGCTTGCCTCTGCCCGCTTCCCACACCATATTACACGCTGCATTTACTTTGTACTGGCAGTTGCATTTCAGCAATACATTTATGAAGGACTAAGTATGTTTGCTAATAGCTTCTTGAAAAATCAGTGCATGTTCTGCAAAGTTTTCCTCTTACCCGAAGTATGAAGCTCAAAGTTAAATAGCCCTTCTAATTTTAATTACCCGGAGGAAGAGAAGTCACATTGTTCCTCTCAAACGTTGCAGTTTTACCCTGGAAAGACAGCCCACTGAGGGCTACGATAAATACAGAAAGTGAATGCCCAGGGTTTCCCTCGTAGTTAACAGAGGGATGGAGATGCAGAGCAGGCGGCTAACCTCGGTGCGGTAACTGTTCCCAGAGGGAGCCTTCAGCTGAGGGAAGGGAGGCAGAATAGTTTCCTCTTCCAAATCTAAAGCTACCCCAAGTCATTGGGTAGCCCCATCCACATCTAGTATTACACTGACATTTCTGATTTATGTATATTTATTTAAAGAATTTTCCCCTCTTAAGCGCCATACTCAGCACTATGGGTCATACTTCTATGGCTTCTTGTTCAGAGTTGCAAGCTAGCAAATAGTGCTTAAGCACAAGTGACCATCATTTGTTGACAGCTTGTTGAGGATCTGTGCTTAAAAGATGGGCTGGTTCATTCTGATGAGTCCAACTCAACAGGGACATTTAGAAGAACAATGAACTTGAAGAGAAATGGCTGAATATGCGATGGGAGACGGACTGTCCTGGGGATTAGAGACAGTTCTGTGAGCATCCATCACAACACCCTTCTGAAGCAGGGAAGTGCTATTATCCCAACTCTGGAGATGCAGAAGTGAGGGGAGGAGCAAGAGTGCTGCCTAGCGTCTTAAAGCAAGATTATGGCACAGAGAGGAAACAACATAGCTTGTCCCAAGCTGACACTGGTGGTCTGGCTCGCTGGCCATCTATGACCTTCACAGAAGCAGGTGCTTTCTAAAAAATCTTCCCTTCAAAGAAAGAAAGATAGTCATGTCAGCCTGGACGTTCTTCCCTGGGACTTAAAAGATCCATAGTGACAAAGAGCACTGGCAAGAGATTCAAGAAGTGGCAGCAGGGACAAACGATGCAGACAGCATTGCTCTGCAGCAACTCCGTCCCCCTAGTTCAGCAGAATGATTTTCAAAACTATCAGTACAGCTGAGAGATCAAAGATGGGAGATCAGAGGGTCAGTTACGTTTTTCAGTCAAAGTTTTTTAGTCAACTGCTCTATCAGCAGCCCAGTATGTCTATATCTAATTTTTTTCCACTACTTAACACAATCTCCCTTTTTATTGGAGAACTAAAATGAAACAGTGTTTGCAAACCCAATATGAAGTGCTTTTCAATAACATTATTTGCCTAAAATTCAATATTAAATTAATTGAAGTTCATTACAAACAGTACAGAGAAACTTCATGCTATAACACATTTGATTTTAATGGCATTAGACCAAGGATAAACGTGCGTATACGAAGAATTGGTGCATCAATTAAAGCTTCCAATGAGAACTAAAAGAAATTGCAATTTTTAAATACTTTATTCCGCAGGTGTGCATACCACTAGTTTTCAAAATGTCAAAAATTCTGTATTGACATTAAAAACTTGAATTTCTGTTTTAACAGAACTGCATTTGAGCTGATGCTTAGTATGGCATTAACAGAATATCTAGCATTTCAGTAGCAATCAGTCCTAACAGAATGCAGGGAAATTTTAAAATGGTGTGGTACAGTTGCATAATTTCTCAGTTAAAACAATAAAGCCTTAGAGATCCTCCTTAGTGATGTATTTTTTCCCATGAACTTGCTATAAAGTATGGCAAACCCAAAAGTGAGGGATGTCACTCCATTACGTTGATTTTCATCGTCATAATGAAACAACATTAGCAATTAAAATAATCATAGGAAGCATTACATAATAGCCTTTTTTCAAATTTTTTTCTTAATATACCGCCTTTGGGTAGGAGCTTGATTAGATGACCTCTCGAGGTCTCTTCCACCCTTATTATGATGTCTATGAAAATTATTGCTATTTGGCAAAACAGCCATTTGAAAGTATTTAATATAAAAATGATCATTTGAATTATAGCCTTAAAACACTATTGCTGTGTACACTGCACCATGAAGAAGATGATCTGTCACTGAGCAAATCAAAGTTTTAGAAGTGCCCATCACTAACGTATCTATTTACTGCAGACAAATCACTTTAGCTAAAAGCCTGAAAGTTTAATTTCAAATAAATATATACATCAGGTCTCTAGTGATACAAACAAATCTGTGAATATCACAATTTTTGTTAAATTGTATTGAAAAGATTCTAGCAATACTTTCTTTTTCTTATTAAAAACCCATCACCTAATCTCTTTGAAAGCCTCTAACGGCCGACGGCTTTAGAGAGGGAATGTAAATTTGGCAGGCAGAGAGGAGAGCTGTTTTGTCAGAAGTGCTCCTTTCATCCTCTGCGCTAGAGCCCATTAAATTTTTACCAAATTGTATCAGAATGAAGTCTGAATGTGACTTCTTTGAGTTGAACAGGTAAGAACCTCTGAAGCTCCTTCCCACAGTGGGCATGTGCCAGACTTCAGCTGCGATCACTGCTCTGGGCTTCTGGCACTGGCAACAGGGAACCTTGATGTGGACCCACCGTGCTCGACCCAGACAGGATGGTGGAAGCAGCTACTAGATCCAAACGCAGAGCGGACAGACACACTGAGGTAGAGGATGGAGACTGACTGGAGCTGGAAGCTGGAAAAGCAGTGGAAGAGATGCAATAGCTCTTCCCCTACTCAAGTCCTGTTCAACTTTGAAGATGGCACATGGCCCATAGGAAGAGGGACGTCACAGACTTAACTCCCAAATGAATAAGCCATGCTCAACCTGCATTCTGAAAAAACTTGGTAAAATCTGGATGGATGGTAGGGATGGCAATGATGGCGATATTAAAAAGCACATTCCTGACAAAAGAGCAGCCTGGAGTGAGAACTAAACACAGAAGGACAGGAAACCACAGGAGCAGGAGAACCTGGTACTGGATGAAGACACTCAAGAGATACTCGCACGCAGTGGGACCAGAGAACACTAGTAGACAGAGGAACATAAAAAACTATGAAGCTTGGGAAGAACAAAAATTGGACCAGACGAGGCATTAAGAAGGGAAGACTCCAGCAGCTACTGCAGCAGAGATACAGCTGGACAGGTGAGGAAGCTGCTACGTCATGGCTGGCTTGAAGCCGAAAGACACAGTCCCAGTAAGGACAGAAAGGTCATGACCAGGAGGAACTGAGAAAGCTTGGGAAGGACGAGCGGTTTGTACCAGAGTACATCTTCCTATAGAGCCTAGAGCAAGTACAACCATTCAGGAGTCGTATCATTCCTCTGAGAAATCCCCACGCAAAACACCGCACCGTTTTCCAGGCAAGTTCTACACAAAATGCTCTGGATTATACTTGAAGTGGCAAAGCTCTACGTATAGCAGATCTAAAGCATCTGACTACGCCGATCAAATGTGCTACAATGACATTTTTTCTGGCTACTTGTTTGAAAACTTAAGAAACTGAACACGCAAAACATTCCCATTTAAAAAAACTAACAGTTAATGTGAGATTAACACTTAAAATTCACAAATACTGTATTTAGGGTTTTCTGTGCAACTTGAATTGCCCCTTACTACCATCCACACTATGATACAGTTTTTAGTTTCACAGACATTTTTTCCACCTCCTCCTAATTTAATGTGCATACGTCTGGAGACTGAGTCAAGACTGTGCAGCGAAGGAGATTATTGCGGCAGTCCCGGAAATAAAATTCGTTGCAAAAACTGGAAGACGCACTAGACCCAAGGCAAGGAACTGTGGGAACAGCAGGAGTGATTTGGGGGTTGAGATATCCCAAGGTCACGTTGAGGATCTGGACTCTAACCTTGCTCTGCCGAAGATGTTCAACCTATGCGATGTAGTTCATGCTCCTAAAACAAACTTCTCCTTGGGTTCTTTACTTGTGTATTCTTTATTACACAAGTGCCCAGGTAGGCGCCAGGACGGGACGTGCCCAAGGGCTGAGCTCTTGCACTTTATGCTCACGATGGCAACGGACACTAATAGGAAGGAGCTGTGTTCCACGCGTAACACCTACAACTAATTTAAATGTTCCAAAAAGCTTGGAGCCATGGGTGACAATGCAAGGTACCGCAGAGACATACACCACAGAAAAGACCACAAGGAGATTAGTAAGTTTTTCAGATCAATTTAGGACGGTAAACAGGTAAGAGAGGAAGGGGCTCCCCTCCAGTTCACGAAGAAAAAGCAAAAGATTTGAACGGCTACCATGAAACATGTGCAAGCAGAAATACGGACAGAAATGTATGCAAAGGCTGAAGCAACCCTAAGAAAAGGGGCAACCAGATGCCACCAACAGCAGCCGCTGCTTCCCCCTGCACCAGCAGCGGGACAGAATCAGCGACACCTCAAAAAATGGCCCTCGAATTGAGTGAAATTCCAGACAATTCCCTGCAGCTGCTAAATATACACATGCAGATCAGAAGATGGGAGTTTTTCTTAAATTGTACTGTTTATTTCATCTTTTACACCTCTTTAAATTTGCTCATGGTGTCACCTTACTTGAGTCGCATATTTTGCTTCAGAGACAACAGCAGATAACTGAGGAGTTGCCAAAAGCACTTTCCTGTTCTCACCACACACGCTTAAAAAAAGCAGTAAAATATTTTTGAGGGTGATCTTGGAAAAAAAAACCAACATTGTCTCACTGGCATTAAGAATATTTCTCTCGAGCACCGCATGACATATAAATAGAGGAAAAGCTTACACCTTAAAAGGAGCTGAAGACAAATAATTATTTAATTCCTTTAAGTCTGTGTTTATTGTTGTAAAGACGAGCACTGCAAGCTGACAGGGCTTCACGTTCCCCCGCAGACTCAAAGACAGACATTGCTGCTGCAGCAGTAGGTAAAACCCAGCATCCTAGAACAACTGCAATCACCGTGCAATTTCCACTTTTCTACCCTTTTATAGCTGTCAGGAATTTTCTCCTCTTAAAATCAACTTCATTTTCCCCTTTCGGTCTATGCCTACGTTTCCTGCTCTGATACTTCGTATTTCACAGTTTTTCTGTCCTTGTAAAACAGTAAGCAAGGGGGAAAGGCGAGCTAAACCCAAGCGGCTCCCACGTGCCTGCCTGGGCTCTGCCCGGAGGAGCCGCCGGGCTGAACGCAGCCAGGCGTCGCCAAGTCCCGGCCGCTGCTCACGACTGCGAAAACCACCGGATTTATCCGAGTCAGCCTGGGCTCTGCCTGCGGTCGGGCTGCCGGAGGGGAGGCAATGGGCAAGAGGGGCAGCTCTCCTTAAAAGGCAGGTTTAGGCAGGAAGGTTTCGGGGCGTTAGCTGCTTGCAGGTGTAAATCGCAGTCCTGCACGTGAGAGCTCGCACAGGCGCGCTGGCATTTCCCAAAGGCCACTGTAAACATCAGGCGATGCAACAAAAATGCAGACATCAGAGAGCGCGGACAATTATCATAACCAACATAAGGAATTCAGAAAATCAGCTCTCAGGGTTTGCAGGTCTGCTGAGCTCTCCAAAATGCAAGCCTCAGGAAGCAAAATAATTCAATTATTCCATTTCACTAGTGAATAAACGAGCGTTTACTTACTTTCTGTTCCTTTTTCTGGCTCGGTTGTAGGCTTCTAGACCTTCTGTTAGTGTCTTCAACTTCTCTGGCTCCACCTGAGTGAAGGTATGAACACCAAACCACATTACCCAGACCTGCAATTATTAAACACTGCTTTTACTTTACTGCTAGACATGCATTTTTTATGGAGCCTAATTTTCACTGCATCTATAAAACACTAACCTTCCCAGCAAAAAAGGGACTAATGTGTACCTGTACATACCCCCTCATATGTATATGTATATAATTTCTCTACATGTCCACACTACTAGCAATAGAAATACAAAAAGTAAAAACATGACATCTAGGAAAACAAAATTAAGAAGGAAAATCATATTTAAAAAAAATCTACTTTTTCTTTGTATTATTAATATGAACACTGTTTAAGTCTCATACTCTGTACTCACATTTTACACAGTTTTACACGCTTGAGACCACTTGGAATGCATTAAAATATTAAGTTCTCCAGTACACATGATACAAGTTTTACAGATGCCATCAACATTAGAGAGTTTTACATCGCCTCAAATTTCCAGGTAAAGCATTTCAGGCCTTAGTTCAACCATGCTGTTAATGACATGCCCAAATTCATCCCTTTTGCAGAAGAGCCACCGTAAACGCGTAAATTAAGTTAAAACAACCAACCAACCAACCAACCCACAGCCCCTAAAAAGCTTTGTTCAGGCATTAACCAGAGCTTGCTTTAGTGAGCTACTTTTTCGGTTCGGATAAAGGTCTTTTCTTCCTCTTAAGTACATACTTCAGTGATCTGCTGAATCAGGAATGCATCTGAGCACGTGCTCTAAAGGGTGGCCGAACTGGTATTTTAAGTACTTCAACTGGACATTTAAGTCCTCTTGAAATCAGCCAGAATATAATCTTACAAGCAGCCTGGACAGAAACCACTGCACATAACCACGGCACCGCTGCAGAGGTAGCGGCTATTACTAGTGTAAACAATACAAACGTGAAAGAAAATGAATTATATCTATACGATTGTATCATCTGCATTAGCCCCGTTAACTCTGCATCTTATTTTGCCTTGGTTCAGTCATTTCTACATTGACCAAAAAAAGAACTGAAAAATTCCTTTTCTTTGTTAGTAGCGTTGCATTTTGCTTGGCTCATTTTTAAGCCTTGCATAACTTCACAAGATCTTTATATAACATTTGTTTCATTAATAATAAGTACAGCTTGTATTCTGACACCAAGAAAATTAAATCAATAAATATAAATTTGTTAAGCATGCCTATGTACAATCTTAAAAAGAAATTTAAATGCAACTTCCCTCTAAACCCAACCTTTCAATTACTAAATAATTTATATTCACAATGAAACTGATTTTCAGAAGTGACGACCTGAAGTTAATGGGTGAGCAAGTTGTCAAAGTCTCTAGAAATCAGGCTAAATATAATAAATTCTTAGACCAAATTTAACATGTCTTGAACTTCTGCATCTGATAATGAAACCTGGGAATACTGCAGTTTGGGGGACTTGCAAGAGAACCGTCGCTGTCGGTGCAGCCGGCACATGGGGAGGCAAGATTTCCATTTTCATGAAACGGATTCGGTTACACGACAGATTGTACTGTGGACAGCACGGATCACCAAATTAAATAAATATACCTTTCCCTTCAAATTATGCTTACTTTTCATATAAGACAGCAGATACTTGAAATAATTCATTCCACAGTCGGACTTTGTAAAAATGCAAATGCGCATATGAAACACTATCTACTCAAAATAACCGCCTGGAGCTGGGGGGGTTTTACGGATAACCGTGAGCACAGAAGGCGCGCAGCGCTCGGGGGATGAACAGCCCAGCTCAGAAATGCATACGTTGCCTTACATGTCCTAAGTTAAAACGCGTTATGGGAAGCCACGTCTGCAACGCACTATAGCTGTAATTCAATCCTTATTTTTATAGGATGTTTGAAGAATAGCTAAAGAAAAATCTTATAATTTTCAACCTGGACAGAATTAAAGGGAAATAATATAATTAGTCCGAGCCTTTACCTATGAAACTGTACTACATGACAGAGATATAAATGAGCACTAAATTGCAGAGTATCCATATCCATGACAGATACGTGCATATAAGCAGCAAACTTTGCAGAAGGCTGCATATGCCTGCCATTAGATATATAAGAAAGTTTAACGGTAAACTGGTTTTAGGCAGAGTTCATATGATGTTTGGATAACAAGGGACTTAAATCTTTAGTACTGAACAGGCATCAATACCTTAATTTTTTGAATTGCACGATGGTAGAACACTAGAAAAGTCTGCTAGCACTTACTTTTTTGAAGAAGTAGGATCAAATTGCTAACTTAACCTGGTATCGAAAGCAAACAGGTTGGATATATTGGAGTTATAATGTCATAGGCCTTTGTTTACAATAAACCATTACAACACTAAATAATAAATACAAATCGGAAAAAGGTTTTAAAACTGTGTATTCAAAAGCCCAGCTAGAGGTACAAGGCAGTAAGAGACAGCCCAGAGGGTCTCCTCTTCAGGCAGGTCTCGCCATAGCTTTTTTCCTCTCTTTTTTAAGGTAGCCCTTATTTTGTTGGCATCTGCTTTCGCTGCCCTCCCCCAGACACTAAATATTTATCCACCTAGCTGTGTGCTTTTCAGGAATTTCTGCTGCCACTGCTCTACTTCCTGCAGATTCCTCCTTACTTTTCCAACAACCAAAACGCAAGCGTTCACTGGGAGAAAAAGGCACGTTCAACCTCTCTCCCTTCTCCTGTCGGAGACACCATTCTGGTTGCTCTTCAAATAGCAATATTCTTACATTTAGTACCCAAATTCTTTTAAATGGAAGTAAAAATTAAATTCATATATGATATAGAGAGCAGAGAACACACAACGCACAACGAAGCCCCACAGCACAGGAAAACTGATGCCACAATATAAGGAATTAACATTTGATTATACAAATACTTAAATAAGATGCTTTAAGAAGCCTCCTCAGAAAATACAATTTTCAAGACCGCTACTAGCGACTCCCATCACGAATTCCAGCCTTTCGGGATTTCCTGAAGCGCAGAATTTCTGAAGAGCATTTGCTTTGCAAGTTTTTTCTTTTTCCTTTTTTTTTTTGCTGCAGACCAGGCCGCCGGCACCTCTGCAGCTGGAAGCACACTGCCGGGGCACCGGAGCACCGCCACCGCCGGCCACCAGCAGCGAGAGCTCCTGCCGCTGCTCCGCTAGAAACGCACGTCTTTGCTCGTACTTATTTTCACCTCTCTTGCACTCTCTTACATCCCAGCTTTCAACCTCAAATCCTGCCCTCTGAATGGTAATTCATGCTGTATTTCTTGTTGGAGAAAATTAGACATACTTTTTATTATTAGGATTAAATGAAAGATCTTCTGAACCTAAAGGTGCTCCATCACGTGGGACCTGGTGGTGACGAACCTGAAGCAGTCTCTCTTGCTGCCTCCAAATTGCCTTGCGGTGCTGCACGAGCAGCAATACGTGCACTTGCACAGTTTAGAAGGGATCCATAGCTTGCTTCCATGTTGTTTGTTTTCCAGTATATAATAAAATCTATGCCATTAAATATTATATTATGCAACAAATGTATATTACATGAGAGAGACAAAATTAAGGTAGGTAGAATGTAGGTTTGCACAAAAGCAACTATACGTTTTCGTACTCACAAAGTGGTGAGAAGTTATAAAACTGCTAAGGAATGCAAATGTGAACATTTTCTGCAGTTTACAAAAGTTATAAAAATGTGAGCTCTTAAAATGTATTAAAAACAATCTTATAAATATGGATATGCATTAATTTTGTGACGTTAACACATACTTGGAACATCCATGCAGCGTAAGAAGGGCACCAGTAATTCATACAGGACAGCAAGGTTGTTCACCTCTTAATTTTTCCATTTTTATTTAATCGTTTACAGTTTGTGGTCTGCCTTATTAAGAAATGTTTGCCTATACTTTAAAAGCGTGTGTTATAACTCGGGGATCTAACTCTTTAAAGAGTGAGCTCCTCGGCATGCAAACACTGTTGCTAGAGCAGGCTGATTTCCCTAAAGTAAGAACTTCAGATCCGAAGGCTCGGAGAGGACCTCTTCGAAAGCTCTGCAGGTACCAACACCCCCGAGGAAGCTACCTGAAAACGGAGACTAACGTTGTGTTGAACCAGGGTCGAACCTGTTCTGGCCAAAGCATCGCCCCAGTTAATTTACAGCGCAAATTCGTTAGGGAGCTGTTGGACCGCTTGGGTAAACGATATTCGCACATCGGCCTCAGATGACTTTGTGACTACTAAGGGCAGTAGGAGCAGCTTTGGTTACAAGTTCCCGAGCCCCGCGCCGCCGGAGCGGGAGTGCTGCGGGGGAAGCACTCAACGCAGGCTGGCGCTCTCCTTGGGATGTCTGCTCTTGGCCGCTTTTTGGGGAAAGGAATACTTTGGTCTGGCTCAGGATGGCCATTCTCACGTTCCTGCGATGGTTTTCATGCACCACGTTCAGCAGGAATATGGGAAAAGGACAATATAATTTTTAAGTGGTTCCATTTCTTTGTGCTAGAGAGAAAAAGTTATTTCATTAGAGCTTTGTTTTCTGTTTACACATTTTTAGAATTTACATTTTTTTAAAATGGTATTTTAAAGCAGGTGGTATCTTCCCCGTTAACAGATGTTCCAAACCTGCTGTCAAGGAGGAAAAGCTTATACATTTCCTGCCAAAAAGCGTATGTGTCAGTCAGCAACCTTTTGCTTATTACAGATTCTTCATTCTGGTTAGATGAGTTTTACATTTTGCGGTTTTCATCACTTCTAGATGTCTACATACACCTTACACATCGGAGCAGTTTCTGCAGAAACAGTCAGAAGTTCAAGTAATTACAAAATCTAAGTTAAACAATTTTCTGTTAAAGCCAAATATTTTTTGTGTTGTAAGTATTTTGTGGACAAACTACTTAGTAAAGCAAAATTAGGCCTGAACATAATCTAACATATTTCATGGCACTGATAGAAATTCCTCATTAGGTAACTATGGGATAAACTCAGTTCTTCAAGTTATATATATGAAACAAAGCAATTTGTATTACTAGAATAAGAGACAAAGGAAAAAAAAAAAAGAAAGAAAAATATACCAAAATAAAGTTTTGATAAACATTTGCGTGGGTGTATGCATGTGTGCACAGACATATAGATAGATATGTGCATATATATATATATAAATATACCTTCCCCTCCTCAGTGTTTTGTTGACATGAATTGTGAACTTCTTCTTCTCTTACTAGTTTTCCAGGCCATGAAGTCAGTCCTTTGATTTGGCCCCAGACCAAGTCGCCAACATTAAACGTCCTCGGCCTGTAATGTATCAACTCATTTGAAGAAGGGGAATCTGGATTCCTTAGGTCATCTTCACTACTGATGCTTTTAGCATCTGAAGGGCTAGGCACACACCCATTAATGCTTTTGGCATTAAAATCTCCATTGTAATGGATATAGTCTTTCACCAATGAACTCTCCAAACTATTTGAGGAACTTGGAGACTGCTCTTCCAGGATTAGGTCTTGTTTAGAAGTGTTCAGCAACTCTCCAAATCCTCTGTTCTGTTGAGGCCTATTTCCATTTATGTGTGCACATCGTTCCACAGTGTTCTCCAGTCTTTCCTTAAAACTCATCATAGTTCTTTTGTAATTGTTATACCTGAAATTCTCCTCCAACATTTTATCACTTTGACAGTTTCGTTGTGACAACAATATCTGATGCTGCTCACCTTGTAATAATGGCAGTGTGGAGATGTTATTGGGTCTTTCATGACAAGGGCTACTATGGATATGGGTAGAGTGGTCTAGAAATTCCTCACATTTCCATCTATTTATCTCACTGACAGGACTCTGCTCCCCTTCCCACTGTTTTTTGGGTGTGTTACAACTTGTTGATTTGTAATATTCATACCCATCCCCTTCACTTGAATTTTTACCATGTTCTGAATTCTTCAGTATTCGTGTTCCTCTAGCGTTTCTTATCCTACCTTCATGATCAGAAACGGCAATGTTTCTTCCGTGGATTACTGCACTGACAGCACTAGAAAGATTTAATGGGTCACCAATCGAGGCTGTGAAGGCACTCATGGCACTCAAAGCTGGAATGGGACTCATCTGTGTTGTACTGCTAACGGCAGTGGTGACTACTACTTGCATTCCTTTGCTTGCAGCATCTACAACCGCTTTGTAGATAGCGTCCACCGATGTATCACCCTGAGCAGCGACATTGAGGTTATCCTTTGCCTGTTGTCCGAGAGATGGGTCAGTTCTTTGCTGCAAATCACAAGATGTTTCTTGGAAAGGAGGAAGCATAGTGTTGGAGCTCTCAGGAACTGGTGTCATTCCCATTTGAGTGATCATTCTTTTGTTTAGGACAGCAGCATCTTCCTGCATTCTCACCTGAAAAAAAAAAAGAAAGAGAAAAAGATGGAAATTGCTATTCTGCTTGAAGTTCCATTTCAATAGATAAACTGTGTTTTGTTTTAATTAAAAATTAGGAGGGTGACCTGGGTTACAATACATAAAAAATCTGATTTTGGTTATACATCAGCTACAAAGTTTAAGGCTGAAAAAGTAGATAGAAAAAAAAAAGCATAATTTAGAGGAAAACAAAACCCCTCGCTATTAGACTTTGCCTCACGGTGCAAAATAGACATGCATTTCATTTGCATGAAATGATACAACCTACCATCCACTGCTGTGACTACACTACCGTCTCCTCTTTTAGAGTCCTTTCAAGGGTTTCCTCTTCTGAATGAGGTACAGCATCCTCCCTTTTCCCTTCAAGTCCTAAACAACTCTACCAAGGTCAATATTTCTGTCCTCAGCTATTTTCTTTTGTTCCTTTTCAGACCCCAATTTTTCTTCTCTCCCTGCTCTTCTGGGCTCCTCTATGTTCGGTCCCCTTTGAACCTGTGGAATGTAGGTCACTTCGGAAATGCCCTTTCGGAACTGGCAAACATTTCTAATTTTTCCTTTTTCTTACGTGCTTCTCTCATGGGATATCTTTTTACTTCAGTCCCTGTAAACCACGTCTGCCTCCCTTCGCATTGCAGCTATTATGTCAGGCACTGCCACAGTAAACTGCAACCTTCAGATTAAACTAACTGTGCTTTTTATATTTCTTGTCACATATGTAGGGAGTGAAGACAACAATATTAATAGTAGTGCAATGACAAAAACCTTTAAGTAACAAGGGCAGAATATTTCCAAAAGCTCCTTTAAATACTTACCATTACTAAGTATTTATATAATTGAGCATCTGAAGCAAAAATAACTGAGATAAAGCTATCAAAATTCATACAAAACCAGAGAAAGGTAACAGGCAATTTTGGGACTGTGATTTTGCAACAGCAGTGAAATGTCTACACTGAGAAAACGACACGTCGTCTTCTTCCTTCTTGGAGGGTAAAAGCGTTCTCTGGCACTAGTATTTGCACGCTTCAGCCTTTACCTTTCGGGTTCTGCAGCAACCACAGTAATATTGAATAATACTAAATACATACTGTAACTCTGTTTTTATTACCTCTCTTGGTTGCTATGCTTCCTGTCAGTTTGTTATTTTAATAATTCAACTTGCATTATGAAGGATTGTCTATTTAGGCGGATAGTACAGAGGTATCATCTCTGCACAGTTTGTCACTGTATATTAACCCCAATGGCTGTTTTCTTCAGCATACACCGTCTAAATCAGAGCTAGCCTTTCTATTCCATTTCAGGGAGAATATAAGAGAACTGGTAGATACAGCAACCTACAATCAGCTTTTAAGTTCCTAGTTACTATAAAATACTAACGATATTTACTTTTCACCACTGAATTGTTCAGAGGGGTCTAAAAGTGAATTTATGATCATCTTTTCAGCATGAAAATTAATTTGCTAAAAAGGTATAGCAACTGTCAGAATACGCATAGCATAATTTTTTCAACATACAGAGCATAACTTTTTTTTTTCCCCAAAGAAACTATACCCAACTTCTAAGAAAGAAGGTATAAAATCTCAGTAACAAACGATACTGATTTGCAAAATGCAAAACCTACTGAAAGAGGCAAGCAACTGTGTACACCACGTTGCCTTACACATTCAGCAAAAATTCAGACTGTGGAGGATCCGGTTTTACCTCCTGAGAGCTGTGCATTTGTTTGAACACCGATTTGATTTTGCTCTCTACCTGGAAGTTTTGGAACAGACACGCCATGGGGTTCGGGTTGCTAGCCGGGCCAGGGAGCGGGGGCTGGCCCTGAAAGCCCTGCACGTTCTGGTACCCCTGGAGCAGGTGCTGCTGCTGCTGCTGATTTGAAGGAAACATCTGATTGTTGTTTAAGAGCGACTGGAGGTGACTCAGCTGATGGTTGTTCAGAGTAGTGTTTATAGATGACATGTCACCTGCAATTCAAACACAGGGAAACGCAAGTCAGCACGGTTTTCACAGGTCGGCAGGAGTTTCCTCGGCTCAAACTTTAACTGACTGCTAAGCAAATGCCTCTGTATAACACCACTTTTCCCCTTCAGTCTTCTACGGAAAGGTCCTCAAGGCATGCGTCTCCTACTCTTTACTCCTTTATTTCTTCAGCACTGCTTCTTTTGCATGCCACCTCTATCTGGGCTCTTTCTAAAGGTCTCTGACATGTCTGTCTGTCTGTCTGTCTGCGCAACGGTACACAGCCAAGTATGGCACGGGGAGCTTCTACGACATGCTGGGTCCTGGACTCTTACGCCTAGTTCCCAAAGAGTGACTGCTTCAAACAGGACTGGGGTGGTGGGCACGGGCGGGAGGAGGAGGAGGAGGAGGAGGAGGAGGAGGAGAGAGAGAGAGAGAAAGAGAGAAAATAATTTAAAAAACCCAACAAAACTGGTTTTTCATCAACCATGACAAAATAACTTGACCTAACTACGAAAGAGCAAAGGCTTTGTGGATCACGGACATGCCAGCCAACATGCCAAACGCTCTATTTTTTTTACATTGAACAGAAAAAACTGTATTAACATTTTTTATTACACAAAAATCTCACTGTGCATGAAAACAAATAAAAAATACCACAAGTTCTAGTAAAATAATACACTGTTGGACCTGACTTTATAAAATTAATAATAAAGCTTTAAAATGTATCCATTTCCTAATTTCTGTTATCAAGAGCTCACATTTTTTGTAAAGGTTTCAGAATCATTGGTTGATTGTATTTTACATGAAAAATGAAAAGTAGGGTTGAGTTCACAGTAGCAATTTGGTAGCTAGGTTTGAGGTATTAAGGAACGATGCTTTCCAGCTCTTCACCGCTATTTTATTCCTGCTAACAGTATACTTATTAATTTATGCAGTCCAAACAACAAAGGAACACTAGCTATATTGCATAGTCTAGTAAATTTAATCTAAAGACTAGGCACGAGAGAATTTAAACATAAGGTTTTTTATCACTTGTTTTGTGAGGCAGGTGCTTGTCAGGTGAGATACCCTGGGCTTCTAAACTACAAGATAAAGTAAAAAATGAAGAAATATGAGAACAGAAACATACAATAAAGGGCTCGAAGGGCAACTTCCCTCTTTGAACTTGCGCAAGGACTTACTTCGAGTGCTTTATGTATTACTTTACAGGGAATGTGCTTGTGGTTTTGGCACTTTTGCTTCATTTGGAAAAACGCATTTGGCCATTTTTCATCTACTGCACAGCTACTCGTACTAACCCTGTGATGCCACACGCACTTGAAATGAAACGCTGCATCCCAGAGATGCACCTGTGCTTTTAGTACTTGAAAAATGAAACGAGTTCAATTGCTTGCAGAATTTTAAGGTATATAGTAGGTCTAGGTGGCATCAGAATTCAGAACAGAATATAAGGTAATTTCCAAAACAGTTATTTAGTATTACTGAATTAAAGAAGAGTGTATTTAAAATTTCTTACAATAACAGTTATGTTTGTCTCCATAGAAATAAACAAGCTGTAACATATAAAAGCCTTATAGAAAATATTATGATAAAGTGGATTCTTTAAAAATAGAAACTAGAGTCAGAAATTCCCCCTCCCCAACCCTCTTCCTTTTTTTTTTTTTTTTCTTTTATATCTGTGAATAAATTGAACTTACCAAGCAGACCTGTCCCCAGTAGAGGGTTAAGTAGCTGTGGCACCACAGAGTTATTGTTGAGTTTAGCTGGACCAGATGCATTCCCAGCATTATTAGATATGTTGAGCAATGTTTCTGCCATTGACACCACTGCTGTCCCACCACCCAGGGTTGAGACAGACAGTGCTGCCACTGCTGATGATGTAGTGGTTGTGGTAGTGGTTGCTTGGGAGGAGGTGGCTATGGAAACCTCCGGATGATTAGCGGTGTTGCCCGACGCGGAGTTCAGGACACCTCCCACCAGCTGGGGATTCAAGGCCATTAATGCTGAGGCCCCAGAGACAGCTGGGAGGAGCAGGGGGTTGGAAGTAGTGTCAGCGCCCGAAAAGCTCGGCATGGGGTTCCCCAGGGGGTTGGTTAGGAGGGTCTCAACCCTGCTGCTCTCTGACTGAGCGCTCGGCAAGTGGTCGGGTGGGGCTGTCATCTGCGTTACTGAGGGCAAAGGGTTATTTTGCTGTTGCAGCAAATCTGAGATGGTCAGATTGAAAGATGGTAGGGGAAGCATGGCAGCTGCTTGGGCTTGGTTCTGGAGGAGGGTTGCTAGGAGCTGAAAGTGGACAGGCTGCAATACCTGCCCGTCCACGTCACTGGAGAGAAAAGCTAAAGCAGCATTTACATTTGGGTTGAGAAAACCTAAAGGGTTGAGGTTGACCTCAGACTTGCCTTCTCCTGCTGAAGGCTGTAGTATATTTAATAGATTCTGGTTTAGGAGATGTTGCTGATTCACTGGCAAAGAGATAGGTAGAGAATTGAGGAGGTTTTGATTCAAAGAGTGTGGAAGATTGTTGTTTGAAGAGCTGTTCTGCGGAAAATGAAGCGAGTGTTCGTGACCGGCAAAAGGGAAATCGCTCCCAATGGGCAGCTGGCTCTGGAGCGGGTTTCCAGCTGCAGTAGTGACTATAACACCATCTTGAAGAACAGATGTTGTCTTTGTGATGGCAGGTTGGCTGGTGCCAGCTATGGCTATAGATGATGATGGTCCTGAAACCCCTGCAATGCAAAGGAACAAAATATTAATAGTGCGCTGCCTTTTGCAAAACAGTCATCAAAGTTACAAAGCAACTAGGTTAATCCAAAAGAGCAGTGTTTGAAACTTGTGCATAGGAAAGAAAATATTCTGAGCATCCAGATTTCGGTATTTCTTAAATATGAAGGAATCTGCAATGAATTACTTCAGGTAATATATACTGTGCCACATCTCATCAGAAATTATGTATCTATATACTTGTGTTTCCCTTAAATTTCTTGAACAGTAAGGGGAGTTCATTCATTATATTTTTTTATTAGTGTGAGCTTGAAAGTAACTGTGACTTAATGTCATTAGTCACGGACCAATGTGAATTTAACTACAATTTAACTACAAGGATGAAGGATTGATGGGAGACGTGGAAGGTGCTGGGGGAAGTGCGTGACCGCATGATCTAAATGCAGATGTGAAGCTTGTGCTCTTCGGGTTTATTACCAGATCTATTCCACTAATGGGGTTTTGGAGAATTATTATTTTAAAGCCTTATTTTGGATGCTTGAAGAAAAACACAATGATGATCATGATTATGATAAAATCTAACAAGCAAAATATATTATGGTCAAATGTAAAGTATCAGACAAAAAACCCAGATTATTTATTTAGAAAAAACATAAGTAATTGGCATGGTCTAATCATATCCATCACTTGGCATGGAAGGAAAGACCAAGTCTTGCCAACTAGATAGATTTACTCTGATGGTATTACCCAAAAAACCATTATTATTCTTCCCCCATTTCCATGTATCTTCATACCACTTTGACCAAAGTTGAAGTCTAAAATAAATTATGCATTTTCTTTTAATTGAGGGAGAGTACTGAACTGACAGTGATCATACACAAAACAAACATGAGGGGAGACTAGGAGAATTAAAGCAAGTGAAATTACCTTGAGCTACGCCTTTCTACTTTATGCATTGTATTAGAGAATGAACGTTAAAAATACATATTAAAATAAACTAAGGTTTTGATGCTATGAAATCATTTTCCATTCCAAACTGCCCTGTATACATAGCTAATCTGAAGAAGATCCGAAGGTATCAAGTATCATTTATCTAAAGAAATACTATTTGAAAAGTTACATGCAACTAACTGGTAAGTAGCGTAAAGTATTGACAGCTCAAGAAGGCATGAAAATTAAGAGAGTATGAGAGTCCTCGTGCTGAACTCAAGGAAAGAAAGATCACACCTTGTCCTTCAGGTACCGTTATCACATTTCAGTACAGAAATTAAATAATAAATTAAAAAGAGATAAAAGTAAAAACAAATTGTAATCATACAGCACAGGGTACCCTATTCTGCTGTAAGGAGAAATACGTTAAGAAAGCAATAAAAACGGTTCCGTGACACACACATTTCTCTAGGCTGTTTTGGAACAAAAGACGGATAAGCCCTTGAGAAAAAAAACAACGTGCGCTGAAAATACGTATCCCGTTGGATTGCCACTTACAGGTTCGTGTTTGAACCTTCGGGTTAGGCAGCTCAGCAACTGCTCCGTCTTGACCCCCTCTCACCCCCCTGCCTCGCCAGCCCCAAAACACAGACGTCCGCGCTGCAGGCACCTGCCTGACGAGAGCCAGCAAGAAGCTGCCAATGAGGCAAGTCGCTCAGCTGCCTCAAACCGCGGTGAAGGTGGTAAGAGCAGCCCACGGGCGCAAGCGCGAAGCCTACGGCTACGGGCAGCGACTCTGCCCTCTGGCCAGGCACCTGCCTGTTCTGGAGACCAGGGGTCTCCGACAAGGTCTCTGAAATGGAGCATAACGGGAGGAAAAAAGAAAAAAAAGAAGATTCTCTCGAGCACACATTTACAAAGGAAGATGTACGTAACCTACTGAGACGATGTGTTGAAAAGGATTTGTGTCCGGGGGCGCGTGCACGTGTTTTCTTTTTACCAAGAGTTTTGGGAGTGTTCTGCTACTTCCGAAAAGCAGCCAAGAGTAAAACACAGTTCAGTCACATCAGCAGCGTGTCACTATAGTATTCGCTGGGCGCTTCTATTTCTTAATATAAATTCAACTCAGAATCATTTTCAACATGTATTATTAGTATTATTTATTTCTAACACTCAACTGAAAAACCTGGTTACTCAAATTCAATTACCCAAATCCCAGAGAACTTCAACTAAACTATAACTACGTTTTTTCCTTTTTTGCTAACCTCTGAAATATCTTCAATTACATTTTTCAAAAAGTAATATAACACTTTTTAGGATCTTTGGGGCTAAAAGCAAATTCTTTTTTCTTTCACCACAGACAACACTCCTATCTCTAAGAGTTTCAGTCTAATTATAGGCTTGTAATGGAGCAGTGCATTACAAAACCTACAGCGATACACGCTGAATGTCACACGCTGCTCTCAGGAGAAAGCAAGGCAGCGGGGAAAAACTTTCTCGCTTACAAAAAAGAAAAATTTCAACTTTTTTTTTTTTTAAATCAGAATATTCAGAGCTGCCGCTCTGAGGATCTGAGCGTCAGGAGAAGTCCCAAAGAGCAAACCGCGGATTTCAGAGAGACAAGAGCAAAGCCATGCCCGCGAGGGATCAGCTGTACCGCTGCCAAAGGAAAGGAGATGGGTTTGGCACACGGAAATACACGGGCCCTCTCAAACGACGCCGGCGGAGACAGGGCTCGCGGGGATAACTCGCTCACACAACCAAACGTCTGTCTCTGCACTTAGAGACGCATTAAACATTACTTTCTCCAGTTGTAATTTAGCCTAATATGGGCAAGTAATACCCAAATACCTTCACAGAGCTATTCCTACCACTTGTAAGTGACCTTTGGCATAAGAAACTTGCTGTCATATAGATAAAGGCAGGCTGTGATCAGCTTAGCCTGACCTACAGGGAAAGCCTGCTAAACCAGGCTTTTAAAGGCACAAGTTTGTTTCAGCCAGTTTCGCTTTTTCTTCTTCTTTTTTTTAAAGAAACTCTTCACTCCTGCACTAGGGAGAGGATGATATAAGCAATTTTTTTACCCAGTGGACAGGGAAGCCTTCCCTAGAGGAAATTTCCTTCAATGTCTTAAGCAGAACATGGGCAGATTTTTAATTCAGGCCTGAGCAAACTATCCTATATTTAGCTCTCATGAATATAAAACCTAATTTAGGTTTTTCAAGTGGACCTAATCTGTTTCTAATTTATTTATGATCATATTTTCCATTCCAGTCAGGTAAATGGTCACACCAAAGAATATATTTCGAGCTGGTAAAATTGTTGCTCATTTTTTGCCGAACAACAGCCTGTTTTTTATCCCCCATTAAACACTACTTCCAGAAATCCAACCTGAGAGGTCTACAGTGCATTCAACACTTGCCCTTCCTTCAGATTAATTAGGCAATTAATTAATTGCTATTGGGAAAAAGAAAATCTTGATGGAACCTGAGTAGTAAGAAGAAAATGTTTATTTCAATCCAGATTTGAGAAATTAGGGATTTAAAGCCTGGCTTTTAGAAGTGATGAGCAGCAGGAAACCACCCCTGCTTCTGTTAAACCTGCCTCACAGAAAGACGCAGCATGAATTAGGATAGAAAAGTCGTGAAGAACTGAAAAGTTGTGCAGCTAATACACTATTCACAACTGCATTCTGGAACGAATCTATCCACACCAACAGACTGATGTGTCAGAACAGAATTTTTGAATCTCTTCCAAAACAGCATCACTAACAAGTCAATATTGCAGATGGAGAAACACATGCAAACGCATCCTCATTAAAATACAGTGCTGCTAGTCATCTTCTGAATTCTTTATCCCAACCCAAAAGACAAAATACTGAATTGTTTTTTTTTCCTTATAAAACACATGGAAGAAAGCGATGCCCAACATCAGAAGTGTAAAGCCACAAAGAGTTCTAGGAAATTGTAGGGAAAAACGCAAGACATCGCCCTGAAGTAGCAGGAAGGATAAGCTATACCGCTGGTGCACCACCAGCCAAAGTCCTAGGAAGAGGCCTATCCTTCCGCATCAGGCAGCAGCAATAAAGCACAGCAGCGGCCACCTGAATTGACTCCGGATGTCCTTAGAGGCCCGTCTTTTATTCAAAGCAGTATTTTGAACCATACATCGTATCTACTACAATTTTCCGGGAGGGCAGGATGCCAGGGAGAAACACAGGGTGCAGGTCAGTCGGGAAGGATCTCTGCGCGACTGGGTGCCGCAGGCAGGAACGCTACAAGGAAAACAGAACTGCAATTCTGACCGTTTGCGTTTCCTTCGGGCCCCAAGGAGGATGACGGGGAGAAGAGAAGAAGAAGCACCACAGCACTGAAGGTGTTCAGTGGCGCGTTGGCTCGCCCAGCGCTGCAACCTGCAACGCTGCGGTAATCCTCCGCCTAGACTCCAAGCTGACAGTGAAGGTGTTTTAATGAGAAGTGCGAAGGGGAGTTGAAAGCTAAGAGGAAATCACAAGCTTTATTGCATGTTTCATGAAAACATGACAGTTTGCATCCTGGAAACCCAAGGCACCGTAAATGTTAGCTCAGTAAACAACAGTCCTCAATAACGAGAAGTTTTCAGAGTAAAAGTGGAATGAAAAAAAGATGAAGGAGTTAGAATAAAAGTAATCAAAGCCTACGATGAAAGCAGGCTTCCCAGTCTTGCAGATACAGATGTCTGCCAAGAGCCCGTTCACCAGGTACTGAAAAAAAGGAACCGTCTTTGCAATGCTGTGAGTACAAGAGATATCCAGAGCGGCGAAAAATATACCTATTGTCTTAGAGGGTCAAATTAATGTTTTGGGAATCAATAAATGGAAATTCAAGAGGATATACTTTTTTTTTTTTTTTTTTTAAGTTTTTTGCTTTCATTTATGTGCATTTTTAGTTTGTTTTTTTGAAAGCAGGTTTGCTTTCCGGTGTGGATTGTGCCTTCCCGAACTGCACCCCATTCCTTTTTCTGAAGTATTGCTTGACAGGTGCCCTTAAGCAGATGCAATAACATAATATGTATTATGAAATCAGTCTGCATTCAAGAAGATTCACTCCCTGCTCACTTAAAATAAGGAGATTAGAGTGGAAGATATTTATGATTTATATATCAGTGTTGTTTTACCATGAAATGGCAGGAACATATACGTACACACACTGCACCCTTATTTGTATTTTTCCATAAGAAGAGTAGGAGTCTAAACAATACTTGTTTCATATATGCCATTCTGGCTTGGAAGCACTCGTTTTTAACTGTTTAATTTCAACTTAATGGCAGAATAAACTCATCTCGGAATTAAACAAATGTTAGTATCAAAAACTTTGGCACCAGCTGAACAGGCCAAATCCTACATTTGCACACATAAGACTGTAACTCGCTCGGGTTCCTACCGAAATTAATGGTGGGCAGCTTTGCTGAGGGCACTGAGAAAACCTGACAAAGGAGTAAGGTCTTACCCTGATATTTATTTTTTCTTAAAATATCTTTAAAAATGAGGATTAAAACTACATTTTACTTAGCTCAATAGATAAGTAAAATTACAATTTAATAGGCATAAACACCAATTTTTCGGATTGTATATTGAATATCTAAAAGCCATTTATATGCATGTAAAACCCACTGAAATCAGGGTGATTTGAAAGAGCTCCATACATTATACCCTGAGCTTCTGCAACAACTCCTGGTACACAGCCGCGTTTGGCAGGGGACATTTATTTCCCTGCCGCGCTCCAATACAGTACTGAAGATTACAACGTCCTTGACTGTGCACCCCGCACAAACGAAACCCCGTGGTAACATCACTCCTTGAGACAACATTTGCATTTGGGATGGGTGAAACAGAACCACTAAAGCAGAGTTTTGGAGAAAAGAATGTGGTCTAGCGGATCAAATATCAGTAACTAGGCAGAGATCTTGACCCCTAGCTCTGAGGTGGATTCGCTGGGATAAATTGTTTTGTCTCATTCAGCCCGATTCGACGTTAGCTCCAGGGAGGTAAAAAAGGGAGAGCTCTAGTTTCGAAGGTACTGTGGGCTTGGGAATGGGGAGAGGAGAAACGTTAGCAAAAGTTTCTTAATTTCTCAAGAATTTCTCTCTCTCATACAATAAGAGCAGGCAGATGGGATACAAGGAAAAGGAAGGTCATCTGGTGTCGGGCTGGTAGGATGTATCTAGATGTCCGTCTAGTTTTGAATTCTAGTCTTTTAAACAGCATTAAGATTTGAATGGCAAGCCTCAATGGTTGTCCTCAGAAAGAGAGACTGGGATGTGAGCTATCGATTTCAGACCAAGCAAAGGGAGAGTCAAAAACAAAGTAACATTTCTGCAGCAAGTAGAAGGAAATTAGGTAGGAACACTAATGACTTCATACACTGTGAGCAATGCTCAACTTCCTTGCAAACCAGACAACTCAAACTGAAAGCAAATTGCTGTAGCCCTCACAGATACTAAACGTATTTCCATGAAATTAAAGAACATCTAACTATATTGTATTTTTATAATAAAACACAAAATGGCAATTCCAATATAGCAATTAGAAGGTGATAATGCAAAGGATATTTTACAATACATTCCTCTGTGAGAAACTATACATTATGCATTCTAACATTTCAATAGTTTCAACGTTGCATTGATGGAATTTGTGGAATAAATTAACCAAGGAGACAGGTATTAGATTAGGCACTTAGGAAATTAAAAGTGCTCAAACAAAACTGTGCTTGTCCTTTCAGGAAAGCACTTTTAAAAAAATCAAAATCTGTAAAATAAACAAACAAACAATTCCCCCTGCCAAACAATATTGGCTGCATTCTGCTGTAATTTAGTGGAGGACTCACTCAAGATCATTACGACATTAATATCTAAAACGTTTTAAGAGTTTAAAAACAAATCTTATACATACCACTTTTAAAATTTGCCAATTCTTACAATTCTGCATATTAAAACCAAAGTGCAGCTAGCATATTATTTTACAATTGGTATTTTCTTTACTGTTTGTTTAATTTAAAACATCTCCTGTTTTTGAAACCCTAGTCAAACTCACATTTAACTCCTTGGTCATACAATGAGCTTCTTGCTAAAACCTCCGCCCTTTTCTTCCTCTCCTAGGGTCAAACTCGGCAGCTCTCGCAGAAGGAATCTGCGAGATTCCTTTCGAAGAGATTCAGCGATGGTGTACCATCCTTGACAGTCAGCGTAATGCAGGAAAACTTGGTTAGAAAGAGAGGAAAGTTTCACTGCACACCTTACCCTAAGATTCTGAAGGTGTCAAAGCACAAGAGATCACTTACTCATTCTAATCGCCACTATATCGCAAAATGTTTGTGCAACGTTTACTGTAAAGAGTCTCCAATCCACGCTTGAGACCTCCAGAAACTACTAATATGAAATAACAGTAAAATAAATAAGTTTTCTGTTTTAGAGATACAAACACACTCTTTGCGTTAATGGCAGAATTTTTAAATTGGCAATTGTGAGAAGTTTAGCTTTCACCAAAGTATAAAGCCTGGTGGAAGCAATATGACTTCATATTCCTTAAAAATTGTAGACAACACGTTCCTACTTTAACTATATATCCCATCACTTACCTATAAACTTAGAACCAACGGCTATACACTTTTATAATTATGTTCTCTACATTCTTTTTGGAATGGAAAACATGTGAGATATTTATCTGGTCACACATTTATTATAGTGCTTTCAATTCCAAAGAAACTATAACTCAGCGGTTAACTGCAGACTCCTGCCGGTCGTCCTCCTTATCGAGCTTGTGGGCTTCCTCGAGACGACGGAGAAATCGTGCAACAGTGGACCAATAAATAACGTGTCCTCCTCAGTCCCGCAGAACCAGGGGCTGCTCAGTTTGAAAAACCGGGCTCCTCTTACACCTGATCCTCCTTCTGAGCAGAGCTTTTCTGAGACGGACTGAACTGCCTCACTGCAGTGTCGTGCTCCTCACAGCAGCAGCCGAGCGCGTTACGGGGACTACCAAGGGCACGGTGCTGCGCAATCATATACTCTTTACTTGCAACCAAACAGCTGCTCCATTTGCCCCATTTCTAATACTTAGGGTTTTTCAAACTCTTACTCTAACAGATTATTTTAAGGAAAAAAAAATCATCCAGGACTACTGCGCACAGTCTCTGCCAACTTCTGAAAAGTGACTTAATGAAGACTGAGTCTTTCAAAATTTTTTGTGGAAGGGCAAAAAGCCCGAAGTAGTTTCTAGGACAAAATAAATGCTTAAAATGAGGCATTTTCTTAAATACCCGACTGAATCTCGGTCTTGGTTCTTCTCCTTGCCCCTGTCTCTTCCGACTTCTCCTCTTCTACATTTTACCATCACTGCTGTTTTTAAAATGACTTTGGGAAAACTATTCTTATGTGCTTAGCTGTTAACAGAAAGCAGAAGCAGTTTTCTAGTAAAAAACCTGACAAGACAAAGGCATGCATTAAGGAGGAGTCGTTCAGTATTTTCCATGTTGGCACTTGTCTGCTCTCTTTCTGCATCATTCCCCCATTCGCAGTTGTGGGAGATGCGCTCCAAATGAGGCATGACTTTTTTTTTCTTTTTTTTGCAAATTTGCAAAAACTAAAAATCCAATAAAAGCATTATTTTTCTAGCAATAGTCCCCTCTCCACCCTCTAGGAAGTTTTGTAATTGCCCACTGGTTCTGCTCAGCAATATTTTCAGAAGATGTGGAGAGCGAACTATGTATAGGAAATCTGGTATTTAATTAATTCACTTTTTCTTCATGATCATCTCTTTAATAAAACAGGACCCATCTTTCTGCACTTTCTTTAATAAATCTTCTGATTTTTATTAATATAAATTCCTATAGAAGTGTATGGCGGTCAAAACACACACTAACCTGACAGGAGTCTGGGTAACCAAAGGAGTATATTCTTGGGAGTCAGTGGCAAATTCAAATTAAAAAAACAAACTCCAAAACGAGCTGTGCGTGTAAGCACACGAGGTGCTCAGTAAGTGGAGCTCAGCACAGCCGAGCTTTTAATCTTTGCATTTATCTCAGAGCTAAAGCCACTGTGATTCATCACCTTGGTAGAGCAGGGCCTGCGGGGCCCAAAACAGTAGCTGAAGTCAAGGTATAGCTAATATACGTTGATAGTATCAAGCTCAGAACCGAGTACTCCAAGCTGTAACCGCTGCCACCACAACCAAGGGTGAGGGACGCAGGGGCAAGGGTGAGGGACACGCAACCGCACACGTCTACGCAGGAGCCCAGCACCTAGAGCATTTGCCCCGGGAGGTGGGAGAAGCCGTAAGGGACCCCGTTATGAGCCTCGACAAGCCAACACCCGGTGTTACTGTTTCTGATCTCCGCTTTCCCAAATTCAACCCGCATAACCAGACTGAAGTATCTATAAATAAAACATTCTTACGTTTCCTTCTTCCACTTCTATTAAAATTAGAGGTTTATGCATTTCAGGTCCTGATACTAAACAACTGAGTTAATTAAGTAGAGATCGAGCTGATTCCCAAGTGTTTCCAATTTGCTAGCACTCTCTAACAATAAACATTCATAAATAGAGGTAATTAGAAAAAAAATAATCTATTCCACTTCCAAATTCTTCATCTACTGCAAACATCACGGTAGCAAGTAAGTTTGCACCAACTGTGTAAGGGTCTATCACACGTTAACAATTATGGTTGCAGCTAATATGGTCACTGATGCTTATTAAGGCAATAATTCCTTTATGTTCAGAGAATGAGAGCGGTTTTGTGCGCAAGTCTTCTATCAAGAGTAAAAAGGGCAAATAATTAGAATATTCATTTCAAAGGCAGGGTAGGGAGCAGACTTGACCTGCCATACATGTCTTATACCTGGATATCCTATTCTTCATAGGAAACATTTCCCCCTTTCTTTACAGTCCTCATTTGAATAGTAAATGAATCACTTTTTTTCCTTCCCCAAATATTAATACAAAAACACAGGAGAATATTGAAAAAGTAGTGCCAGATTTCAAATAATGGTAATTCCTTATAATCACAATTTTTTGTTGTTCCTGAGAAAAAGTCTTTCTGTACATTTATATAAACACTGAAAGACAAAAATCAATAGAACATTTCAATCTGCTTTATAATTAGAAGAGTACCTCGTTGGCATCCTGTCCGGGGGTTATTTAAATTTAATAAGAGACTTTTCTCAGACATAACAAGTTTCATAGAGGATGCCAGCCAGCCACTCTTCCAATTTTAAAGTCTGGGGAAAAGTTCTACTGATTTTATATTTCAGTGATATATAAAAGTAATTTGGGGACCAAATCCAAAGGCTCACATATTAGAATATGCCACTTTGCACAAGTTTAATGGTTTGCACCATGGTGCAAACTTTGACCATACTGTTCAGTATTTTCTAGAATAGTCTATCTTGTCTGATGCATAGGAAGACAATTTTCAGAGAACCAAGGGCCTAAACTATTTTGAAGGCTACTACTACATCCAATAGTGCATTTAACCAAAAATTCCTTTTATTCAGATAAGACTTTATGCTTTAGTTTCCAAACATCATCAAAAAACCAGGTATGGTTCCAGCACCGTTCCTTTCCATCTGCCTCACAACCTAAACCATTTGCATTCATGGCACTCCTGGAAAATAAGAAAGAATACTTACCCCAGACTATAAAAAGGAAAAGAAAGAAAAAGCAGGTTGACAGAAATTAAAATTGGAAGTGATGCTGCTTACATCACAGGTCAGTATTTTTCACTTAGATTAAGCACAAATCCTTTAGTTAGACTAATGCAATTCATTCTTCAGGGGACTTAGTTTTGTGCTATAAGCAAAAAGCAAGAGAAAACAGAACATTTCAAACGGCAGAGCATTGGGACATGTCCTGAAGAAGGCCAGAAGAGACCACCCTTATTATTCAGTTAGATCCTCTGCACACTTAGGTTGTGAAATCTCCTAAGGACTCTCTGCTAATACGTTCAACATGCCCTCTGCTAGTGCGTTGCAATGTTTAGTATTCTCACAAAAAGAAAACCATTCATTTCTTTGATGCTGAATTCACCAGCTTTCAGCCACTAGATGTTGTCATTGCATGTCTGTCAACAAGGTAAAAAAAAAAATTATCCTCTCCATCTTCTCAGATATTGGCCAAGTATAAATACCTAAAGGAAGAGATATAATTCCCTGGCTATATCTGCACTTATTTGAAAGAGCAGATTCCCGAATGCTCCTTAGTGCTGGAGGATCTCATGGCCAGCTTGATGCCCTCCTCTGCCGACAAACCCACAGGATGGAGACAGCCAAGCCTGACTTCAGGACCTTTGGTAAGACATAGTATGGACTTAACCTCTAAGGCTAAGATATCTTGAGACCTGACCTGCGATCCCCATAGCAGCTGTGGCTCCTCTGAGCTCTCTAGCATTTCTGTACCTTTCATGAGGAGAGACCAGACCACCACATCCTAACTGGTCTTCTCAAGCCATCCACAGAGCCAAGAGCATCCAGAGTTTCAATGTGTATTTCCGTTTTCATACTTCCAAACATTTAACTAACTTCTATTTTCTTTCTTTTTTTTTTCTGACAGTTTGCATTAAGTCTGTTAAATCAAAGACTCCTAAGGCCTCTCTTTGACTCACTGTTTTTCAAGATAATATTCCATGTTCAACTCTGCATTCCCAATTATATTGCACTATAATTGGTGCATTAAAACAGGTTTTGTCTGAGTGGAAAAGAAACTCCTAATTGAATGGCATTGGTCACATGTGCTCCTCCTTATTTAATTTTTTAATTTAATTATATCTTACTACTCTTCTAATCTGTAAATTTCACCAGTACAATTTTGCTATCCTGAATCCATGGCAAGGAGAACCTCAATAGTTTTTTCCCCCTAATATGTATCTGTCCTTTATCTGTCACTATTAAACTTGTAGACCTGGAGTTTCTTGTACTTCTGATATTCAAATATTTGAGATAACTTATTGTCTTTAATCCTATTAGCTATGGTTATTAGATTAGTTCCCTTGGTTTCCCTTATCAACTTTATTTCCAAACATTTTTTCATTTGTTTTCCTTTATCCCATCCTTTATGCATTCTGCATTCTTAGCAGGGCTTGAATGTCGACTGTTCAACACTTACACACAGATTTTCTACGCTGTGAACGTCTGGACTACCTGCACATCCTAACAGCAAGAATAAAGCAAATGAGCCAGACTCTGCAATAACATATAATACACAGCGATACCTTCCCATTACAGAAAGAACAGACAAAGATTGCTTCTGAGGGGCAATGTGGCTTAATGAATAAATCTTAAAGCTGCCAGATTAGCAAACTGGATTTTACCTTCAGTTTGTATTAGAACTACGAGAGCTTGATTAGTAATGAGAAATACAATGTCAAAAGTTAGCAGAAATACTAATGTTGCTCATTGGAAAAAACGAGTCTAGTACTCAATCTCTTG
Organism: Apteryx rowi; assembly: GCF_003343035.1. Taxonomy (NCBI): domain Eukaryota; kingdom Metazoa; phylum Chordata; class Aves; order Apterygiformes; family Apterygidae; genus Apteryx; species Apteryx rowi. Next base: position 7,231,559 of record NW_020451093.1, on the reverse strand, counting down.
GCCGAAAATGGACTCTTTTCAAATGAATAGCCCTAAATAATCTATACAGATTTGCTGCCAGTTCCTCCTATGAGACAGTTGTTATTAAACAGTGTTTGCAACACAAATATCGCAGAACCGAGAGCTGGAAACTTAATAAAAATGAAATGAATGTAACTGGTTTTCAAGTGCTCAAACTAGGAAAACCACTGAAAGTCTCCTACTGCATAAATATAAAATTTTATTTCAATATTTTTTTCATTTTTATTGCTATCACACTCATACTGAAAATTACCTGGAAACTAAAGATATTATCTGCAGATGAAGGAAACACAAGCTAGAACAACAAAACAGTGTTCTTGTGGTTAAAGTATAATTAAAAGCCCAGGCAATAACCAGCTAGCTAATTGTGGTGATTCTCAGTATTTTTTCTTTTAGGAACTATTTTCTGATGAGCAGCTATTCCGAACACTGGCACAGAAACAGAAAACAGATTTAGCAACTAAAATACGTAAAACAAAGCAAAAAAGGCCACAGACTCAAACGTGGACATGTTTGCTGAGTTTCCTGAAGACACCTGACTCAGCTGAACTGCTCTTGTACACCTGGTTCACCCTGCGTGTTTGACACACTCAACTCCATACACCAAAGCGATCGCCCTGCTACACCTCTGCACAGAATAACTCATAACCTTCCTCCGCAGCATTTTTGTCACATTGGACATAAGCGAATGCAGACAGGTAACTAACTTTTATTTTTTAAAGGTTAATATTAATGCAAAATATTCAACATTTCACATTTCTACAACACTTAGATATCTCTATCAAGTAACTTAAAACATTTAACTGAAATCAAAACACTGAAGTAGTCCTTGTACCATCCTGAGTAAGACACTATTACGAAGGCTTGGATTTAGAGCTTGTTAGCAATGACCCAGCAGCAATGGCAGTGGTTTCAAGAAAGCAACACTTCCATTCCACTGTAAAATATAACAAAATGCCCCTATCTGGATTTTAGCGTGCTATGGGTCATATTCAGCTGCTATGCTGGAGCCACACACTTCTGCTATATCTCAGGCAGGAGGGTGGATGAAGGTTTATGCACAGGTTTAGGGCCCTGAGTCTGGGAATAATGCACAGACATCAGAATCTCAAATTTTGATATCAAATGGGTCTTCAGGCTTCTAGCCTTCATGGATATTAATAAATAAATAACTGCAGGTTGTGTATATTTTGCAGCCCCCAGAACCAAAGAAACAAAAAACTTCACTAGTGAGGAACCAAGCATATTTCAATCTTCCTAGTCTTTGCCTACATAGAATTACCATTTGCCATTTGGATAGGGAAAATAGTGTCAATTTAAGCCCATACAATTATATTTTTAAAATTCTAACAGTTATCTCTATGGTATTAGAAAAACCACTGTTTTCTGGTTTAACTTCAGTTGCTCGGAAGAAGGTTTAAGGTAAATCAGAGAAGTCAGTTACAGCAGAACAAAAGTCCCCCTGTGGGGTTACATACACGTAACTATCCCTATATTGATGAGAACTGGACTAGCTGTTTAGGTTGAAACACGTTTCTTCAGGAGGCTTTGCCCAAGCCCGCAAGCAGAGCACAGCGAAGTGCACGTGCACGCCTCCGTCCTGTCGCTGCTGTCCCGCAGGAGGCTCGTGGCTCACACTACCATTGCGTCCTCCTCGTACAAACATTTGCCTTCTCAGGGAGCGATCCAGCTTGCCTGGAGGCAAGGACTGGCAATGCAAAGAAAGGCTCTGATTAACTGAAGGAGGGGTGATGACAAGCCGTGCTGCCTGCCCAAAAGTCAGTTTTTGCGTGAGCGGTCCCTGCTACAACCCGACCAGAGCAGGGCACGACTATGGGAAACGGCCGGGGCCAAAGTGATGGAGCAGGACCAAGAAGATCCCACGGGGGGATGTATTTAGATTCTCTATTCTTAGAAGTCCACTTTAATGACCTTTAGGTAATGTTTTATTGACAATTCTTAAATAATGCAAAATTTTTGTTAATCAGTTCCAGTCTGTATTTCCTGCAGGGATCTTGAACCTTTTCAATCCTTTCCCTAGGTGAGGCAAGTCACTACTGCTCAGTTTTCTGGTGGTAACTGCTGGTGTACAGGCTCTGATCTCACATCACCTTCACTCTTTTCTGTTCTCTGAAGGGCAATTTAATGTAGTTCAATGTTGCAATAACTTCACTGCTTTCTTCTGCTGTGTGGATCATGCCAACACAGGAGAACCCAAACCACTGTTTCCACTGAACTCAGCAGAGGTGGATCCCCACAGGGTTCATGCAAAAGGGATCTTGTAGTATGCACGGTGGTAGAAGAAAGCAAGCTTCTAAGGCAAAACTTGACCTTTCGTCTATTCAGGAGAGAGTTCAGGGTCTCAGGATAGACAGAAGGTATCAGGAAATACTCTTGTCAGCCTGGCAAGACAAAACTACCATGAAAGGGTTAATAGCTGATTGCTTGTGACATAAACCACCACCATATCTAAGGAAAAGAAGCCTTTTTCGCTGGAATGGAGAGAAACCACTAAAAGCCATTAGAAACTGTGACCGGTATCATTTTAGAAAAATTATTTTATCTAATTCAGCTCTGTATTTTGAGGAGTAAACAGCTCTCTTAGAAGCAGCCCTGGAATACATATCAGGTTCTTCCCTGGGCTAACGAGACAGCTTGCACGCTTACAGGCACTTTCGTTTGACCTGATGCAGTTTATCTATGATTGTATCAAACAAACACTTTGAAAGTTAACTGAGCTGCAAGACCGAAATATCAAATAGAAGTTTTTTCTGCTTACGAAATTAACACAGTATCGTCTTTCAAAAATTTGTACTTTGTTCAGCCAATAGTAGTTAAATGAAACCCACATTTTTGAGTTGTCTCCCTTTTATCTTTAAAGAGCACAAAGATAGTAACAGCTGCATACCTGCTTCCTCTGGAAGTCTTCATTGATGAACAAACCAGGAAATCTCGCTACACTCTTCCAACCAAATACACAGTTTATTCAACCATCTAATTATCAGCTTAGTAAAATTAACAAGATCAAGGCAAACACAGGCTTGACACTCCCCCTCCCAACCCCAAGGAAGGTTATTTCGCAAACTTTTGTACCCCTAGTATTTGCTCTAATCTCGACAGCACCCGCCTATTTAATGCAAGGGGCAGAGAGCACATACCTAGCCAGGAACAGACACTACTAGGTCAGCCATAGCATTCTAGGATTGAAGTAGCAGGACATGCTGCAAAAAACAATTTATTTGGGCAAGTGTTTGAAGAAAGTTGAGGTCTAGGTGTGTACAAAAGCGCATGGATTTTATTTATGAGGAGCGTGTGGAAGTTAATAGAAGCAAAGAGTGGGCACAGGAAGGAGGCCAGGATGTTTTTGTACAGAAAAAGGGAGATAGATTTTAGTCTACCACTGTTTTTTCTTATTGGTTTTATTTTTGAGTATCTGGATATCAGCATGAAATATGCATATTTTTTATATTGGTAAGTTCAGATTTCAAAAGTAGATATGCAGAAGGAATCCATTTAAAAATAGTCACAATATATTTCCAAACAGTCAAACATATGGGTATCCTTTTAAAAGGAAACATACCTGCTTCAGGACTGGTTTGATTACAGCTGCTAACAATGCTGTTTGGTATCACTGGAGTGGAGGATGCCTGGATTCTTGGCTGAGGTGGGTTCGGATGTAATGAATTTCCTAACGCCACTCCTGACTGACTGAGCATCCCACAGTTCCCGCTAGCCTGCATCTGATTTATTAAACCTGCCAGATGGTTGGTTGAGCCTGGGCTAGTACCGTGGACAAAGTTAGTGTTTGTGTTCTGGCAGTGCATACCTTCCCCTCTCAACGGTAAACTCTGTGCCAGTGAATTCTGAAGAGTGCCAGGGTTCATATTGGTGTCTGCAAAATGCATCTGGTTACCAGAGCAAGGTAAAACAGTATTTGAGCTCCCACAACTGGTGGTACTATTGCTGCTCATGTGAGAGCTTTGACAACTCATGGACTGAAGTAACTGGGACATTGAACTGATGGGAAATGAGCTTTGACTTTGTTTTCTTATCAAATCGGATCCAGCCTTGGAGACTCCCGAACTGTCCAACTGAGACTGTCTCAGCAAACTCAACACCGTGGTGGTTGGCTGCTTTCTTTTTCTCAGAGGATCTTTTTGCTGAGACATCAGTTTATCTCTCAGTGCTGCTCGACCACTTTGCCCTTCGCTTGTTGGTAGGAGCACATTGGCAGCAGGAGGGAACATGGTATTTAAAGTGCTATGTCCTTCGTTGTTGCCACCACTGGCAACAGGTCCAGAATTGCTACTGCTGTTATTGTTGTTACCAGCAAGTTTATTTTGATTTGCTAGCTGTGCTTTGGCTGCTGCTGAGAGTAAACTACTTGCTGGAAAAGAGGCAGCGTTGTGCTGGTTCAAGATCTGATTTAAAGGCATTCCCAGCAAACCAGGCTGACTCTTCAAGGAACCACTTCCAGCCGATGCAGTGGAAAAAACTGCATTGTTTGGAGGATTTAATACATTACTCATTCCAGCAATTAATGGGTTAGGGATGTCCTTGTATTGATTAAGTCCATCATGCTTGGTGGAAGGGCTAGATGGCATAGATGGTCTGGGTGACCCTATTGTTGACCTTGGGGACCTGGGAGGAACTTTAATACCACTACAGGATGACTGTGGTCCTACTGGAGGCAGCAGGAAATTTCCATGATCTGATGACGTGGAAGAAGAACGTGATCTTTGGGGAGAAGCCTCGATCCTTCCAATCCCGGACCCCATCATGTGAACAGGGGATGTCACTGGCGAAGGAGAGAGGGAAGTTGAAGCTGAATGCTGAACTCTTTGAACATGACTTCCATGGTTCAGGTGACCAGGTTTTACAGTTGGCAAAGGAAGATTACTTGGCAAAGGGACGACAGCAGGAGGCATGCTTACATTCATCACAGGTACCTGAGAGTGGACATTTGAATGGAAAGTAGTTGGGTTAATGATAACAGGATTCTGATTCACTGGTTTGCTAGGAATAGGGTCAAGTATGCCAAGCGGATCCTTTTCTGATGTTAATGGCTTTTTCTGAAGAGCACAAGAAGGCGGTGGAGGAGGTGGAGGTGGACCTTGGGGCGGTTTATGGTGAAACATTGCTCGTGGTACTTCCATACCAGTTGAAAAATTACACATAGGTTTTTTCATTACTGGGCTTTTTGTGGTCAAGGTTGGGGAAAGAGGTATATTAGTCCTTCCAGCCATTGCACAGGATGACTGTATGGGAGAACCATGTAGCATTACTGATGGTGGAGATAAAGGTGTCCTGTTCATGTGAATAGGACTGGAGTTGGGTGCTCCATGAAAATTGGGATTGTTCCTTGTGAAAACGTCAGGGCTTCCAAGTGGGTCAGTCCTAGGAGAGATTGAGCCATCTCCATATATCTGTGATCCTGATGAAGCTGGACTGGGCATCCCACCATGACTGCCACGATATGGAGACTTCTGTCCAAGTTCATTACTACCCAATCTCTGCCTAGGATAGACAGAATGAAGTTCTTGTTGCTGGCTTCCAGCCATTTCTTGCACGTAAAGCCTACCCATGGCATTAGATGCCCCTATCATCAACTTGAAAGGAGTCTTACATTCCGGCATCACAGAATTTGTAATTCCTTCATGTGATTTATTCCTCATTGATCTTGGAGTTGCTGCTTGAGTAGGAACTACTGGAGTTGCACCTGATATTAAAAACACAAGAGTTACTAATTAGAAATCTGAAATCACAATTCAGTGCATGAAAATATTTGTGAAAGCTAGAAAGCCTTTTAACTAAACTTCTGCCTAACCAGAAATAATACCTAAATCATCAAGTACTTGCTGGAATGGTGCACGCTCCCGTATTACATGGTGCAATTGTCTATATATTAACTCCATATCCCATATAAACGCTGTATGAATATGAACAAACTACTTTAAATCTTGTGTTTCTTAGGTTTCAAGCATACTGGCTACCTACATAGAATTTATTTTAGCACAGTCCTTCCAAAACATAAACTCCTAAAAGCGTTTTTTCCCCCCCTTTTTTCTCTTCCCTCTAACAACCATCTCCAGTGCTCTGCTCCTGAATCTTCAGCGTCACCACTTCGGCTACAGCGCTAGCTAGATGAGCTGGCAGGAGGAGTGGGCTGTCACTAACACGGGGAAAAGGAGTCTCTGGCACCATCTATTGAGTACAGGAGGAAACAAGGACCAACCAGGGGTGAGACCCTCTTTTCCTCTTGCCCTGCAGAGAGCAGGACCCTGCCCCAAATGCTGTCCCTGATGAGGATGGTTGGGGAGCCGTGCTGTACGCACTTAAGCATAAGCCTAATGCTGAGAAGGGGGCTACGCAAGGCAGGACGCAGCTTCCGCCGCTGCTCTGCACCAGTCAGTGGCCCTGAAGGCACCGAGAGCCGGACCTCCGAGTTAATTGGTTCTTGGTAACTGCTTTGTGGAAAGGGGAGGACATGATATAATGTCCTTTAATGCTTGACTGAATTAAGGCTTTTCCTGCAGCTTCTGCAACAGTTTTTGTTTGGGATCAGGTTATTAAATTTAAGAAGGGGCTCTTCCTTACATCCTTGTTTTCAGGATAAAGGCCTCGGGGATATTTACGTATGTGCACATGTGAATCCTGTTCTCTATTATGAAAAACTTACTGTAAATTCCAGTTTTGAGACCAGAATTTCCTACATGCACAAAGCCACTTAGGCCCACTAATACCAGTTTTGTTTTTTAAAAGCTTTTATTTTTTCAGTGTTTTACTTTAAGAATACCATCACAAGCAGCTCCAAGTCTGGTGGACTTTCTGCCAGTTTTGCCGCTCTGGGAATTTGTAATTCAGATTTCAGTGTGAGCTTAGTAAGGGAAAAATGAATGCATTCTTGGCATGCAGCCTCTGAATATGCAAAGTTAAATTTGAGTAATGAGCTAAAGATTTCATGTTCAAATGAATTCGGAGGTACCTTTAAAATTCCTTACTCACAAGAACTCAATTTCCTTCTTTCTTCAGTCTGGCCCTAGTAGACAGATGGCACTGACAATTCTGCCTTCATCCTATTTGCTCAACCAGCTACATCATGACAGAAACAAACATGATACCTTTCCCAAAATATAACCCAAGTCTCATTCAGTGGACAGATCTCAAGACTGAACTGCAAAATGAAATATGTACAAGAACCCTCACCTTGAATGCTGGACCTAAGCAAACTGCCAAATGTAAGTGTGCATAAATGAAAAGACATTCTTTCATTTATTAATGCACTTCATTGGGAAATTGTCTTTTTCATCTAGTGCACAAAATGCTTGTCAAGAGAAGGTAAGACTGAATAAACAGGATTTTTGTCTTTACTATTTAACTGGCTTTCCTCTTTTATTTTCTAGTCCTTTTTAAAAAGAAATGTAATTTAAGAACTACTAATAAAGAACAATAAAAAAATTAATATGGAAAATGCATAGTAATTTGGGAAAATGTACTGTTCGGTATAAAAACATAAATTACACCCCCAAAACCAACTTAAACAAAGCTTTAAAACCATAAATAGCAATCTGAAAATGCAATACTACACCAGTACCATGAACAACACAGGCATCTTAGCACTGTCTACATAACTGAAATTTATTATTGGTTTTTATAGTCTTTAAATTTTCCATTTCAAAGTCAGGTTGCAGATGGTTAGAAACTAGCCAGCTATTATTTTAGCAATATAGAATTGCAAAAGATCTCTCAGATTATCAAGGGCCATTTTCGAGCAGATGCAGGTGTCATAGCATATAATCATAAACTTACTGAGCTCTGTCTTAAAAGTAACTTCACTCCCTTGTCCTAACTGCTCAGATTAGCAAGACTACTTCAGAACCTTTTGTTGTAATCCTTAAAAACTTAGTTTTCAGTTTAAATTTCTGTGCAAATCGCATAGTTTTTGAAGCCTTTTTTCAATGCTAATTTTGTCCTTTGTTTAAAGCAGCTTTATTTTCTGGTGCCGATTCTCCTAGTGTCGTTACTGACAGCAGTCATATCTCCTTTCAGCCACCATTTTGCTAGGCTAAACGAGCCAAACACTTTTAGAGCGCCTTCGTAAAACAGGTTTTGCACTTCTCTAGCTATTCTATTGGCCTCTGTTGCACCAGCCTGAGTGCCTCTCTCCTGAGTGCTGCTAGCGAGAACAAAAGCACGGGAAGCTGGCGTACGACAACATTTGTACTTCTCTACTTCAGAATCACATTGATCTGCACCATACTGCCATCTGGTACTGCTCAGAGGCATCTTTGATCAGCTAGCATATCCAGGTCGTCGTCTTTCTCAATAATTCACAGGTAATAGCTTTTGTTATTAGTCCCCAGGTGAATAACCTTACAATTAATAGGTTTGTTGCTACACCTTTCTTGCCGTCCAGTTCTCAGTGACTGCCCGTTTTTTCAACGTATTACGATCTTCTCTTGTTTTGATAATACCTGTCAGCTTCATCCATCAACAAATTACTTCATTTTTATGTTGATATGAATAATTAAAATATTAATCCAGGTTGGTCTGAAAAAATAATCCTTGAGAAATTACAGTGGAGATCTTCTCTAGCTGTATATTCTGCCCTGCAATACAATTTCCCACTTAGCCTGGTCCTTAGCCATATTATAATCCCTTTATAATCACTTTACTCAGCTTCTCTAATTTCCCATGTGACAGAATATCAGACATATTACTACAGTTCCAAAAGATGAGCGCTAATGTATTTCCTTTGTTTAGAACAATCTGCTATCTTTTCCAAGAAAATCATGCTCTTAGTGTGGGATGACCTGCTTTTTAGACCCATTTTCTATCTATCTACATTTCTTTAATTATTCTTTTTTTCTGAACCTGTTTACAATTGCAGTATAGATACAGGACTTTTGGGGGTGTTTTTGTATAGCACTTTATAATTTTTAGAAATTAGGTAATTAGATGATTCTGCCTGATTTTACTTACTTGTTCCACCACCAGGACTAGTTAGAACTAGTGAAGGATGTGGTGCTTCCATGCTTTTATGAAGTGTAGCCACAGCAATAATTTTCCTTTTATGTATGCATAGTTTGGTGACATCTTCGTCTGCTTTAACATCTTCAGCAGTTCTCTGCTTCACAGCAGCTCCAGGATCAAAATTAAATACCTGGGAGTAAAAATTCCAACTTTTAAAATACTTATCATATAGACAGCAAACTTAGCAAAATATACCTGAACCAGAAATTTTACATTAAATTACATTTGCCTCTGTTCTTTAGATCTATCTGACAGGTCCCACATTGCACAGGATGTACCTTATAGTATGCTTTGAAACTGCAAATAAAAATTGAATATATTTATAATAAATAAACAGAGACATGTAAATTGCCATTTAGTAATATAGAACGCTAACACCCTGCAGTTTAAAAAGTTTAAAGCTGGGGTGGGGAGGAGAGGAAAAAAGAGTTACGTGTGATTGAGATCATTTTATCATTAAGAGGGAAAGTTTACAATTTGTATGTAGATGTTACAACTGTGTATTTTAGTATGTTATAGTGATTCAGCTCAGTTACTGGAAATAATACATCTCTGTTATATTTATGCATATGGAGCACCTTTTATGTCTACTTTTAAAACACGTTATCAAAACACGTGAATTATTGGTCTAATTCTAGCAGCTTCTGGGCTCCTATGAGGAAGCATTCCACACATCAGCTCCCGCTGAAGCTACTGCTGAAGTCCGTTTCTCTTTCCAGTTTTCGCACGTTAACACAACGCTGTTGACGGAAGGTTTCTAACTTGACAGGAAAGCGTTCAAACATAGCAAGAACCAAATCAGATCTTTTCCATGAATGAGAGTGGGAGAGACTGGGAAAGGGAAGGGGAGGTGGAGAGGGAGATTCATTTTACGGTTTTCCCTTTCCCCATTCATCTATATTCTGCTAATGAATAACCTCTCCCACTTACATATTTAAAAACCATACCAATTCCTTGGGTGCCTACCAGTTATCTCACTTTACATATACGTGATGTGAACAGAGGTTCCGTTCTAGTGTAGTGCACCAGCTGACATAGTGGATAAGGATGATAATTGGGGATACAGAAGTAGGCTTTTCTTTACCTTGGGAAGAACAAGAGGACATTCCAGGCCACACTTGCATGTTCCATCAGTCAGCAAGTACGTCTTCACCTGCTCCAAGCAGGATAATAAAGACCCACTGGGACTGAAAAGGAAGAGAATTGATAAATAAAAGCAATTTGATAGGTAATGACATCTATCTACTGTTCTAACAGCTCACATAGTGAACATGAAAAATAACACAGATATGATTTCATATTCTGTTTCACAGTACTTCCTGCTTTTAGTCAAGACCCAAGATGATGCTTTAAAAACAGCAAAAAAATCCTACTTTCAAGGAAGATCTGATTACAGAAAAACAAACTTGGCAAGTGTGGAGAAAAGAAAGTAGCTGAGATTATTGATATTTACTGTTCACATTACAGTCATGCTGGAAATCCTTAACTGCTGCCTGACAGCACCGAGATTGCTTTTCCCTGTCCTTTCTCTATCTATAGAGTGCAAGAGGGAGGCAGCCAGCGCAGTCCCCACGGACCTCCGCTCCCTCCAGCCCATCGCTGCCGCTCCAGGGAGGCAGGACAGTCGTCGGTACTTTTTAGGACTGGGACCTAATTTTAAAAGAAAACATTGCAAAAATGTGTTTCAAGAAATATGAAAAGCCAACACGGGAAATGGAGAACAGTAATAAACTGCTGCGGCTCTGTCTGTCACGTGCATAAACAATTTGGTTTTATTCAGCTAAAATTTCATATCTCTCACTGGAAGTGAGAAATATTACACCAAGAAGCCAGTCCAGTGAGTTTCTGATAAACCGCATATGGATTTCTCTAACTCCCACCAGAAAATCATTATCTCCATATCCAAAAATAGGACACTGGAAATTCTGCTACAGCAAAATCACTAATTCATAAGAGGGAAAAAAGTTCTCATGTCACAAGTCTCTAACTTCCAGATTGCTCTTTATTACTTAGCCATCTAAACTGTTTATTGGTGAAAGCATAAAATAATTAGTGAGGACTGGCCAAAACACTGGCTCCTAATGGCAGCTGTAAATAGCCCTAATTTTAACAAAAACAATGTCACTGGAATATTTTGGATCACAAAAAATTCAGAAGTCAAAATAGCAAACTATGACAAACTTTCATATTTCAAACCAAATGTATAAACAACTAATTCTGCATGACAAAGACTGAGTTATATATATAGCAACATCTGCAAATGACATTTAAAGTTATGTTAGCAGTTTAATTAAGTGGTTTGTCTGCCAAACCTGGCCTGAAATAGTCATTTTAGAGAGAACTACTTAGGTTGAAAATGCCTAACAGTGAAAGTTCTGAAGAAAGCAAGATAAAACAGCAATCTAAAAATACATAGTACAGGTATGAAGGAAAAACTGATAGGTAGGCTAGAACATCAACCCCCTCCTGCCTTAAACTGAAGCACCTTGGCAACGGGGATAACTAAATAAATAAGTAAATAATAATAATTAAAAAAAAAAACCCCAAAACACACTTTATTCCAAAATCCCAGAGCTGGCCCATCACTTTGACCAGACAGGATCTCACAGCCTGTTTGCAGCAAGCACAAGGGGAAGGTCTGCTCACTCCAGGCCAGCTCTGCAACTGAAGATGTGACTCAGCTTCCCATCAGAGAAGCTCAGTTTGCCATTTGCCCTACACTACCCCATCCACACGCAAAATCCCCATGGACCATTTCTGCGATGCTTTAAAAGCTCATCTTAAATGGCATCTCTGGGGATATGCTCTGGAGTCAGGATACCATTTTATTTGCGTTGGTAAAAGGCCTACTTAGCAGCAAGAACTAAGCTCTTGTGTAATTTTGCTTATTAGCAGTCCCTTGGCTTCCCAAGTGGCCCCAAATGCCCAGAACGGATGAGTTCTCCGGCAGTTCTCCGAGGGGATCACAAAGCGGCTCCGTTCAGCGCCGTGCAGGGAACCTCAGGAGACCACAGCCTTCACATGAACACACCGCAACGTGGACAGCCCTGATTCGCAGTGCTGTTGCCCACAGCTGGAGTAGATTTCTTTTTCTGCCCGAACCCTGGGCAGACAGAGAAGGCAGGTCTGATGAAACCCAGGCATACACGACAGCCCTACCGATGTCCCTCAGAAATCACCTCCTCGGCACGCTAGTCAAACCCTCCCTGGACCCGTGTCCTTGGAAGGTCTCCTCTGCGGGTGCCGATTTCCTCCCGCTTCTCTACTGCAAAGGGCAACCTCCGGCTTCCTTCCCAAGGCACCTCCAGCCTCCTGTCGCTGAGGAATCCAGACGCTTTAGGACCCCGCAGAAACAGCAGATTATAAAACCTATTTGGATCAGTTACTGACGGTTATGAAATCTTTTCCCATTATCAAAGGGCTTTTCTCAGTTTATTCCACTCGTGATTATTCACAAACAGCAACCTGAAGAAAAGCTCTAGATTCCTGAATTCTACTTTAAGACTGCAGCACAGTTTTACTAAGAAAATCACTGAGACTCAGAGTTTTTACCAGGTAATAAAAGCTTATTAATTTATGAATTTAATCCGGAGCTGATAGTTGATAGAAAATGTGTACGCTTTACATGGAAGCACAAATAAAATAAGTCCTTATCTAGCTGGGATCACCTATCCTAGTTAACTCATGTCGGGTCTTAATACGCACGCTGATTTCCCCTTAGATAGCTTTTGAGTCAATACTGTTTGACCTTCTGCTCTCTCAGTAAAGCCGTGAATATCCCCAGGGAAGCCGTTAGCTAGCGCAGCGCTAGACCAGGCGACCCGAGCGCTGGGGCACTCGCCAGCCGCGAAGGGTGACACAACGAGGGCGGACCCGAGCCAGCGCTGGTGGCACTCTGCGCCAAGCAGGAGGCTGCACCAGCCGACGTCCGCCCCGTCCAGGCAGCACGTCCGCGCTGACGGTGCCCTTCACCCAATAAGCACGTACGAGCCGTGGGACACATCCGAAGCGTTGCGTAGCCTTCCCTTACTTGGGACACATTACAGAAGGCAACCGGAGATTTAACCGTTGGATTAACAGGAAAAACAACACGTGGGCGAACCTTGGGGAGAGGGTGGCAATAACACGAGCTTCTCCAAGATGGAAAAGCCAACTGGTGAACTAAGCGGGAGTAGAAACAACAGTTTGCATCAGGCAATTTCGAAAGTTGTTTCTCCTGAACAAAGATCACATGCATAAAAACAAGACAGAGAAGTAACTGTCAGGATGATACCAACACGTACTACTTTATAAGCGTACACGAGACACACTTGAAGCAGCAGCACAGGCTAGGTGGCCTGCTTCTTACAGCTGTACAAAATGAAGTTCAAAATTAAGCAGGATAACCAGCTGTATAAAAATACCAAATGCAAGTCCTGCTGCCTGGATATAGGGATGACAGAAAAAACCCAACTCTTTCTTTCTCATTGATTTTTAACTAAGGCAGAGGCCCAGTAAATTATAGCTATAATGAGAAATACATGGGAAAAGTGATTTATCTTTGACATGCATATCGCTGACATGGACTTTGCTTGGTTCTGCTAATTAAGAATATAACAAGAAATCCTGGAATGCATTTGATTTTTTATGTTAGTTCAGTGTAAAGCTGGAGTATGCTTTGACTCATTAAAGAATTCTATATTGGTATTACATAAAATGTTGTGAAGAAGTGGTTATTTCAATCACAGAATATTGGGATAAGATTAAGCAAATAATAAGACTAGTAATCATTTAATATTAATGCGATGTAAATCTGATATATCTGTATTTTGTTAAAGCCAACTATGACTTTTTCCCAATAACATTAATTTATAGTCTGCCTAAACACACTCATTTAATAGTAATTTCAATTAATTTATTTGTGACTGTTTCAGGATGAAACAAAAAAAATCCAATAAGCTAACAAAATAAACAAATAAAACACCTAAAACTTCAGTGAGAGGTTACAGTCCAGGCTTGTATCCCTGTTTTTCTGCATGAGAAACATGGGGAAATCTGTACAAGTAAATCTTGCTGGAGAACACCAGTGATGTTGAACACAGAACCTTCACAGAATGTTTAAAAACTGATGATTTCCGGAGCTACTGAAGTTACGGAGTTACACCACTTAATTTCCTTCCAAAAGAAAGTATGAAAAATGCAAACATATAATGTAGATCTGGAACATAAACCCAGAAAAGACTTAAGGAAGAAGAACAGAATGGCAGAACAAAGTTATGTGACATTGCATGAACTAAGTTGAAGACTGGCTACTGACAGAAGAAGAAAGTCCCACTCTGTCCAATCTGCAAAAAGTTGTTTTTATGCCTGGTCACTGATGTGAACTCAACTGGCAAAGGATCTAATGAACATTCAGTGCTGGCGCAAGGGAAAGGCAATGTTTATGCATCTGGGAGTAAGATGGAGACAGCATCACTTTCTCATCATCTCAGCTGCAACGTATAACTTAATTCTCTGGTTAGTTTCATTATAAAAGGTTTGAATAATACAAATATTAAGTAAGGTTAAATCTGCTACTGTTCAACTTTAAAATCCACATGACCATAATAAGTAATAAAGAACTATTCATGCCTAAAGCAAAATGTACAGCAAGGGTATCAAATTTTCAAGACTTAGCAATATTAGATTTGGATGGCAGAACACATGTTATGGGCATGCGAATGGCGCAATTCCACTGACTTCAATGGGCTCCACTAATACCAGTGGAAAAACTGGTCTAGCACTTCCAAAAGAAGAACAAATCCTTGAAGTTCTTGAGCACAAAAGATTAGTTGAGCTGCTGATTTACCACATGTTCTGGCAAAACTACAATGAAAACAAAACCAGTCACCATTTTACATAACCTTACCTGATATAGAGCACTCCACTTTGGTCCACCCGCCGTTGCCACCCAACTGGAACTTGCACTGCTGGTGGCCCTCCATCCGTGTCCCCTCCGTCACACTCCTTTCCTCCATTCATTTTTCTGTTTCTGTTTATGAGTCTTCAAAGATATCAACAGTAAGATGATATCCTTTTACTACATGTCATCATGGCCTCCCAAAGAAGGCCATTCAGTACACCTTTCCCCAAATTGTACAAAGTGCATTGGGAGGCTCCAGCTCAGTTTGAAACCAAGTCCTTAAAAGTGGCCATTTTTGTTAATGAGTCAGTTTCCCATTATAATCCACATTAAATATGCAATGTTTAACTCCTTATATATTCATAAGGATGGACTATATAGATAAAAATTAGTGCTTCCAACCTGGGAAAATGATAATTCACCAATCCTTTGTTACCTGTCAGAAAGGAGAATGGGGAAAAGGAGAATTTCTAGTTCAACAGCATGGCTCCAAGCTTGATGACTGTCTAAGATAACTTGTATTTTGTGAAAGCTCGTCTCATTTTTATAAATATGAGTCAGATCTAATACCTCCAGGTATTATACCCTTTATATGCCACATTCTTTTTGTTTTCTTTTTATCTTCCATTCATTATCCAAGTTCTCTTCTTGAGATTCTTTCATGACTCCCCAGCTCCAATAAAACAGTCTGAAAAACACAGATATAGAAAACACATGAGCCATTTTCTTACATCTTTTAGCCCAGTTCTGTAACTCATGAAGATGTATACATCTGCATTTGTTTACATCAAGATATCATATACATCAAGAGTTTAGAATCAAAATTTTAACCATCAATGAAACTGTAAAATAAGGGTTAGGGTAAATACAATCTCACTAGCATATTCTATTTATATGTGAATGCAACTGAATTATATCTGTAACCGCAACTGCAGTTATTAAATAGTTAATGTATAGTTTGGGTGAATTAGGGATACATCTTTTAACTGAAGTTTCACAAATGCTTCTATTCAAAATTATCACTGAATGACTCACTCAGTTAATGCCCTTTATAAACTGTTTATAAAACTAAACGAATTTAATGTGAAGGAAGTTGCTTTTAGGGTTGATAATATCCATAAGAATGGAAAAAATTTTGCATTTAAACTAGATTGCAATAATCAGTGTAAAAAAAGTTGTACAATAAAAAGGAAAAAGCCAGCATCATTAGATTTCTTAATCTAAGTTTAATATCAGAATCTTCAGGTTTTTCTGCATAGATGTCAGAATGCCTATGAAACAACTTAAATGTCAGAAGTAATACACTTTTCCGATATTCTTGTATGAGCAAGTCTTCTTTAAAGTAGTTCAGAATTACATGAACTGTTATCCCCCCAAAATAAAGTTTTATAAGGAATCCAGACAAGAACTAACTCTCGAGATTGGAAGTTTTATTAAGGAATATGCAATTCTAGTAAGTATGTTATAAAAACTAGAAAACAATAATCCTAGAACTCTAACATTAAAGAGCATTGATGACTTTCTATTGTAGTAAAAACTCTATTACAGGTTTTATTTGTAATTGTATGCCAATTCCGCCTCATCGTTCCCACTGCTAACATTTTTAAATACAGCAACTGTTGCTATAGACCTGGCTGATTTTTATAAGAAAAAGTTTTCTGAGATAGAAAGACTGAGGATTTTAAAACATTTCTACAACAGCATCAACAACACATTAGGTGTACGTGTAACAATAACAGCAGCTCCTTCAAGACCACTAGAGGAAGACTCCAGAGACATAAATTCAGTCCTCGAAATGATTCCTTTAAGTATTCTTATGCAGTACATGCTCTTTGGATGTGCTACTTAAAAATGTAAAGTTCAAAATGTTACATAACGAAAAAAAAGAAACCGATGTAATATTTACGAAGTGATGTGGACTGGAAAGCAGCAGGCTGGACATATTCCCTCGACTAAGGTGCAGAGATCTAAAGACTAAACACTGCGATTCCTTCCTGGAAGAAGGCTTCCCGAAAAGCCTGCCACAGCTTTCAGGGACCTGTTTCAACTTTCCTATACTCTGGAGTACCCCAACAGGATGTAATCCTTGGCTGGCCAAAACTGGGGAAAGGATGAGGAAAATATATGGCTAGAGGTTTGCACAGATAAGATCCTGATTAAAACAGGGAGGTTGGAATGACTGCATTTATTTCTTCAGAGTTACGTACACATAACTCCCAAGTTGCCCAGTGCGTGCAGTGTGTCTTGCTTACAGCAAGCACCTCGGAACAATTCCACTTTGCAAGATACTTGCATGCCCTGCCTTTTTTTTTTTTAAGAGAACATATTTTATTAGTAAATGGAAAATGGAAAATTTTATTACTAAATTGTGAATCTCCATCCAGGAGGTGGAATCAAAACGCTATGGAAATTGCACAAGTTTTGACCTACAGCCCAGATACATGTTTAAAGAAGCAAGGCATAATTTGTGACATATTTGCTGCTTCACCTGCCAAATGAAGGTAATTTGTAAGAGAGAAAAGAGCTTTCTGCGGGCATCACCTGGGGCTTCTCCAGACAGACACCTGCCTTGGAAGCCTCCTGCCCGTTCCTCTCCACCGCGCCCTGCCGGCGAAAGGAGCGGAGGCCCCGCGGAGAGGCTCGGCTGAAGCCCTACCCCCTTCCTCGGCAGGCAGGGTCTGCGTAAATGCGTTACGCGTGGCACTCCGTGCAGCCTGGCCACCTGCTACAGAACTGAAGATCCTGGTCGCTGACACTGGGAAGGTGAATAAGGACAAGCTAAAGAAGATTAGAGTGAATGTCACATGAAACACCTTGCCGTCTTTCATACAAACAATATATCCTTTAATCTCTAAATCTGGCAAACAGAAATGGGATCTGGGAAGCACTTGGCAACAGGACAAGACTCTCGAGTCCTGGACTCCTGAGTTGAGCCTTTTAGTTTAACAAAGTTTTGTCTTGGTTGCTAGGTTGGTTTTATCCCGATTAGCAGGATAACAGATGATGTTTCATCAAGTACAAGACTGAATTTACCTTTAAGTTTCGTTATTATTGCAAAAAGGTGCTTTGGAATTTTATTACAGGTTCCATGTAAGACTAAAATAAGTAAATTATCTCCCCATTATTTTTAATGAGAATTAACATTCCGTAATACACTAAAATTAGAATCAGAAAAGACATATTAAAAATACTGGAAGCAGATGCTACAGAGAAGGCTCATTTCTTGACCCAGCCTAACTTGTTGCTATTTAGGGCAATTACATTGGATCCATTACGAGGAAATAATAGCCATCAAATTTTTTTTTTTTGCACAAGCAGCAAGAGACACTTGCAAGTAACCTTATATTTTTACTGGTTCTACGATGCCATGTATCAGCTAATGTTGCAATCTATCACTACCATAATGTTTATCATCATTTAATCAGATAAATCATCTTTCTGTGCTACACATATCTTGAAATAGTATGGCAAGAAGCAAAAAACTTCATATAACTGCTTCTTCTGTGGCAAATATTTAAAGATTTTTACTCGGTACAGTGAGTTGGTATAAAATGGCTGCTTCAGCCATATGCTTTTTGGCAAAATTTATTATTTATACGACTTTTTCTTGAAGGCTACTAGAGACTGAAGAACTGTAAAGTAGTACAAGGATTTCAGTGATGTAAAAATCAGAGCATACACATGATTATCCATTTTTTCCCAAGGTACAAAAATATTTCAAACAACACACACACCCTAAGCAGAAAACAGCAAACGATGCTGTTCCCATTAACCAGGTTGGACCTTTTATCTTTTAACTTACTGCACTTGTGTAAGTTGGGCTCTGCGAGGACACGCCAACGTGCCTGCATGCAATGAATTACAGGGAAAAAAGGCTGAGGCTCTCTGGAAGCTTCTTAGAAGTACATAGCTCATCAGTGTGTAACTAGTCACGTTTTTATGTGTTTAGATGAAAATGCTTACGGAAGCAAGATTAGTTCGGTAAACCTCAGCACAGTTCAGCGTGGATTTCCACAAATTACAGGCAATAAAATAATCAGAAATTGCTTATTGTAACCATCGCATATATCTATTAGGCATAAACGACAAAAATAAGAGGTTGCCACTGATGCTGTCATACAAAAGCTTTCACTGAAACCCACATCCAGAGCTGCTATCCGTTATTTTATTCCACTGCACGACACCATAGAAAAGCTAAGCGTGGCAGAGATTCCCTCCAACAGGAGTCAGTCCTTCCAGCTCTGCCGCGAGAAGGGACACCCTTCGCATGCCCCAACACCCGCTTCTCAGGCGAGGAAAACGGAGCTGAGGAAGGCAACAGGGGAGAAGAGGACGAGAGTCCCTTAAAGCTGCTTGAGCCTGGCTCTTTTTCACCCTACAGCTGGCACAGGCGGGTTTCACAATATGTTTTAAACGGTGATGCAGGCCAGCCTGGACAAGGAGCTGCAAGTTCTGAGGAGACACCTGCAGAGGACAGCGGCACTGTGCTATTAGGTTTGACCAACCCTTCCGCGGCTGAAAAAGGACACTTAAATCCCAGCAGGGATCGGCATGACTGTGAATGCCCTGACGTACGGAGCATCCGCTTGACTACTCAAACCTTTACATTTCTTGCCAGCCCAGAATCTTCCAACTCAATTGCCCAAACGCTGTTGCTTCCGATGTACCATCTTCCCTTTCTCTACCAAAGTATTCTAACCAAAGTAATTCTATTGGTTAAGAAAGTATTTGGATTTTGGACTGGATCCAAAGTATTTTGCACACTGGATTCTATCCAAAGGCCTGATTTTCATCAACCCATGTAATAAATACCTCTTCTCTGTAATCTCATAATAACTCCAGACAGCTCATGTTATCTCACCACGAGTAACACAACTTTCCATATCCAAATCAATTACTTCTTTTTTTCTGTGTGCCAAGACATGCCTTTTAGATTTGTTTTGCACTCCACTTTCATTATAATATGTTTAAAAATATTTCATGAGAACTATATAAAACTATACTGAACTGTTTTCCCCCTACTTCCCCCTGCAAATAACCTTCCTCCCATGAAAATTTTCTCCCTAGTTTTCATATGCTGAAAGCATGTTTTCAATTTTTAATGGAGTTGTCTCACTTTTTAAAATGCTCCACTTTCAAAGCTTCTTTGAATGCTTAGCTGTTAATGTTTACTTTATCAATTTTTAGTTAAGTGGTGAAATAGAAAACTTGGTATAAAGTAAAATAAACTTAAATTAGATAATAATAGTCTGGATTCACAGCTATCACATGATAGATGAACCCACATCTGGACTTACATCCATCACAGTGATACCCATGTAACATTTATTTCATTAATATGGATGTAAACTCAGTAAGTCATATTTTGACATTCTAATATTGAAAATATGCTTTGTAACTTTTTAAGAATGAACGTTTAAGTGTGTTTAACAATTCTACGCATTACAGAGAAAAGCTGCTCAGAGGCCTTGACAAAAGACTGCCTCTCTGATGCACAAAACTCAGCCCTTACTGAGGGCATGACCACAGATTTTGGGTATAAAGTTTTGCAAACACTCAGAACATCCACAAAACATACTGTGTATAAATTCAAATACCAAACTCACTTCCAAGCTTTACTTTCTATCACAGAAATACTTATGATCTATATTTAATAAAATTCAAAAAAACATCCCCCACAGTTATTGTTAAAGGAAAATTCTGTGTTTTACTGATATTAGTTCATACACATTCAGAAATAGAACTGCCCTCAAATCATGGTCTTGGGGTTTTAGAACTAACACAAATTTTTAGCTTGTTAAAGAGCATTATTTTCAAACTATGCAGAGTTAAAATGAGCTTTTATTTAGTTATCACTTGCTAATTATTAATCTGTTTAAGTCTATCAAAGCAATTAGTTAGGATTCTCTTGTATCATCTAATTAGAAACAAATGCATGTTCCATCACTTTTGGGGAATGCTTTTCCATTTTGAAAAGAAGCATTCTGTTCACTAATTAGATCGGTATTGAACAATTTATGAAGTGCTATTTTTATGTGAGTGGTTAAATAAACCTATGTACCTAATGTATATTTTGTTATATTGGATTCTAGGACTAAAGCATAGCTGTATACATGATATACTCTGGTCTTTGTTTTGAGAAAGACATCTTCATCTTATTCGTAAACAAGGAGTATTAAGAATACACTGCAACAACCATAAAATTGATCTGTATTGAATGATTTAATTAAAATGGTACATTTTAAATTGCTTTTAGTGCAGAAGCAGTTTATAGCAGTCCAACTACCTCTGGTAGGAAAGTATTTTGAACTGTACAAATGACAGCACTGTTAGGTACTGGAACAAGGCTCATGTGGTCCTAACTTAAACTGGTTTTGATGGCGTTGAACTTTTCAGGATTGGAAGACACCAATTTAACCACTCTATAAAATGAGCGCTATTTGGATGAATTCACTCTTAAATAGCGAACAATTTCATTCAAGCCCCAAGGCCATCTTACCCAGCCCTCTCCACGTCCACCATGATCTTTGCCCACTGCATACGCCCCGGCTCAGAGAGAATTTCTTAGCTGCATGGACATAATCCTGCAGCACTTGGTTTCTAATGCTGCCAGACTAGACGATGGGAGCAGCCGCTTCAGGGCGTACTATTTAGGAACCTACAACAATGAAACAATTTTCAGCTGTATCGCTGATAGCTAGGGAAAAGATTCTGACAGAAAAGCAGTGATTTATTTTCATGGATTCTGGCTGATCATTAGGACTGCACAATACGAACCTCTTCTGCTAGGCTACGCTGGACCAGAACGCCTTTAGCTAAATAGAAATTGTAACCCTTCCTAGCGATACTTCCAGTACCGAGAAAAAGCAACGAGGTTTCCTCGATTTATGAGACTTAGCTAACTAGCACTACAGCTCTCCAAGGCAATGGCTGCACTGGAAAGGAGAGCGACTCTTTTCACATCCTTTACGTAGTGTAAGCATAGAAGCAAAATCTGAAACTTGCTCAAAGTGTGATTCCTTTTAACACATCTAGCTGTGCGACTCCCCGAGTTGGGAACAACTGAGGTCTTCATTTCCAATAAAAAGATGGAAAGAGTATTTCCTTTAGGGAACTGGTCATAACTGTGTGTATGTGAGACAGGCCTATGCTGCTTATACTTACTTTACACTGCCAAAACAAAGCAATCAGGCTTTTTTTACTTTTAAAGTTAAAACTAATATTTGGTAGGAACACAAGCAATTCAAAACAGCTAAGTTATTCTGCCGAACAGAATTTCATGTCACCATTATCAGCAAACCTTTTTTAGGGAATGTTATGAAATAAAATGTCACTAACCTACTGCTAATAAGAGGAAGTGAAGAAATGTCCATTTTGTCACTCTAAAGAGGAGTTTGTATAATGAAAAATGTTTGTCTCCAGCAACCTACCAATCTAGGGAAAGTGAAAATGGACATAGATGTTTTTCTGTTTTTAAAATGACCAAAAGCCTTTCGTGCATTTACTTTTCAATAGCCTCATTTCCATCTGCAAACATAAAGCTGCAGTAATCTTACACAAACCGATTATTTTTTTTTATTTTCTGAAACAGAGCAGCAAGTAAAGTATTATGCAGCAGAGAAGAGACTGCATAATGAGGTTCCCATCTGATGAGTTTAAAAGGATAAAACTTTCTATAACAAAGACAAATCATACTTAAACTCTTCTTCTGAACAGCTTCTTCTCTCCAGTTCTTCCTTCCCTCACATCATGCATGTTCAGTGCGTGCAGCCAGTTCTGCACCCGGAAAGGACTCTCTTGTTTGGTCCCCTTCAAGCTTTCTTTGGGTAAGAAATTCTGTCTCCTCTAAAACCTATTTTACCATAGAGAACTCCAAGACTCTTCAAGTATTTTATTTTGTGGACAAAGTTCCTTTCCAGATTTTAGTGTTTTGGAGCAGGGATAAGTAGTTAATTTTGAGGTTAGATGTCCTCTATCTTAATTCTCTGCGGCTTCCCTTTCATGGTTGTAACACTGACTTTTTAAAAATTGGTGGACGTTCTGTTAGCTCTAGAAGAGACAGCAAGCTCTAGAAGTCTAGCACTAGAAAGTTAGCAAAACAGACACCATATCATGAGAAAAGACAACCGTGAAATGTGGAAGAAAAAAAAAAGCAGTCTGCACTACAAGAGAGAAACAATTCAGACCTTCAAAGAGCAACTGCCGCAACAAAAACGGATAGCAAAACAGAATAATCTGATTTGTCACAGTGGGGTCCATCTCTCTCTTGCTAACTTAATACACAGATACATTAGAAAATGACCACTGTAGACAATTACGTTTGTCAGGAAAAGTGATAAGGAAGTTACAGACCAACATAAACTTAAAACTGTAGAAGTAACGCACTGATTATCATCAAGAAATTCAGCTACAAATATAATAAAGGTTCAGACTACTTCCAAAGTAGATCCAAGCACATAAAGAAAAGAAGAAAGTTGTTCCCTCAATGTTTCAGTCTTCCAAAATCTCAAATTATTAAATATAATTTTATAACAGTTTTTTAATGTAGCTTGTATGAATTTCAGAAACAAAAAAAAAAGCAGGAAAATTCAATTCATTTTCACTTACACAGTTAAAAAAAAAAAGAAAAGAAAAGAAAAGAGAAAAAATCAGGTTACTGGAAATATGATCAACAGCTTTGAACTGCAGTCCTGACAATTATCCCTCAGTTAAGATAACCCCAAATCTCCATTAACTGTGCTATGTAATGTCAAAAATACAGCAGTAAAGGGTGAAAATAAAATTATGCTTCTGAATCTCAAATGCAGAGACCTCAGTAAGCTACATAAACTTCCTTTGTATTAGACACCTGAAGTTCAGGACACAGAAATACTTAAATCATTTGAATAATTCAGACTGAGTTTCTGAGTAAGACAATGTCAAAAACATAGTAGGATTGCAAATTAAGCCTCTAAATTATGCTTTTGTGCCAAAGTAATATGTCATGTGACTATACTATTTTTAGA
Organism: Apteryx rowi; assembly: GCF_003343035.1. Lineage (NCBI taxonomy): Eukaryota > Metazoa > Chordata > Aves > Apterygiformes > Apterygidae > Apteryx > Apteryx rowi. The sequence goes on along the minus strand of NW_020451093.1, from coordinate 7,207,619 downwards.
CACATGGAATTTTTTCTCCAAATGTCTTTTTTTTTTTAAACATTGTTTACTGAAATATGCACCTCTACTCAGCAATTTCCCTCATGAAAATACTCTTAAGATATTAAAAATAAGATAACAAACCCCAGCTATTCAGACACCTTAACGCAAACTCTGCAGCATTATCTGGCATAACAGTAAAAGTGCTTGAGAGCTTAGGCTGCCCCTCTGAAATCTGGCGTGCTACAAACCTGCACAGTATGATGCATGAATCTCTTTCTAGCATTAGTAGATTATTATTCACTGTCTTTCAATGATACACTAATTGAATGCATATTTGGAGGATTTGGCCCCACTGTTTTATTTATGAGATAGTCAGTATTAAGAGTCTTCCTCTCTTTTCTAAAAGAGCACTCAGAAGTTTAAGGATATGTACAAAAAATAGTGGGTTATTTTAATCCTTTTAAATGCCTTCACTCCATGAAAATTATGACAAATATTTATTGATATACAAGAAGCCCATTAATTTTAAGTTTAATATTTTAAAATAAATCTCTATGAAGGCTTGTATACTTGACCTTTTCTTATGTAGTTTCCTTTTTCTATTTACACAGGTCTGAGTCAACTGTTTTATGAATATACCTCTCAATTTAAAATACTCTCTCAGCCTCCTGTTAAACCTTGTATTTGGTTTGCTGTGTAAGAAATATGAAATAAGTAATGCAAATATACAGTATTTTGAATATGCTAATTAGCAGTAGTATACAGGATAAAAAAAAACTGACCTTTTTCCTCATTAAGCATTAGATTTAAGGTGGATATGTTCGTCTTGTTCATTCCAAGCTGAAAAACAAAGAATCAGTTGAAACAGAAGATAAGCAATACGGTCCTCTTATTATGTTAAGATTTCAATATTAAATTATTCTTAATTAGTCCTTAATATTTATACTCATTTAATCAGTGAGGTTTCTTTGAACAGTGTTTCTACTTTGAAACTCTGCAACAAACACCTGTTTGCACTCCATATTTTGTACACATTTTATTTCAATAAAACATCATAAGCATATAAAAGATAATCTAAAGTACAACTTAAAAAACCCCCTACTCTACTGAAGTTTACTCTGCATTCCAGCAACAATGACAATAAAGTTCTCAACTGTGCATACGCAAGATTTTGTGCTTACTGAGCCAAAACCTCTTTGCTGTCTCGCTGGCCCAGGGAGAGCTCAGAACTTCGTTAACCTGCCCCTGTTCTCCGCGGGCTGCTGCAGCAGAGCTTCTGGCAAGACTCACCAACTCATAATCCCCTTTACTCCAAGATTTACATTCAAGAAAAAGCAAGGTATATTCAATCTACTCAAATAGGCATAGTATCTAAATGTTAGTTTCTGCATATTTTTAGGCTGAATTTTTACATAACAAGTGTCAGAGCTATTCACATTGACACCTTAATACAAGGACAAATTTCATTGTCCAATAAACTGCCAAAGACTACTTTCTGGCTCCTGGGAAATGAAATACGTGTTTTTATGATGATAAAAATCACTCTGCTCTCCATTTTACTACAAGGGTTGTGAAACTCTCCTTGGAGTTATTTCACCATCCAAACGATGCTAAAAGTCTAGATTTTAATTAAAAAAAAAAAAAAAATCTTTCCCTGCATATGTTTCCAGAAGCACAATTTTAGAAAAATATTTTTAAGTTAGGACTCAGAGATGGAACATGAAATTTCTTCTCAAATTTTTAGGTTACTAACCTGCACTTTAACACAGAAGTCTGGGCATTTTCAATAAGTGTCTAAAGAACCTTTGTACAACAGACTTCTAAAAGCAAATTCTTTTGCCACTTCTAAACAGTTTTTTTCTACAGTTAACAGAAGTGTTAAAAGGCAAAAACTTTGGCTATCTGGACTTTGACCAACAAAAGCCAATTTACTGTGCTTCTGAAAAAAGGATACGCAGGCTGCTAAGCATACTTTACTTTAGGTAAAAGCTTTTTTTTTGCCTCCTTAAATACCCCCTTTCTTCCTCTGCAAAACAGGAATGAGTGTTTTTATACTGAACGGATCTCTCAAGACTTCCACACCCTCTCCCAAATAGTTGGGCACTAGGAAAGACTGGTATTGCCTCTTCCCGGGATATCGTTAGGTGTAAGGTAGAGCTCGACGGTCCCTGAACGATGCTCAACGCTGTCTTGTCAGGTGTCTGTGGCTTTGCTCACTTGAGGCACTGTAAAACCTGATTTTACTACACGTGCAATAAAACGCACGTACTCTAAGCTGGACAAGAAAAGGTTTGATTCCCTTGAGAGGGAATTCAAGCTCGACAAGTGAAAAAGCACTGCACCAGCTCATCAAAGCAGAGAAAACAAAACTGAGAGTAAAGACCATGGGTTCGCAGGAATTAGTAACGCCTTTCCCTATTTCCCTCTTAATTATAACGTTTTAAAAGCTTTTTAAAAGACACTCATTTAGTAACACAAATATATCCTGCCACCAAAAAAAAAAAAGCCCCAAAAACCAAAAACCAAATGTGGCCACCTGTGTCATGAACAGATGCCATCAACTTTTGGAATAAAAATATAAGAAATGTGAATTCAAGGTATAGACAGGTAAGACAGCTTTCTGCTTCTCTTTTTTAATGTATTTATTTCTTATGTTACACTGATGCATACCATCTCAATGAAAGTCTGAATTCACTGAAATCAATGGCAAGCATCCAAAGACTATTGAACCTGAATTTCACTCCAGCTTAGATAAGGTCTTTTAAAGCACTTTATACAAGAAAAAAAGGCCTTTGGTTCATTTTCATGTACTGAAACTTGCTGTCAGTAAGTAAAGATTTTAAATACCAAATACCTTAAACTGGAATATGTTACCATTAGTACAAGAAGTTTTGAGGGAAGTAAAACAAGGCTAACGCCAGAGTCAAGCTGGTAGAATTACCGACACTGCGACTCCGGTGAGGGACCTCAGGAGAGCAATCTAGGCAGCCCACGGGCACTGAAGGAAGATCAAATTTACCAAGACCATCTCTGGATGCTGCTTCTCTATGCGTTTTAAAAACTTTCAATCACAGACTTCATCACAGCTGTAGGTAAAAATTCCCAGTTTTTCATCTGTATTTACAGTCAGGTATCAGGAAAAACAAAAAGGTGGCCTGCTTTCTCCTAACATCTATCCTAAACTATCTTTAGTGCAAATTAAACTTTTCTGTATTTTTTTATCCACAGAGGAACTGCCACCATTCCTTTTATAAAAAGCTCTTATCTTTTTCAAGCCTCCCATCCATCCTCCAGTATTCTTTTTTCCTACAATAAACAAACACAATTCTTTCAACGCTAAGTCTCTCACTAGTTTGTTGTTCTCCTTTGCCCTCTTCCAGCTAACGAAAACTGTTTTTCAAGAGCAGTGTCCAAAACTGCAAAATATATTCTACCTGAGGTTTTACTAACTTACTAGCTTGTAAAATTGCCAGCACTCAAGGAAAGAACATTTATGATGCGTATTTTCTTCAAGCTCTCCAATCATCTTCCTCTTTTAGAGGGAAAATGCAAAGAAACACAGAAGTTTCCGAAAAATTACTGAAATTATTAAAAATTATTTTTAATACCTTTTTTTCAAGCCAAATGTCTGTCCAGAAAGTAAAAAAGATTTTAAAGGAGGGAAGAGGTCTTTAAGGAAGGAGAGATAGGAGATCTAGGTTTGTGCTGTCTCTAGAAGAGAAGGTGAAGGGGGAGATCCCATTGCTCCTTTCAACTAGCTAATGGCGGAGTAGAGAGACGATGGAGCCAGACTCTTCTTGGATGTTCACATTAAAGGACAAGAGGCAGCACATGGAGTTGCGAGATGGGAAGTTTTAAACAGACGTTAGGGAAAGATTTTCACCGTGAGGATGATTTGGTATATCCTTGTACAGAGGCCCAGTGAAGTCGTGGGATCTCCAACCTTAGAGGTATTCGAAATTCAGATGGAGAAGGCCCTGGACAACCTGTTCAAAGTTGGCCTTGCTTTGAACAGGGGGTTGCACCAGACGACCTCCAAATGTCCCTTCCAAATGATATCATTCCAGGATTATGTGGTAATTCTGTCTCGTGGCTTCCCTAGCTACTGTTGTTTGCTATCTTCAACAGAAAACATTAAACAATGCTTCATTAATACAAGTATTTGTGTCTTTTCATCCAACATCATGGAGAAAAGAATCTGTTCATTTACATGCTCAGCAATTTACTTATCTCAGAATCCAGAGCTTTTCTTAGAGACGCTTGCCTTATGACCTATTCACGTCCGAGACCGGCCAAATTTGATTATAAAGGGAGTAATGCCCTCACTAGAAAGTTATGAAATCCTGCAAGTCTGCTTTCAAGAATTTACAGTATCAGGTATGGAAGCCAGGAAAACAAGCACTTCTGAACGTAGCCACGAAAGTGTTAGAGTCCATAGGTACAATTTACAAATGCCAAGGAGAAAACACCACAGTGCCTTCCAAATTTTCATAAAATCCTACCAAAGTAGAGTGCTTTTCTGTTAACTCTCTCTACTGAAAGGGGCAGCTCTCTAAAAAATACAGATTCAAAATGACTTGGGAACCTCAAGTATTCTGTGGGAATACCATAAAGACAGGTTCCATTTTCTCCTTTCCCAATACAAGCTGCTTTATGAAGACCAACAAGGAAGAAATTCCTGATGAGAATGCAAACATACCAGTCTGTTTAAAAACCTTATTTTGAAGCAATAGTACTCAACTACATTGAATCATTATGATGCCCAAACAACCTATTGCAGATTGACATAATTTTATTTAAAAAAGAATAATGTACATATTTCTTCAACTGGGGCACATCAGATTAGGATTCTCTTCAGTCTTTTCTGGAGGGATTTAAAAAAGCTTTGGAGAAATCTTAAAGCTATGGAATTAGGCTGGTATTTATAGCTCAGATTCCTAGTGTGCTCTTTGAGCTTCCTAGGACGTTCTTTTTCTCCATCTGCTGGCTGCTGACATGGTATAACCTTATATTTTGAATATGAAAATGTATAAGAATAAGAGCACTTGATTTTACATTTCACGGTAAAGTTCTAGCTTCATCTCAGGACAAGCCAGCTACACTTAGTTTCTACAATATAATCTAGGTCAAGAAGGGTGCTGAGTATTTTCTGATGCCAATAAGTGGAGTTCTATTGTTTAATTATGTCAAAATATATTACTACCAATTATGACTAATACTCATATGAATCACACTGTTACAAAATTATAATTTTCTTATCATTAAAATACTGTACTTTATATGCTGTTTCAATGGAATGTGTTAAATCTAGGTCAACAATGCTTTTTTCTTCCTTGTTCAATTAGCAAAAAGGTCCACGTATGGGTGCACTGTCTATCTTACAGAAAGATATGAATTGCTAAATTGTTTACTCCAGCACCGTTAAATGCTGAATTTTTCACTGTCTACTGTTCTTCTGATTAGCTTTTCTAACATTGCCTCAAATATGTTATAATATATCACCTGAAATATCTTTTGCAACAATCTTTCCTACAACAGCACAGATCTATGAAAATGAAATCCTAAGTCTGTTTAAAAAGATTCACTGATTTGCTTTTGAATACTTACCTTCAACGCTCCTCATGGTCTTGCTTCTAGTGACTTGGGGATCTTCAGGTTTCTTAAAATTCTTTGTGCCCTTTCAGCTTTGCTTTAGATATTCTCCTGTTTACAGCTCGGTGATGGGCTACGGCCATTGAGGCTGGGTCCTGGCCTTGCTGCACCCCTCATGTGTGGAACTCCTGCACCCCACGTTACATCTGTCGAGACAGGAACATTGCTCGAATTAAAGGATGAGCCAAATGATTTTATTTCACTTTTCCTGACTGCTTTCGAAGCCATTATCCAATTACTTTGTAGTATAAACTGCAATAATACTTGCTTTAAAATAAGGGTAGGATAGCTCTGACTGGAACTGATGGAAAAAAAAGGTATGTTTTACTAAATTATGATGGTTATTTCATTGTCTGCAAGAACGAGTAGATTTCTATAAAAATAAGTATATGGATTTTTAAAAGGATGGAACTAGTATAAAACTGTATGCATACAAAGTCACATCTTCAAACAAATGTAGTTGTAGTGACGCATGCTAAAACCTTCAGCTAGTAAGGCAAAAAGCCTTGGCCTTAAAGAGCCAAAATATTGCAGCTAATACTACATGAAAATACTTTAAAAATACAGTTGCAATTTCTCTTGCTTTTTCTCTCTTTTTTTGTTTTTTTTTTTTGTTTTATTTTTAAATCACCTGACTGGCCTCAGTCACGTAGAAGGTCCCACCAGCATGGTTTGCGAGCTACCAAAGGGGACTGCTCAAGCACAGGGATACGGGCGAACCCCCGCGCAGGGCCGCAGCGAGGGGCACTACGTAATGCCTCCCACTCAACAACGAAAGCACGGGGCTGCTGAGGAGCTATTTACTTAAGAAACGACGCCAAAACATGCCTGCGGCCCTCCGCTTGCTCCGAGTTGGGCTCCGCTTGCGGCAGCTTCAGTGTCTGCGACCCTGAGAGGAGCTAACGACCTTCGCAGGACTCTGAGTCAATTAATCAGTTCTTTCAGAGGTGAAATGGATTGGTGCTCGTTAGGTTAAAGGCATATCCAGAAGAGTTAATGTAGGCCTTTACGTGTTATACTTTGAAGCCTGTGGGCTCAATAACAGTGTACTTAGGGATTAGAAACACACTTTCAACAAATTCAGAATTATAGTGGTTTTTACGTTGTTTGAATAAATCTTCTATTCCAACGGATGCAACATGTCCAATCACTGTTTCTTCAGATCCTACCGAAAGCCTAAAGTATCTGTTCTGATCTACAGGTCTTTTAAAAAATGTTTGCCATCATAGTAAGGGTCTTGGCTGTTGTTAAAAACCTTTTCCTCTCTCCAACAGAGAACACAAAACATGTAAGAAAACCTCCAGTTTAGTCAAACAGGATATATGCGGATTCATCAAAAGTAGACTGGTAGCAAATACCAAACACAGTATTTACTACATTTCTTAAATATCTCAGTTAAGTTCATAAGCAAAAAAAAGTTTGCTTTCTCGGCAATGACCTGCTCTTTAGCTTTTATTGATTTATTATTATTAGTACCAGTAATTCAACTGAGCTATTAGTTGATCAGCACCTTTCCAATTTAAGGGCAAAATAGGGTCACAATATATTGTAAAAATAGATACCAGACAGTCTGTTTTTTTTAAGATGTATTTACCAACCCAGTAGAGTCTATCATGGATCTAGCTTGTTTTTTTTCACAGGCAAACTATTTAGAAGGAAAAAACTTAACTCATTAGAGTTCTCTAGCCGATATCACTTTGAAAATTGTGTTCCTATAAAAACATAAATATATATTGTATGAAGTTCTTACTCTTTAGGCTTTCTTGAAGTCTGGGACACCAGACAGCTTTCAGTTTTGAGCACTGTACATTCAATGTTTCTGAAGATTACTAGGCTTAGCAGTTCTTAAAACTGAACGTTTTTATTTACTGAGACTACTAAAAGATACATAGGTGATGGCTATGCAGCTAACATCAGTAGTCTACCAATGCCCGTGAACACCAGGAAATAGATAAAAAGTCTTCTTAAAGACTAAAGAGTGCTTTGTTCAAAACTGTTAAATCTTCTGCTTCCGCAAAGTCTAAAGATAAAGATAGCAGGCCAAAATGACAGCTTGTTCTTGTTGCCAGATCATCCAGTCCACAGACATTAAAAAGATGATTAAAATAAAAATAAATAATAAAACATTCATAATAAAGTAACAAAATCGATATTATTGCTATTACTAAAATAAAGCCTCTTCCTCTTAGTTGAAAGGGTTTACAACAAATAAAACAATCAGAACACTAATATCAAAGCAATGCGACTTGACAAAAGCAAGGAGTCATAGGGATCCAAATATACTACAGAAAAAATACTGCATTTTAGCCAGTGAAAATTTGGGGTATTCAGTGAAGAAAACTGCAGTTGCTCATCACAAAGCCAGACTTCATGCGAAAGGAGAACGATGTCTTGGTATGGACACAGATGTGGTGGAGACTGGGGCCGCGGGGAGCTTCCTCCTGCCAAGCGTCCCCAGGACTTGCAAAGTTGGGCTCTCAGGAGCGGGCCTTAGCTACGAGTTTTTAGCTTACCAAGAAAGCAAACGGCAATGTTTTCTACATTACTCAGAAATTCTAAATTCTAAAGCTTAAAATCTGACATATAAATGGCACAATTTAAATAGACAAATTTCTTCAACTGTAGGAATGATAGAATTTTTAACTTTCTTCCTCTCTATATAAATCTGATGTATGAAATATTTGAAAAAATAAACATCTTTAAGTTACTCATAAAATTGTAAATAAATACCTTAAGAATCTATGGCTTCATAACATAGCTTTCCTTTACAGCAATAAAACAAATGGAAAGATGGTATAACCTATCTCTAAAGAACCTGCATACAAATATATCTCAGACTGTAATTTCACTATGGAAATAATATTCTTTGGATAAAATTATTTATTCATGTTTAAATACATTGAAAGGTATTGATTGGAGACATTTTTGTAAAGACCTTCCCTTAAGCACATAACGCTACTCACAGCAAACATTGTAAAACAAATTTACTGGAAATAATTTCAGTAGATGGTGAAGTAGCCCAGCAATGAAACCTAAGTCATACTCGAGCTTAAAATAACTAGGTCATATGGACAAGACTGAAGACTGAAGTGGCATCAGTAGAAGAAGCTTCTAGTGAAGGCCCCAAGAAACCTACATTATTAAAATAAATTTGAATATATAACCTGTTTTTTGACCTGTAATATCTAAATACAATAGTATCAATGAACTAATGATAAAAATTGTCTTATTGAGCATATGGAAATGAAAACATGTAAAAATTTCTGCTGAAAGAGCAATTACATTACCTTAATTATATATCTTCAGTTTACAAACTTACTAACATTAAAACATTACCATCACAGACATAGGTGACCAGCCATACAGTATAGTTTTATAAAACGCTAAGCCTAAATCACCAGTGATAATCAAAATGGTCCTGTGTATCTCAGTCTAGAAAATTTTTGCAGCTAATACAAATTCAGTAGGTTCAATCTTGCTGTTCCCCTCCTGAAGTCTTTCTCTCTCTCTCCTTTTAACCAACCTTCTTATTTTTCTTTGCCTATTAGGAACTATCTCTTTTTTGTGATAAAGAACTAAAATAATCATCTGTAAAAAATTTCAAAGGATTTTTTTCCCCCGTTCAATTAAAAAATGAACACTTGACATTGAAAAAAAGCACTTATACTTCTGGAAATCTGCTATTTAATGTAAGATAGTGATTATTAGAGACTGTCCCAGCTATTATTAAATAGTTAGCACTGCATCATGCATGAAAAGATTTTTTATCATTCAGAAGTAAGTATAGGACTTATACACTGACTACAAAACATTTATGCTTCTATTGCATACATATCCATAATAAACTTCCCCATGAGTTCTCACCAAGGTGCAGGAATCTAATGGTGAATGTATTTTTGGAGGAAGAGACAGCTGTTTTTTCTGCGAGTGCGCTTTCTCATTTGCTTGTGAGCTTTCTATTACATAATAAATCTGTGCTAACAGATTAAAAATCCAAAGACTGTCCCCATCTAACTTTTTAAGATACACACAATATTCTTATAATTATAGTACTTGACGAATCTAAAATTCAGGATGCTCTACTTTTCATAAGACTGCACTAAAAAAAGCCAAAAAATGCTTTCCAGTAAAAGAAACAGGCCCACCAACTTTTCAGTTGTGTGCTGTCACGAATGAGTAGAGAATGGCAGTCAGCGAGTTTTCTTTCATGTTTGCTTTTCAGATATGTTTTAACTGTATAGTGCCTAAACTAATCTACTTGACTATTGGCTATTTCTCAGATTATTCTTTCCATGTGTAAACAGTGTTGATTAACACGTTGCTTCAGAAGAAAGAAAAAACAGAAGAAAATTTAAAAATTCAGACAACTGCATTTACTATCTGTATGTGACAGGAAGGGAACGAGTGGGAAGGAGAGAGAATTTGCTTACCTCAGATCAGGTAGACTGGTGGAGATGATCCACCAGACTTTGGTGGGTCTCTGAACTGGAAGGAATTTGGGAAGTATCGTTTCTTCAAGTCTTTATGATTCTTTGTCTGTTTTGTTGTGAAAACACCTCTTCTTCCTGTAATAAAACATACCTCGTACTAAAACAAGAGTTGCAGAAGGACAAGTTATCAATACCTGTACTTAATGTAATCTGCGTGGCTTCTCTAACATACTGCTTCACTGCACAAAAACCACAGGGGCACTCACAAACTCAAACATTGAGCGAAAGTGGTTAGTTTATGGAGGATCTCTCTGTAGTCAGTGAAGAAAGGTAGACCCCAAAGTGCCATTTAAAGCACCTAAATTAATTGGTATTCTGAACTGCCTTCTAGAAGGACCTCTCTTTCTTCATGGACCATAAACACAAAAGCAGAAGAATAGCCTCTGAAGTTGAGGGTTCAACTTTGGGTGTATCCTCCATTGCTTTGCAATTTTCACAGAATTTAAAACTATAAAAATAGAGCCTACATATTTGGAGAATAAGGAAAACTGACCTTTTTATTCAGATATTCTTGAGAAGAACTACCATAAAACTTCAAAGAATTAAAATCATCAAAAAGATGCCCAGTGCTTGTTACTTACATATAATTATATGTATACCCCCCCAATATATAAAAATTAACATGAGCAATGCAAAGTAGCTTAGATACTTATGAAAGCAGATTTTAGAACTGTAAGCATTTTAACAGTTTTGGCCCTGTGATGATAGTACTGAGCATACTCAACCCCCCACCATTATCATTTACATATACTCACACATGGAAATACATTATAATGATGCTTTCACACTTTTACCAAAAAAAGCTTAAATAGAAAAGTAGCTTAAGTGATTTTTTTTCCTAAAAGAAACACAGCTACAGATAATTCTGTGAATTGAATGTGTGAATGAAAATTGTGAACTCTGCTTCAGCAGGGCCTTGCATTTATTTATTTATTTCTATATTTATTTTATTTATTCCCATAATCAGCATAAATAGTTGCCAAAAATACCTTTGCACGATTATTATTGGACAAACTAGAGGGATCGTCAGATTTTTAGCTTTCCCAGCGTAGATCTGGAACCTTGGTAAGTCTAGAAGATCTGGCTTAATTCAGGGCTCTGTTAGCTCCACAGCAGAAAGCCTGAAAACTCTGAGGACCCCAGCATTTTCCCTTCCTTCTTCATTTTCTGGAACTTGGGCAGGAAATGCCCAACACGTAGAGCCTTAACCATGACATGGTGGCATAACCCAGTCCTTCTCTGCCAGGGCTCCATCCTCCCTCCCCTTGCTCCCGGCTGCTCCCTCTCTTTGCAGAGGCCACCCCGGTTCCACCGCTCGGTGAACCAGACACGGAGCCCATTTGTGCATTTCTACCGGATTAGCTTTAACCTAGATCAGCTCCCTAATCCGCACGGCTGGAGGAAGGCTTGTGCCGGGCTATGCGCTTAGGAAGCAACGGCACACATGCCGGGATGAATAACCCAAAGCGGGACCTGCTCTTTCAGCAGCGCATTTGCCTTACACCAGTTTAACGTGCTTGGGGAAATGCAGTATCAGTTGGTTCATTCATTTTATTTCAGAATAGCATACGATTGAAAATACCTTCTCCTTCCCCCGTTTTCATAGGCAGACTTCAGTATATTATTTCACTGTTTAAATAAAAGTAGTGTTTAGCTATCTACACAGTCAAAATGTATGATCCTAATTCTAAATTTTAACTGCCGTAATACCTAAGAGTAGTTAGGGTATGTCTTAAAATCTGTTCTGAGTTACCTGATTAAAGTCTTCATAAAGCTGCTGGAAATGCATAATCCTGTTTCTTACTGATTAGAACTGACATACATTATCCTAAAAGTTCCTAGACATAGTATCTGGAGAAAATGAAGTTAAAACATAACAGATGATATAGGAAAGCAAGAAAAAAAAAAAAATTTCTGCCTTCCCAGACTACCTTTGCATGCATGTATGGCCTTTCAGAACTGTACGATTCTTTTATACCATAGCCACATTACTATAATAACTTAAAAAATGCATTTAAGGGCCTAACAATGCAAAAAAAAAAAATTTAAAGCTAAAAAATACACTATTAAAATATAGGTCTTTTAGAGGAGCTTAAAGATTAGCTATAAGGCTAACACACTAACATGTTTGTTTTATGTATATGATATATATCTGACGATAACATAATAACATTTCTCACAGACTTGGTAACTGTCATGTGAGTAGATGTAGCTTTGTATAGAGAGGATGTAAGGGGGATACTACATAGTTGTTTTATCTGCAGTTACATAAAAAAAGAAATGGATTTTTAATTTGCAAAAGGAGAAAATCAGAGACATCAATTTAGTCAATAGCTGCAATCCTATAAACCCTACAAATCTGATACTTTCATAAAGTGACAAGTACTGATAATATATATCTTACAAATATGAAAAGACTTTTATTTTATAAAAAGCCTTGGTTTGGATAGCATAGGTGCATGTTACCATTCAGAAACACCATACATGCAGTCTCCACCCAGCGATTTAAAAACTGAATGAAAACAATCAAATTGACAAATAGATCAGTTCCAAACTATAAAGAAAATCACTGCCATGCACAACCTTGGGTAATAAAGAGGTAAGCACAGTGCAGGTCCACGTACCACAGCACTCATCGGACCTAACTGCTGGTTGCTATGGCAAGCATTGGCCTGTATTCTGTACATTAAACAGTAGTATGTTTTCTGCTTCCTTGTTCTCGGATTTTGACGCAGTTAATACTCGAGATTTATACTTATAAGGTGTGAGAATTGAAGGTTCTCTCAAATAATCATATATTTCAATTTATTTTGGTTTTGCAAAAAGATTTCATAACTAAAAATTAATTAATAATTTAAATTTTTTTCATTCATTTGTAACAGCATATTTAAAACTTGTGATTTATTTCCATTAGCTTTGTTGCATACCTGTTGTATATGCATTTCTGTTTTCTAGTTCAAAATATAAGCAATGGAAATGCAATCTACTTTTCTCCTTCACTGATCTTTAATTTAATATAGAGATAACTCTGGAACTGATGAGAACTGAGATGATAAACAAATGCTTTTAGCTGTGGATAATGCCAGTTTGTCTCCCCGCCCCCTTCTCCCTTTTTAAACAACATTTGTTAGAGATACAAAAGAATGAATTAATCAAGATGTTTTTTATTCAGTGGTTACTACTTTAAAGTAACAGAATAACTGACTTTATTTCTGTGTTTGCCCATATTGGAGATGTAGTTGTATTCCAAAGGTGCAATAGGCAGCTCGCGGTAGAATACAAGTCACTCTCCTGAGAGGACTTCCCCCTTTGTATGGCTAATGTAAAGCCATAATATACAAAATAAAAATACCCCAAAGCGAACACATTTGACAAAATACTCTCAGTAGAAGAGAGAAACACAAACCTCTTCCCACCCAAGGGGTCCACACTGACCCAACTGCAACCTCAGGTGTCCGCTACCAACAAAAAAATCCATAACAAAACTTGCTAAAAGTCAAACGCTTTTTTTTAGACAAAAAAAAGCTTCCTTTCGATCTCGATGCTGTTTCCATTCTCAGCAAGCGTACACATTCCCTCTCTTCCCCACAAACGATAATAAAGATTTTGTGCGCAACTTTGGCACCATGGCTTGACATCGGGAACTACCACAGAGAACTTTGCGTGGGGATCAGTAGCCCTGGATTATGACTTTTTACTTCTCTTGGACATGGTAATTTATTTGACCTGCAGGAACAAAGTCTCCGACGGCTATTTACAAACTGTATAAAGGAGAAGTTCACACTTCGCCTACGTTCCATGGATAAATCCACCAGCAGCATAAGTAACAGGGAAAAAAGGATACCTGGACTTTAAGCTGAATCTCTTATCCAAAGCCTCTAACTCATAAGGAAAGAAGAAATTAAATTTGGCACGTGCACTTACAGTTTATATTTTTCTTAATGATACATAATCATTGGATAAGGTGTCTTCTTTTAGACATGATATTGTGCCACTGTTTAAAATTAGATCCTCCAACAAGGAGACAATGTAAACTTTTCCGAACTGTGCTATTTCTTATTTAAATATTCTTGGCAGAGTTACCCAGAACTGGCAATTCTTGCGTCTTTTCAACTCTCGTTCTTTCTGAGCAGGCCAAACGCAGCCGTCAGAGTTGACGGTGAAAGGACTCAGGGCCTGACCGGCTTCCACTATGGACGCTTTCTTCAAGAAGATGACGACTTTTCCTCAGACTCGGACTGCAACCAAAGCTGGAGGCAGAGAAATCGGTTTTCACCTAAGTTTGAAATATTACATTGTACATCTGAAGTTCACGGAGAAAAGAATCAGCTTTTTTGTTCACTGTAAATGGACAACAGCATCTATGAATGTTTCTTCAGTTGTTACGGCGCAGGTATGAGTTAACTAGAAACTCTTAAGGAAGCCAAGTTGCAAACCAACCAACCAACCAACTCCCCCGCCGTCGGCTGCCCCACAGTCCTTTCCTGACCACGAAGCCTTTGAAAGAGGAAGAAGTACCTTGAGGACGTTCAGGAAGCGTTATTCACCACCAGTGACTTTGGTGCCAATGTTTTTAACGTGTCGATTTTCGCTCTTTGCTTATTCGCTGTTGTGACTAACTTCGGCACTGTAATATTCATCCTTTCCACACTGGCCATAAGATTTCAACCTCCCAGTAAAGTGACAACCAAACCCACCACACACGCAGTACTAGATTTCATTACTTAATACCTCTTCGGTGCTTTAAAAGCTGCTAAATTTCGTGACGCTTCGCAAAAACCTGAACAGTCTCTGTAACGCCAGCTGTCCCTGCCTGAAACCGAACAGGCTGAGAAGGTCCAAGACAAATTCCCGGCGGGAAGGAATTCCACCTCGCTGCCTAGCCCCTCGCACGCTGTCCCCTGCTAGCCGCCTCCGTCACCAGCGACCTGCCGGCAGTTTGCTGCTTCTATGTACTGCTTTCGAACCGACGGCACTGCTAATTAGTACTACTAATTGTCCAGTTCATTCATAAAGTATCGGGATGGTATTTTAGTAATCCCCTGGCAGACGACTCCTAATGCAGAATGCGGTTTCCGGAATTTTAATTCTATTCTTGCTAAGGTTAATAGATGGTTTCCCGCTGAGTTTAGTATAATTCACACTGGATCACTACTGAGCATGTATTTTTATAAAATGCCCTACTATTTGAATCTCTGTTCTATTACCTTAAAAAACCCACCTTATTAATTCATAAATAGAGATAAAAATTCTCTAAAAATTAAAAATTCTCTAAAAATTTAGCCCATGATCAAGTTAATTTTTTTTAGAAAGCTTCCATTAGATTTTATGAAGTTTGTTTTTAAGGTACTTCAAAGTATCATGGTACTATCATTACACATTTCCCTGAGTTTTAGAAATATATACCATTTTTTGGAAATGGCGTGAAGACCAGACAGACAAGTTAAATATTATTAAGCTTCTTTTAATAACAAATGTCCCAAATATCATTGGGGAAAAACATATCCATCCTCTTAAAAGGGTAAGAAAACTGGCTTCTTTGTTGCAAGGGTTTTCTGAAGTCACTGTTAAATACTCTGTTATCCATCATTTTTACTCTGTATTAAATACAGTTAAGTAATAAGTTTGTGAGAAGGGCAGAGATGAGAAAAAGACCACAGGACCACAATAGCTAGTATATAAACATATTTAAGACCTCATGAGATCTTAATGAATTTACTAATTTGAAAGCTTAATGGTGATCTTGGGCAATTACTGATATATATATATATATACACACATATACACACACACATACATACACATATATACATACACATACATGGGGGGGGGTATCGTTATGGTCAATACGGTGCTTGTAATGCTTGCTGTAGAATTTGATAAAGCTGAATTTTTCCAAAATGACATTTTGAAGTCCAACCCATACATTGGGAAATATAAAAAATCCAAGAGAAAACCCAAGAGAAACAAAACGGCACAGAAAACTGGCAATAGTAGATGAAAATATCAATTTAATCTGATAACTACTCAAGGAAAAATACACAATTTATTACCCATAGAGAACTGCTTTGATGACACCTGATGATTACAACGCACAGAAACATCCTAAGGTCAATGAGAAAGCCATTCCTAAGTGTGCAGACCCTAAATTGCCCTCAGAAAGTCAACAGCCATCCTAGCAAACTTGCCAGAATCCTTTCAGTTTCAGTTTGGGGGAATTCCCTCTTGGAGAGGCCATGAAAACCATGTTCTCAAGTATGTGACTAAGGGATGCATACAGAAATTGCCAAGCCTACTGGCTACACCTCAATTCCTCTAATTTATTTTTTGACATAGGAGTAAAGCACAAATACTTGTGCATGAATCACGTTCTCCCCCCGCTGGGAGAAGCAGCTGTGCTGCCTTGAAGGCTTCTTCTGCAAAGTTGATTCCTGACTCTCACCTGCAACTCTTCTTGCTCCTCCGCTTTTTCTCCTCCTCACCACAATTTTGCTCTTGGATCTAATCCCACACATATATCATGTGGATAATCTGCACTTACTATAATCCTGAAACTTCCTCATATCCTGCTCAAATCCTTTCCTGCACATGGTAACATATTGCCCGACATCATCTTAACTCGCTCTCTCTTGCTCCTGTTCCCCCATCCGATTTTCTCCTGGATTCACCCCTTTCCCAGACCCCAAACACCCCTTTATTCTGCAATCAGTTCCATCCAAAAGCATCTTTGCCTTCTTGCCAGGCCTTCAGTTATTCTCCCAGCCCCCTCCTAACTTACTTCACTCCTTTCCATTTCTGTATCTCTACCTCAGTTCCAATCCTATACTTCATTTCTCCATTTCTCTAGTAATTCTCTATGGGGTCTCATCAGGGAAAGCTTGGCCCAATGTATTTTTTTTTCAGCTGCCTCATCTCATTTAGAGGAACATGGTAAGGAAAGCATGCACCCTTCCTTGAGGGATGCGTTTGATGATGTTAGCGCTAACGGGAAACAGAATTCCCAGCTCCCGGATTGACTAGGGAGAGCTGTAGCTGGTGAAGACCATCAGTAAGAGGCACAGCCGTGGGCTAGATTAAGCGACTGATGGATATGAAAGCATTTCTATTCACATTAGGCTTTTTCAGAAAAGAATCTAAAAATGGACAAATAAATAAGCTGGTATTTTGTGCCTGTAAAGAAAAAATAAAGACAGTCCTCCTAATGTACACCTACTCCCTACTTCTTTCCAGGGTTGGCACTGAAGAGCTGTTCTCCCCCAGATCAGACTGCAGGCTGGACGAATTACTCCAGCAGCCCTACTCCCTCAAACCCTCATACGTGACCAGAAGCGTATCCATCTCCCAGGCAAAATTAAGAACCACTTCCCTGGAAATGAGATTTCAGTCACATGACAAAGTATTTTCAAGCAAATGACAAAGGAGAGACCAGAAAGCACGTCTCTTCAGCGTATCCATCTGAAGAGCGACTCACCCCTGCGGTAAGCCTGAAAAAGAGACAAATGGAAATGCACGGGGAAAAATCTAAGCCTACGTCCGCTGAAGGCAAACGTAGTTTCGTCATCTGCTTCCGTGGGGGTTCAACCAAGTCCACACAACTGCTATGGCGGCACGCGGCAACAGAGGTAGGACACACTTTCTTCAGAAGCAGACGACTAAACTGCTAGTTAAGTGCAGCAAAAGTAGAGCAAAGTCTCAAGACGGTGCTGGCTATGTGCTGTTTTAGGTCAGGATTTCATCTCGCTTGCCTAAGGGAACTGTGTAGACAACGTCTGGTTGCTGTTCTCCAGGACGGTTTACCACGTATTTAGGCGCATCTGGTTTCGCAGCGTGACGCCTAACAGTTTGAACAGCAGACGGAGCCCGGGGCACTGCTTGGTTTTCCCGACTTCACAAAAATCCGGACGAGTAAAACCAAGCATATTTAGGAAACATGCTATATAGATATGCCATCTGATGCCCTACTCAGCGAACTAAGAGGTTGCAAGGACTGACATAAGGGCTCTAGGGAAGCCAGGTTTTCCTTCTGGAGAGTGCCATTAGAGCACTTTGGGACGTCGTTATCACGGTGTTTTCTGTCACACCGCTCCACTCTCGCTGTTGGGAAGGCTGTCTCATCCCAGCGGTTTGTAATGGGAAAAAATTCAAGTTCTTTGGAGATGATTGCAGTTCTAGCTACAGCCAGCATAGAAAAAGCATTTTACTCAATGTCCCCTAGCACGAGTCAGTCACAAGTCACCCGATGTCAGAAAGCGATTAACTCGCAGGTATTTATTCAATACCCCAACAAAGATACTCAACAGCGGCAATACTCAAAGCAAGCAAACGGGCGTGAAGCTACAGGAGAGGCAACGGGAACCTTTGCAGCACAGTTCGCCATCGCGCAGCAGCGGCGTCGCTGCCGCGGCGCCACGCAAACGGCCCTCCGGCCCCTCCGCGCACGGAGCCAGCTCTTCGGCAACGCCACGCGTTTCAGCTTTTCTTTTTTTTAATTTGCAGACCGCTACAAATAAAAAGCTCTGCATTTTCCAATTCCCATTTTAATACAGTATTTTGTAATACAGATTTATACATTTAAATTACATGCTCAAGAATAATGAGTGGACAGAGGCATGTAACTGGTTTATTGGTCTGGTTTTCTGCTTTTGTTATGTAAAACAGTAATGATAATTTTTATCAAATAAAAAAAAATTCATATTCTTTTTACTCTGAGCAATTCACCAACGAGAAAGAACAAGGCAGATTCCCAAGCTAACAGTTAGAGGTGCTGATGCATTATGAGGTGTCAGCTATTCATACAGCAAATGAAAAACCAGAGGAAAAATACATTTCATAATAAAGTTATAATAAATTTTCAGAAAGCCGTATCGCACAGTATCATAAATTTACTATGTCTTTGCTTTACTGAGACAACTGAATAACTTCTGGGGGAAGGGGATAAAAACAAAAATAGAAAGAATTGCCTTGGAAAAAAAGCCCCACCTACTGAAAACAGATGCAGTATTTTATCCCACATAAGGCAAGAGAAAGGGGATGGTAGTAAAAGCAAGCATTTAAAGCTGTCAAGGTATTTGACAGTAAAACAACAATAAGAGAAAGTAAAATGGATTTTTACAAAGGACATACAAAAACATACATTGAAGGATAAAGGAAAGATAAGCTATTTTTATACAAGAAAAAAAGAATCCATCAAAATCACAAATTTAACATATTTTCTACAAGCTTGTTATACTCCAAAATCTACAATGTAAATTCAAAATAAAAGGTGCATTAGGTTCTTTGCTTGTAAAAACTTCTTCAGAAAGCAATTCAGTGAACGGCTACATTAATGCTGTCATACAGAGATCAAGAAAAATGCAAGTTTCCTGTGCTACAGCAACTGAACTAATGAATTTTACTAGCTTCAGGTCAGCCAGCTCTTCACATCAGCAGAGCACGCGGAGAAAAAGGATCCCAAACCATTACTTTTAGCAGCAGTTAACAGATAACTGGTTATACCTTGGTTTGGTTTTGATTACAAATTCTATGTAAAATTTGCTCTGCCACCAAAAACAACTGTCAAGCCAAAGAAATTTCTAACACATGACAGGAAAGACTTAAGTCCTCCAGTTGTTAACAAGAAATTAAACACTTCTAATTGCTTTGCAAGTTTTCTTAATTTAGTAATTAAAAAATGCAAGTATAACAGCTGCATAGCTTTGCAATTTTGTATGGATCCAACAGTAGCGAACGACACAGTGTCAAGTGGCCAAATTTAACGAATACATTTTTTTCCTTCTTCGCAGAAATCACACCGTAAGCTTCCCATTTACTCCCTTTTTAGCACGTTTTTGCCCTACCTGGATTTAGGTAACATGAAATAAAGTTCGTGACTCTGCATTTTGGACTGCCCTTCTCAGCTTGCAAAGGTCTCCAAGGCAGAAGCAGGGCGCCTGAGCGGAAGGAGTTAAGGGGAGCTGCCGGCCGACAAAAAAAAAAAAAAAAATCACTGAACATCCATTCAACGAGAAAAACCTGAAATTCCTACCGCATTACGCTAGATTGAAATTGATGGGGCAATCAGATCCCCGAGCAGCTACTAATCCGGTAGATAAAAAGATTTCTATTCGAAGCAAGCACTGAGATATTAACAGCGAGCTGGAGCCAAAGGGCCAAAGCGACTCTTCACCTTAACGTAGACTCACCCGGCTCTGGCCAGCCGCAGCGGGAGCGCGGTGCGCGACTGCGGGCGACCGAAGCCGCCCGCGGGACCCTACGGCCCGTCGCCGTTGCCAGCAAAGGCAAAGCGCCGAGGTCGGGAAGCGAACGCCGCGCGGCGCCCTTCTTGCCTCCTCCACAACGCGTCCAAGCTGGCACCGGCGCAGCCTCCCCGCAGCTCACTAGTTCGGAGCTCTAACTACTAAAAACTGATCCAAACTAATTAGGCGCGTGCCTCATTTAAAGCAACCGAGTGGTTCCACTGCCTTCAAAAGATTACTCATTGCTAGAAGTAATTGAATATAATCTAATTAGATTTTAAAAATATCTTGTGAAGGATGCCAGTAAGTAGTCCTGGTTATGCCCAAGGAGAAATTTTTAGTTAGCTTTTTTGAACATGCCAAAATGGAAACATGACAAACACACTGAAACAAAAGTTGGGACCTAAAAAAGTCATTTAAAATTCTACTCCTTCATCCTCACTTGGGATTAACAAGATGATCAAAAAGTATAATGAACAGGATCTTCACTCGAGGAACTAAAGACTTGCAATCTTATCTTATTGTAATCACAGGGTGTCAGCAAAAACATGATCATACATAAAGGTGCAAAATTAAGATACTGAAGGAAATGGAAGTGTGCTCTAGTGCATTAGGAAATATCTATTTTAGCTACTGCTCAATTTCAGAGAACAGATGAAAACATTTAAAGTTTGGGCAACAAGGATTTTTTTTTTTAATATCAAGACAGCCTGCAAACAGGTAGGTGAGAATACCTTTAATTCCCAGCCAACCTCATACGGCTAGTTTAACATACCAGTTGTTAAAGCGGCAAGGTTTTAAATAGTTACACAAAATATTTAACCGCTACGTTATATAAGAGGAAATATATAAGGAACGTTTCCTAACCTTTACCTAATCATCCCAAAATACGTCTTAGACCATAGTTTAGCACGTATTTATGATGATATGACTTTAAAAGAGTATGGAGACAGCCATGGCTCCACGTCTCATTCCCACTCCTGAGCCACCCTCTCCTCGCTCCAGCACAGCTCCCGCGGGCTTCTGAAACCGCCCCGGGTGACGAACGGCTCAGGGAAGCAGCCGGCAAGCGCACACGCGGACCTCCGAAGCGCGCGCGCGCGCGGTGCCCTTGCGGCCGCGGAGCCTCCCGGCCAGCACCCCCGCGGCTCTGCAAGCCGCGCGGAAGCAGAAGGAAGGGGCACCGATGGGGGAACCGTGGCCGGAAAAGAAAACAGCAGTAGAAGTGCTGGCTTAAGTTCAAGTAAAATTACATCCTAACTTTCTTCGTAACTGAAGAGTTCTCTGCTTTACAGCGTCTGTAATTTCTAGTGGCTTCCTAACATTTTAAATGAATTTGTCAGTAGTCTTTTGGCCACTGAGAGCCAGCAGGTATGAGTAACGGTGTGTAATTCGTTCCTCAATTCCAGTAGCTACAAGCTTTTTGACAGCTGTTTCTTGAATACTTTTAGTAACACATATCTTATCTAGAAGTTTCAGTGCTAGAGACAGTGACTCAAATTACACACAAAACAAGACTTTAAGAAGAGATATAGGAAATAAGCCAGAAATACTTGTAAAGTACCAACGCAATCGCTATTAAAATTAGCATGCAAATGTGTCATTATAATGTAAAATATCTAACCAGGACATACAATGGCAAATGGACATCACCAAAAAAGTCAGAATCCTGCAAACTCAAGTAGCGAAATCGTTTTTAAGCAGAGTTTCAAATAGCCAACGCAAACCAGATGCAGACTTCCGAATTATATACTTTTTGAACAACAAACATCTTCTCTGTTAATCCATCAAATTCAGAAGCTACTTACGCAGCTGGAGCCTCCTCTTGCGCAAGAGGGCTTAGGCACGCTAGAAACACAAAGCAGTGTACATTTACCCAAGCGAAGGATTTCCCCTAAACATCCGCAAGCCTGTAGTAAACAGAAACATTCAGGACGCTTGTGTCTAACCGCTGCAGGCCAGCCCAACTAGGCCTACCAAGGCAAATACAGTTTCTCTTTTGGCACATGCAAGGATTTTAGGCAGCAGGTAACAACGAACAGTTTAAAACAAGCTTCTTCAAGCAAACTTTTGGTTTATTCTTCCAAAGAACGCAAGTAAATAAAAAAGCCATGAGTTCACCCGCACAGCAGCCGTACTGTAACCTAGCATCCTCCCTATCAGCAAGAACTACTGGTATATCCACGTACAAATTATCTTATATTGGTATTTCTTCCCACTTGATACAATTAAGCCATTTTGAGGTAGAGTTAATTTGACAGCGCACAGTAACCAACCTATCCTTTCTCCTTTATCAGTTTCACCTGTTGTTTTAATCCGAATACAAGACCCTACTGCAAACAGTGAACTTGTTGCAACCCTACCGCGAATGGTAGCCTGGGCACTCACAAGTCGGAAAGCTGAAAATACTTGCTTTATGTGCAAATATTAGGGAATAAGCAATTACTCAAGCTTACAGAGCAGCCCTTTTCTAAACCTCAAACCATGATGAAGCTTTTTGAAACTATAGCAACACAATTTAATATACTATACTGCGATGCAGGTGGGGTCACGTTTATTGACATCAGGTTTTGCAGGTATTTCGACTGTCCCTGGCATTAAGTTATTTGACATTCATGGAATCATCCTAGGTTAAGCTGAACAGCAATACGCTGCATCAGGTTGCATTTTAGCAACTACACCACCGCAAGCTTAGCAAGCAATTCAGGATCTGAGATATTTTGTATTACTGCAAAGGCACTGCATATAACAGTTACTGTATGTAATGCTACATCAGAGAAAAAATTACTCTGAATTACAAGTATAGCACTTACGCACGGTTATGAACCTTGAAACCTATCAGTGTGATTTTTCCTCTCTTTTCTCTTTTTAGCTGGCATTGGCACAGGGAGTGCTGGCACAGACTGTTTTCATTTTGCACACAACTAAGACCAGTGCTCATTTCCTGGGACAGTTGATTTAAAATTGGTATGTGCTCTCTGAGGATGCACAGAGTATTTGCAGGCAGGTTCATACACCTCGGAACAGCAGAGCAAGCCAGGGGACGGCATCGAGGACGTGATACCTGGACGCGGGGCTTGGGCTTGGCCTGCGTGTGCAACCTGATACGCCCTACGCTGCTCAGCAGAGGCTTTTTGTTTCCTAATTATCAAATTATATATTCTTTAGTTTCCTTTGTTTTGTTGCATTAAGTAGCTGTTACATGTTTTTGGACTGAATAAGGAAGTGCCAGGGTACAGCATAACTGTTTTGGTGCAGTTTTTGTTTTTCAGAAGGGAGGAAAGGGAACAGACAGACGATTTATTTTTGGCCTCTTTGGGTTTGAACAGCAATGCTAACCAAACACTTTCATTTGTCAGACAAAAAGTGAGACTGGGGTTAAGGTGCTTACTAATAGGTATCAGAGAGCTTTCTGCAGTGTTAGCTTTATTTAAGCAGAAACACGTTAAGCTTAATAGTTTACAAAACGAAAAAGCACGACGGAATTACGAGAGCAACAAGAAGTCACAGCATACAACGGTAAGGTACTGTATTTTAAAAGTACCTGTATAATAACACCAGACCCGTCTATGCTCCTCAGTGAAGCCTCATTCTGCCTCCTCCCACTCTCCCCGCAGCCATCTCCACCTCCTTTAGCGCAGGAAACGTTTCTTCAAGCTGTGCAAAAGGAGCTGAAAGTCTCTATTTCCTAACTCAGCCAGCAGCAATTGCCAGGTACTATGCAAAACCGAAACATGCCCTGCTCAAAGCAGGCAGGTACCGCTCGGGGTCCTGCAGCCCACGTGCGACATCCGACCACGCAGACCTCTAGCCCCAAAGCACTATTTGCTCGTGTCCCACCATCAAGCGCTGTAGTCGTCAGCACACCGGTGAAACACCCAAGCTGTACTTTGTACGGAGCGCAACTCTTCGATGGAGGAGCTGGAGAGATTTTTTGGCACCAGTAGGGATTACAGTGAATTAATAGAGTAAATTAACAGACATGCAGGAAAGTTCTCCTCCGGCATCCAAAAAGTCTAAAGCCATTTTTGGACTTGTACACACGAACCACTAGAACAACAACAGATGAAGAGAGTCTGATTCTTGAAAAGGACTGGCCAAAGGCCTTAAATCTTGTATTCCTGTCAAAATATTTCCAAAGATACCACGGGTGGCATCTAGCAAAAGCCGAGTCCTAAAAAAATTAAACCAGCCTAATTAGGAAGCGAGCTAGCTACACCATTCCATAGTAAGTAGGTATGAAACAACAAAGGTAAGAAGTATATAAGGTGCAAGGCTCCAGAGATCACCAATATCTGCATTTGAAACTATAACAAGATCTTAGCCAGCATAATTAGCAACATGGCTGTATTTAAGGGAGAGGTGGGTAAAAGTTGGACAAAATGCAAGTCTTCCTAATACTCAAAAATTGTCTTCAAGGTGTGGTACTTTTAAAGCTATTTTAGTATATTTTCTTAGTAAGCACAGATGAGGCTTGTGTTTTATTGTCTTCTGCAATCTTTTGCTCCCAAGTCTTTAAGTATTGACTCAGCTTTCTCTTCCCTGAGCTTTAAGAAACAAATCTTGATTTGGTTTTACTGTTAAGCCTGCCCACTGACGGGGAGCGCAAAGGGACCTCCGCGGAGGCACCGGATCGCAACAGCCGTGCACAAAGGCCGGGAAGCGGAACCGCGGCGAAACGCCGCCGCCGAACTGCTCGGGGCAGACGTGGCAGCCTGGCCGGACGCCGCGTGGGAACCGCGCGGCCAGGCAGCGGCAGAGGTCCTCTTCAGCAGACACAGGCCGCCTGGAGAGGCAGACGGCGGCGGCGGCACATGACAGAGATTTGGACAAATCGCGACGTGTCAGAGGTTATCCCGCCATTTACACCGGCCAGACCTCGAGCCCAGCAATTTACTGAATATAAATCACCAAGTTGCAGAAGTTAGGGAAAAAGTCTGCTCAAAACTCGTATTTATTTTCTCTGGAAAGTGCTCTCAAAAGAAGCTTATTACAAAATCTTCAATATTCCCCAGAAGTCTTTATTTATTTATTTATCTTTTATTAGTGCAAAAGAGTCATGGAAATGAAAGACAGACGCAGCTTTAGCATTCAGACAGTGTTCCCTAATGTTGCCAACAAATAGTTTTTATATGGCACAAGTACTAGATGAGTTCAGGGACAGATAAGAAAAATTTAACTGATATGGAGTCTGTAGCCTAGAGCTGGTATTGCAAGACATGCCGTGAAAATACCTAAAAATGTGTCAAATCCAAAAGAAGGACCAGGCATCTCAAATGAGATGCCCATCTAGAATTTGGCAATGAAACACACTTCAATCAACACAGCACTGCACTGCGTGACCATGACCGAACCCCCGCGGCAATTCTGCCATCCGTTTCAACGGAGCCGGGACCTCACTCAGGCTTCAGAAATTGCTATGGACACTGACTGCATCCTCAGATGTATCTACTTTAAAAAACACCTTTTAATCATCACTAAATGACCATATTTAGTTCCACACCGAAACATACAGTTCAATCCTAGATTTAGGTTTTGTACGTTTCTATTTCCACCTAAACAAAATAATTTACTGTCACATCAGTCCACTAAGACTTTTGCACTTTTTTTTCCCTTTCAATGAATGCATCCCACTATCCTGAGTATTATACAAACATGAATCTAAGCTAAAGCTTAGTAAGAAACGTACCTCAAACAATTGCTTTCGGTAGCCCTCCTCCACCACAGCCCTGCTCCAAGAGCCACCTCCCGGCTCCGCGGAAAGCCCCCGTGTCCCCCACGCCCTCCCTCTGCCTCCCCTCCGTTCGGCTCGCTTGCCAGCAGTGCCACCGAGCTCGGGGGCTAAACTGGCTTTAGCATCTTACATACTTAGTTCCGGATGTAGGAAATGATCGTGGAGGAGGAAGAGAGAGACCCTTCTCCCCTTCCAGTCCCGCGCGTAATCCCTCTGACCTGCTCCCGAGCAGACCCCAGGAGTCACTTAGGGCTTTAGCTTCTCCTCCAGAAGAGCTCCGTATCCGTAAAAGACGGACCGGGCCAGGCACAAAAGCTCAAAGCGATTCTGGGCTAAGTCTGTGCTTACGGCCCAGTCTCTAAGTTTACACCAAGGCATTTTTTCTCTATCACAGATTCTTTTTTTTATTATACATTTGGGGCAACAGAAGCCTTAATTTACTTTTTGGCTTCCCCAAATCTCTAAATTCTATTTAACATGTACCACATTCATTCTCATCAGCAATTTAGGGGATAAAGCAGTGAGGCATGACAGT
The DNA here is from genome assembly GCF_003343035.1 of Apteryx rowi. NCBI lineage: Eukaryota > Metazoa > Chordata > Aves > Apterygiformes > Apterygidae > Apteryx > Apteryx rowi. Next base: position 7,180,991 of record NW_020451093.1, on the reverse strand, counting down.
AACATAGCTGCAAACTTAGTACACTATAGATCTATTATATGCTAGAGAACCATAGTGAAAGTGTACCAGACTACATTAATTATCACAGAGTTTAGGGTACCATTTTAAAATAAATGGCTTTCACAGACTTTTCCAAATTCACAATTTTTTTTTTTTTTTGGCTAATAATGCAGGAAAATGCTAAAACATGTACAACTAAGAGAGATGAAAAAAGTATTCTACTATAAGAAAAACAACATGCAACAATACTATCATGAAAGACATTTTAGTACCTATTAACGAAGGGAAAGATTTTAAGTTCTTCTAGATGAAAGGTAGAGTATTATTAATTTTATATAAGAAGCAATTTTTTACTATTATAGGTAATCAAACAAGAAAGCAGTTTTCTAGGTGAAATGATGGGCTCACTATTAATTTCATGCTTCAAAACCAGATCAGGTAGCTTTCAAAAATGCAAACTTTAATCCAAACTAATTCCCCTTTTCTGGGAAAAAGTGTGATGGCCTGCATATTGTAGGAGGTCAGACAACGCAGTCAACGTTGTCCCTTCTGGCCTTCAAATTTGTTAGATTTCCCTTACTCTCCATTAGATATCCCCCCAAAATAGACCTACCTTGGTCAGAAAAGTACCAAAAGCAGTGGAGACAGAAGACACAACTGAAGAAGCTATGTTCAATTAGAATACACTACTTCCATCTTTACACACTTCTATAAAAGAAGTATTTCTAGCCTGAAAGCATTTTATTATTAGCTGTGCTTTACTGTTCTGCAAAAATAATGCAAGTTTGTGCAGTAAGCGTGTGTCCGTAGAGCTCGCTTCACTGGGGAGAAAGGCGGGAGTCGGGAGGGACGCAGCCTGAATTAGTACCAGCTGATACGGTGCGTGGTCCAGCTGCCCGGACCTCGCTGCTTGGCTTCATCTGCTTCTCCCTACCCCATCGCTGCAGCTGCATCCCGCTCGTCCATCGGTAATTACAAGACATCTTGGATGTCTGCGTGTAACATGTATTGCATGTTATGAATGACAGAGTCCCACACACTTGATACAGTGGATGTTTAACTTATTTTTTAGTTAAACTGGAAATTACAAGCTTTTTTGTCAAATTTATCAGTACCTTGTTTTTGAAAGACAGCATGCTAAAGCAGTGACCCATTTTGATAACAAGAATCTAGAAAGCTCTTTCTTATGTCCTAACAGGGCAAAAACCCCAACGATTTCACAAGATCTTTGTGCGGCCAAAATGAAACGTCAATATTCTGCTCACATGCTGAATACAAGGCTCTTTTTTTGTAGTTTTTTTTTTAAAGGAAAGAGACTAAACAAAAATGGGGTATTAATCAAACGGGCGTACTCCCACCACCTTTAACACGTCGGTAAAAGCTGTGTTAGGTAAGCCATTTGAAAAGTATGCAACTTCCAAGTACCATCATCCTGAGGAAGGTGTCCCAATTCTTTCTAAAAGACGACACCGTAAAAAGAACCGACTTCTACAGGACTACAGGTATGCAGATAAAGTATCGTGGCTATCCACAGTCTTAATACTGTTCAGGACAGATGGAAAAAAAAATCAGCTGAATATTGGCAATGTGGCTTTTTTTTTTTTTTTTTAAGTAACATATTCTAACGCAGTGATATGCTGATCTGCTCCACTAGCAAATACATAGTTTAGTTTCACAATACGAACGAATTTACGAAGCATCTTAAAACGCCCCTCTGTAGGAGCAACTGTACTCTTCTCTAGCATCACTGGTTCCAAATGATTGTTTGCCAGGGATCACAACCAATTTTAATAAATACTAACCTGATCAAGGCACATGCATCAGTTTCTGCTGATAAAAGTTACAGACAGGCCACACGGTTTGCTAAGATTTTTAAACTTTAAGTGGTATAATAGCAGTTAGAATGATATTTGAGTAAAATGACATATTGATCAATCTTCCATACAGACAAAATAGTATACCAGTATTAACCAAGTTAATGTTGAATTCATGTTTTTCGGCTAGCAGACAGTTATCTAACCTTCTGCAAGTCAATGGTAATACTGGCATTAAACTTTAATGAAGCAAAGTTTTCTTACTTTCTCCAGCTGTGAAATTTCACACTACACACAAAGTACTAACTCACTTTACCAAGATCTCTTGAATACACACTTGGGGTTTGCAAATCCATAAAGAAGCCAAAAGTTGGCAAGCAACCAATGGCCAAGCGCTCCCTCTCCTTCCTAAAAAATTAACACCTTTATTCCGAGTTGTTCTTAGTACAGCATGGAGAGGTTGCGTGGGTCAGTCCACAGGGGAGCGTACTAAGCTGCTCTGGAAGACACTGCCCTCTTTCACACCTGCAGCAAAAGCCAGGACTTGGACTAGTGTCCTCAGACTCCTGTATCTATCCGTTGAATTTGCTTTCAGAGTATGTAATGATACTTCTTCAAGGGATGAAATCGCATATTCATGTGCCTTGGGTATATGTTTTTCTTCTATACTATGAGAACGCAATATAAATTGAAATCTACTACAGGAGAACTTCATTCAGCACCATGAGCACCTTCCAACCAGACCACCTACGTGCCGGGTTATTCCGGCTGCCGTTATGCCTACCGTCATCGCTCATTTGCCCGCAGAATGCTGCTGTACCAATGTCGCCCTCTGTCACTCAAACGCTTGAGGTGTTTGACATACAAAGAAGATTAAAGGGAAAAAAAAAAGATATACACCTTACGTCTTGTAAGTATAAATGTCTGCATTAGAAGGCAGGAAAACTTCCAACAGAACTTGTAGAGTAAGAAGAAAAGCTGCATTAAAATTATCTACGTGAGGTTTGATTATATACTGTTTTTCTTTTTCTGCCTTTTATTGAAGGTACACAGTCATAAACCGCGACCAGGTCTGCTGTTCCATTTCCTGCTTCCATTTGCCAGAATAGCAAATAAATCAGAATTCTGTTATGTATCTACCTTCTCATAAACTATTTTCAAATCAGAAATAACATTCAACAATGAACATTTTAATTTTATTTATCAATAATATAAAAATAACTGTATCCCTTTTTTCTAGCATTTAAACAATACGGATCTGAAATACAGGGCTGTTACTTTGAAATTCATTCTGGGATCTACGTCCTAAATAGCTTTAGTTCCTGTATTAAGAACTCAGACAGATGAAGTTGGTTAAAAATAGGTATTTTCATTATTCCTAATACCTTACAAACAAAAGCTTAGTTTACCAACTCTTTTCATGAGCTCAAGTACTTTTTCCCCTCCCAGACTTGTACCTACTGCCTTTCATACACTGAAGATAAAAACCTTAACAAATTTAAAGAATCCTTTGAAATGATGTAATTTCAGCTTGGGAAATTAAGTTAAAGGAAACTGTGGCAACCACATACACATCTAGGTGAAAATCTTCTCTCATTAACATCTTTCAGGGATGTGAGAGAAAAAAAAAATAAAAAAAATCCTGTGCCGGATGACAATTATGGAGTATCATCACAGTTTTTCAGCGGAGAATGGTTCTTCTCTTCAGAAATTCTGCATGACTGTGAAATTAAAAGCATCACTAGTTTGGATTTTAAAATGTTTCGCTAAACTGGGATCCTTCCATGTGAAGAGACAAAGATGTTTCTGAGATCTGTGGAGGTTGATCTGCAGGTATCAACTTCTTCCTTTAACAGAAATATGCTGATACAGGCCAGTTAAGAATTTGAACAGTTATGACTGTTTAAAGATAAAATAAAAACAAAAATTAGACTGTTTCATTTGAGAGCTGTTCCTTCTCATTGCAGGAAAAGCAAGTTGCAGGTACACGCTGCAAACGGGAAGTAACGAATAACTTTGAACTGGTTCTCTATCTGTAACCACAGATCTATAGATTTTTATTTTTTAAATCACTGGGTTTTTTTTAATTAATTTTTTTCATTTGTCTTTTGTCTCCAGATTAGCATTTAGAATAATATGATTAATTCCCCTCACTATTAAACAAGGTGTTTAAAAAGACTATGCTTATTTCTTGAGCAAACTAAAGAGACCGGCTGGACCGACCGGCTTGCACTGAACGTTGCCTCTACTTGTGCATCAAATTGCAGGAACCAGCGGGATGAGGTCAGACCAGAAGGGGATAAGGAGCGGCGATCCAGGCTGAACAGGGCCACTCCAAATCAGGGCTGTGGGCAAAGCCTTGGAGCGCCGAGGGTTCATCCCTTCCCCCCGCTCCCCCGGCGGGATGCAATTCTCGCGTAGCCGGAGCCGACCGCGAAGCATCTCGGCATGACAAGGGGCCGGGGGCCACCGGCACCGAGAAGAACCTAACCGCGGTCGGGGTCACCAGCACCAGGAACCCAACCCAACCGCTTGCCTGAGGAGAAGGTGCCGCAGCAGAGAAATCCTCCTCTTGGGAGAGTCTTCTCTTTCTTTTAGACTAGCTACCCTTGAGTTTCTTTTTAGAACATTGTTTTTTTAGACGGAATTATGAAAGCAAATTAGAAGACCTCAATTTGGTTTGTTGTTACAACAGAGAGGAATTATCCTGTTTAAAATACTGCATTCTACATGCGTTTTTCCTTTATATATTTTTTCTAATTAACAAATAACGATGGCAGATCGATGATCTGTTATTTTAAACAAGTAGGTCTTGTAGAGAAAACAAAAGAGGACCTAGCTCAATTATCACAGAAATCTCTTGATGTATTACAAGAAAATGGATATTTGTAGAACTTTCTAAACTCATGGACTGAGTTAATAATAAAATACACACACCTTCTGGAGACATACAAGTTACTGTGATATGATACCAATCCTTAAACAATTAATTCAAAAGCTTTGCACATGTGTATCGAGCTTTCTTTCATTAAGAAAAATGATTTAAAAAGGGAATTTTAACAGTTTTGCTATAAAATTATCAGTCTTACAGAGACACAAATAATTTACCTTAGAATCAGAAACTTTTACATTATTTAACTTTGAAATTCCAATTAAACCACTAGGCTTGATTAATTTAGTAACAGTAAAAATGTGTGGGAATATTTACTTTTCTTTGGGGCGCTCTCTGTCCCAATTTTTCAAAACAGAAAGCTCCTGTAGTTTGCAATATTTATTTCCAGTATCTGTTTCAAGAAGCAGTTTAAAACATCAGCCCACATTTGACTTGAAAAATCTTCCAGAATGACCAGCTGGAAAACAAATGGGGACCACTGAAAGCAAACAGCCAAAATGTATATTTTTAGGTCAGTCCCACCCTTCTTGTTCCTGTCAAATGTGAATAACTCAGCAAAAGAGGTACAATATTTTTTGCTGAGACAGACACTTACCGCTTAAATTGATTATATTTAAAACATATTCTAAAATTTGGCTGAGAGTAGAGATATAGAAAGTATAAGTTCCACTTTTTTTCAAAATCCTTCAAATAATTTCTGCAGAAGTGGCTTTTGAATTAAGTAGGCTTCCCTTTATTAAATTTAAAACAGCATAATTAGGTTATATCTTGCATTAGAGAAAATAACTTTGGTTTTCACAAAATAAATACCATTTCATATTAAAAGATGAGAGAGACAGAGAATTGACTGTTCTCAGAAATACATTAGGGCCTCAGAAAAGACAACTGGACTCCTTGGTTTTAATAACAACTCAGGAAAAATTGTCTGTCAATCTGGACTGCAGACAGCTCCAGGGAGAAAAATGATGCAACTGTGCTCCTTTCCTATCTTAGAATAATTACTATCAAAACATTAGTAATGACACAGTTCTAAGACAAACTATTGAGAGCGGCACTGTGTGCGCAATGCCAAGTCATATATTATAGACTTCAGTGTAGTTAAACAGCCTTATAAATTCTAAAGTTTGGATAGCGTGAGGCCCGCTTTTGTACAGTGATATATCACGGATGCCAGGATTATGCAGCTCAGAAAGTTCCCAAAGACTATGCGGCTCGCAGCTGGAGACGGCGCACAGGACTAAACACCACTGTCACTTTTATCACACAGTATAAAATCCGATCTAGCTACTAGAATTTTCCATGTACCATTTAAAAAGATAAAACACATGAAACAGATGTTAGGACCGCCTATCCATCTTACGCTTGCATAACCAGTTTCCTATTTTATTAATGCTGTATCTCTCTGATATATTTTTGCATCCTTCTGCATGACTAAAAAGAAACAAAAATTATGAGAACTTGTAACGTATAGTTCTGGTTTCTTTCACACGCTGGAACAAATAGTACAAACCAATAAGCTGCATCTCCATTTATGGATAAGAAAATCCAGCGTTCACGTTAAGATGCTATACGAACACTAAAAACATCCCTACATTCCATGCTCTCTTCTAGTGGACAGCCTAAAGGTTGACATGCACGTTTCTTGAAATGCAAATTTTTAACGTAGGCACGCATCATGGCAAGGACGCACGGTTTGGCAGAGAGGGCTGATCTTCGCCCTAGGGCTGCGTGCCAGCAGCGCCCGGCAGCAGAGCCGGCACGCTCAGCTCTCCAGGGCACCTGGCAGTGCCGCAGAGGAGCCCGGGCCCGGAGGGGACGCGCACCAGCTGCCCGGGGCACAGGCACGAAGATAGGCCACTTCCCGCGTCCGGCTGCGCAGGCATTGCCCTCAGCGACACGGGTGTAAGGCTGGAGCCAGAACGGAACTAATTCGGGAAGGTAAGTGACATGCCGGAAGGCTGCGTGAGAACAGAAAACGGACCTGGAATAGAAAACAGCTGACATTGGGAATCACTTGGACAAGGCAGAAAGAGAAAATGAAGACAAGAGAGAGAGATGTGGAAGAGACAGGACATGAGACATGCAAGGGGCTAGGACACAAGTAAAAACGGCTCAGGATGAAACTGGTATTGGGAACACAGGAGAACAAAACTAGGACTAAAAGGCAGTGCCCAGGCCAACAACCCTTTCAATTCCTAGGCTTTGCGTGAAGAATCACAGCTCCCACTTTCCCGGCTTGACGAAAGTCTTCATGGAGCGAGCACCCCAGTTCTGCACTCACTGTAAAAAGCATGTGAACCCCAGCAGCCCATCAACAGAGGCGGCAAGAAAAGTTCATAGAACGAATATGTTTCTGCAAAATGTCTTGGGCTTCACAGGCTGGGTTTGGCTACAAAGTCTTAGAGAAAACCTGTTGCTAAAAGGTATAATAAAGCGCATAAGCAAATTCCTAACTCTGTCTTCAGAGCAAAGTTAGCAAATTGCACAATACAGAAGATCTGGAACCATGAACAATTAAAAATACTATATAGCCACATACTGATTAAATGCCATCTATTTAGTGCAAGGATTTCCTTTTATGGGGAAAAACAGCACACTATCATATAATTAAAGACTGCATGATAATGCAGGTACAAGTAGGTGAACCAAGGTCACTAAGGTTTTGAAGTATTAGACTGCAAGCACAGTAATGCGTATTAAATACAAAAAGCCCCTACATTTAAAAATAGATCAAATGGAATAGAAACAGTGTCTGCACATACTTACACAGCTGTGAACAGTTTAGTACTGGTAGACAAAAAAAGTGCAAAGTAAGAGCTAAGTTACAGAGAATAAGGGCTAAATGTTTTTTGGATTTAGTCAGAAGCATTCTGAGGTTTACCCACACGTATATATTAAAACTTTAAGGAAATAACCAGTTAAACATTAACCTTACAGAAAGAAAGACTTTCCCTGTACCAGTTTTTCAGATACAATAAAGGATTCTTCTTAACCCAAATGCAAACTTTTATCCCCAGTTTTCCTTCATCAAAATCTGGGAGTTCCCCCTTTTGGAGCAACTAAAAGCATACTCAAAAAGCCATCCTTGCAGGAAACAGTAACAACAACAGCCAAAAAAGATTTAATCTCACCATGGCACAGGTATAAATAATCTCTCAGCTCAGTAGAATTTATCTTTTAAATAAAAAAGGTCTTCCATTCTGGGGTTCAAAAAAAAAAGGAAAAAAAAAAAGAAAAGGAGAAAACTGCCTTCCTTTCTTTCTTAATTTGAGCTTTCCTCAAACAGCTACTCTTTGTTTCCTTATTTTAGGTCATGTAATTCAGTTATGCATGCCACACTCTTTAACTATTTCCCATCTGCTTTTCTCTTATAAAAATCATTTGGAAGCTGAGAAAACCTAGAATGATCCAAAAGCTAATAAAACCAGGGCTGCATTAGCTCAGATACATCTGCCAATGACCACTGCATATGGCAATATATGTTTTAGTATCCTTGCAGTCAAACCTGGGCTGGAAAAAAACAAACAAAACAAAACAAACTAAAAACTCCAAAGTGAAAAAGTGTTATTACAGGAAAACTCCTACTTATATACAAAAGATACTGAACAGACACTAACACAAATGCATCACAAACACTAAATAAATAAATAAGGTCTTTTATTCTCATAGGATAGAAGGGAGACGCAGAACCTTGATCCCGTGCATCCTGGACCTGATGCTCCACTAGGCTTGGCCTGAGCTAACTACTTCATTCCAAAGATTTTCAATTCATGCTGCTTGAAGAATCAGTAATAAAGATCTGCAGAACAAGCTCTTCCCCAGCAGATCATGGCTGCCCAGAGATGCGGAAAGGAAGACCATTAGTTCAGTACACCGCACAAACTTTGCACTACGTACATCACTGGGCTGCATTGCATGGCCTCGCGCTGCAGGTGAGAAGAGCATCGACAGCGGCACAGCGCCCCAACAACGCGGTGAGTTTTATTCTTCAATAAACAGCTCATGAAAGCTATCTGAAGTTCAGATTTTGGGAGCTAAATAACTTACTCAGGAAACGAAGACCATTCAAAAGAATTTTATGCACTTTATTTCAGAAAGTCTAAGAGGTAGTTGCTGTATTCAGAAGTTCAAAAATCAAGCTGTACCTTCGTTTTGGACCTGTCTACTAAAACGGAGAAAGGCAAATATGCAGATTTCAAGTGAATTAAAGTGCCCCATTAGGAGTTTAATTATATTCTGGAATTATGTCTTAATTGGTTTGCTTATAGATGAGCTGTACAGCTAACCAAAAATCTACTGCCATATAATCATCACTAAATTTCAGATATTGCCATATGTAAATTTAACAGTAGATAATGAGTGGGAAAATTAGCTCTATTTCCATAACAGATACAATCTTCTCACAATATTACCTGAGGTGTTTTATACAGTTAGTTTTAGAATAAACAGACAAAAAATACACACGAAACTATTCTGAGTATCTGACGTATTTTGGTGATCAGAGTCCATATACTCAAAATAAATAGTACGAGCAGAGACATGTCTCTAACTAACACCTAATTAAAATGAAGTCACATTTCCAAAATCCTACAGAAAACTTTAAGAGACCAATCACTGTATCTTATTTTTGTGTTGCTGGCTATTTCTTTTCCACATAACTTTCATTTTTTCAAGTAGCAATCCCCACGTCTAACTACACTTCATACTGCAACATATAAGGTATTCCTGGTTATGATCAGTATCACACACAGATGATGCAAGTGATCAGCGGTACAAAAAACTCGGGAAGGATAAGGACTGCCATAGTAAATGCAGAATCACCAAGTCAAGGATTCATATTTTTATAACTAAAAGAAGGAAAAAGATCCAACTGCTTTCATATAGCTCATTTTTCATATTAGTTATTAAAAAGCTTAAAACTTTCAAAAGTGAAACCAGGCTAATATTCTTGAAGGAAAAAAAAATCTAACTTATTAGTCATATATAAGTATATAACACAGATATTTTACTCACCTTTGCTGTCTAAAGGAAACAGATTTCAAACATCTTCTCTGTAAATGACATATTCTTCAGTATTTATACCTCCATTGACCACCATCGTCAATAAGGATCTGTAAAAATCCACCACAAAACAGTACATAAGCCAGGTCAGTTGCAACTATACTTAGGATTTAAAAAAAAATTGTATTTATTTATATATTTATTTATTATGAAGGCACAAACTACAATTGTACCTTGTATACGATATATTAATTTACTTAGTGCTTTTAAAAGCAAATGGACAAGCACTAAAGCTATTCCATCAGAAGGCATTTATCTACATGAGTCACAAAACAATTACTCTGCATTAACATATTTAAGATTCTAACTAGAGCAAACTGGGGAAATTCACTGTTATCATACCAAAATAACAACAACAACCACCACCCATGAGTTAGTTAAAGATTATATAAGACATATTAAATACACAAATCAATATTGAAGAATGCTATATGATATGCAATAATAAACACATTTATTATGAAAAGTTAAAATAGCTCCCTAAACTCTGAAAAATCAAATTAAAGATAACTTCAAGACAAGGCCCCTAAAAATGCCAGCTGCAGTTTTAAACGAAAAAATGCCATTCACTAACATAACCATACAGTGCCATTGGTTAGTACTGGTTTCCCATTTCAGAACCACAAATATAGGAAAATGAATTAAAAAACAGTAAATGTCTGCACTTACGGTAATGTCAGAAACCAGATGAACTAGTCTAAGTATGTTGAAGCGTATTAACTTTACTTCATTTGGAAAGTAACTTAGGCTAAAACGCCCAAGAGTTACACACGTTAAAGCCTCAGTTTCTCTCAGCAAACCGGAACCCACTCGACTATATTACAAGCACGACAGCGTTTTGGAGAACGCTCCCCTAGCAAGGGGACTGCAGCGGGTAGCTCTGCCCCGCAAGGCAGACGGAGCCTGACAACGGCCCTAAGCCAACGCAACCCTCATGTACACGCCTGACGTTATGTATAAAATTAAGCTCCTCCGCCGGTGCCGGTGTAGCCTAATATATGCTGCAATATTCTTGAACTCTTTTGGTCCTGATTTAGCAATAGGAGCCATTAACTATGAAGTTAATTGAGTTAAAAAAAAAAAATTCTTCTCCTAAGTAATTTTTCCCTCTGCTCAGTTGATTGGGCTCGGTTCGCCTTTTCTCAGGTTAAGGAGGAGCCCAGCTTCGAGCGGAGGCAAAGGAAAAGCCGCCGCCGCCGACTCCAGAGCACGCACGATCCGATCGGCACGGGAACTTGGGTTCAAACAGGCCGTTCGCTCATCCTGGAAGGCGCTCCGTTTTTTACAGCCCATTTAGCTATTTCTTTGCGGGCCTGGAAGAGGCGATGGCCTGCGGCGAGGGCTTTGGCGTGGGAAGGCAAGGCTGAGCGCGCCAGAGGCTTCGCAGGACCGCGGCCACTCGCTGCCGCGCGGACACCCAGGCCGAGCTAACTACCCTTAACGGCACAAATGCCATGTTTCTGCCCTTCGCCCGTATCGGCCTCAGCTTTAGGGCACTGCTCGATCCGCTCTGCCCATGCTTCCTTCTTCGGAAGGAAATCCAACCCCTGAGGTTTCACCGCTGCAGAAGAAACATCTCCCAAATCGACTTCATCCTCAAAGCAGCAGATACCCGAGGCTCAAGCGGGTACTTGCTCCTCATCCTAGCGCCTCCAAAAATCTAAAATCCTTGTAGGAGAGTAACCGTCACACCAGTCCCGAAAATAAAACATAACAGTTGCATACACTACCATGAATATGCTTTATTCCCCCCTCCCCCCCCATGAAAATCTTAGCAATAAATTGGCTGCACATTGGGCCTTGACGCTTGCCAAGCTTGGCGTTGATGGATTGGTACAGGGGGAAAGTCCCAGATCCGGAATGACCCTGTTAGGGGATGAAAAAGCCGCCGTGGGGGAACGCAGCGCGGCACTGCCCCAGCGGACCGCCGCTGTCAGATGCGGTTCACCATGGGGCTGAGGGGGAGCAGAAGAGGCGAAAAAGTGTTTTTAAATAATCGAAGCCTAACGAAACACCTTGACGGGCAAAACAAACAGGCAGACAACAAGTTTTGCTGACAGGCAGCTCATGATCACAGCCGGACACGATGAGGTACCGAACGCTGTTGCTTTATGGTAAGCAGTAGGGACATTGCAAACGAAACGCTTAAAAACCCAGCACTTTTACTTCAATAGGTCTATATTTGGTGCGGTCATGACATACGCTTCTTTGGTTAGCTACGATAGGCTTTGGGTGCGTTTCACTTGTTTCATACACCAGCCCAACAAACTCAGAGGAATAAACTGACGCAGAAGCAAAACCAGATCCCTCAACAGGTCTGTTCGGTAAGTTCTGCCGGTGGGACGTTCATCGCTGGTAAGTGGAAGAACACCTTCAGACGACTGCATCGTGAGAGCAGAGCTGCCCCGAGAACCCAAGAAAAGTCTTTTTTAGACAGAGAAAATGTAATACGGAGCAACTGCAGGGAAAGAAACGTCGCATGTCACCGTAGCATTTTAAGAATTAGTTTTCGAAGCGTTTCAGAATCGGTGGTTTGTTTCCCTACAAGCCACCTTGCGCACGCAGTTAGGTGCTGAGACAGTCTATCAATCGCCCTTCAAACCTGGCCTTCAATTTTCTTAAGTTGAATCTTACCCCAAACTCCCCAGATTTTTTAAACGCTACTGCATTGATTACCTTTTCTTTTTGCCTGCTGCATAAATCACTCCCACTATGTCTTCTATATATTAGCAGATGACTATATTTTCTTTTTTTGTTGGCACTGAATTGCACAACCAAAATCCAGATATTTAAATTCTGCTCCCATTGCAGACGTTATTTCTGATCTTTTTGGTCTTTTTCTCATTCACAACAATGGCAATAATTGTAAGGATACAATTAATTTTGTTCTCACAGCCTTAAAGGAATTTTGAACATCACTACAGGGGAAAAAAAAAAAAATTCTTCTGTGTTAATACCCATATGTTTCAGGAGAATATTACAAAGCTCTTGGGACTGGTTCATTTTACTAAGGGTAAACACCCGTGTTTGGTGATTTTGTTCTTCATATGGCTTTGTGATCCTTTTCTTAACAGCCAGAAGGAGTCAGTACAATCTCAGCTTCAATTAATGTGAGTTTACCAATGAAATTAAAACATTACTTCATTTTAATAACACATAATCTTATTTACAATTCCTGTTTCACATATGTCATCTAACACTGACGCAAAAGAGGAAGACAGTTGCAAGGCACTAGAAATACAGGGACATTCCTAAACAGGTCTCATATTAGAGATTTTCTGTCTACCCCCCCCCCCCCCCCCCAAAAAAACCCAAAACCAAACACCCCCTCCAACTATATTCTGAATTTTTTTAAACTCTTGAGCACCTTGCTTTGAATGTTGTTACTCTGAATATTCTACAGAATAAAGAGTTGGTTCTATAAGATTTGCATACTAGTCTGGTGCCAACCCACAAAACATATGTCTGTGCTCAAATGCAAGAATCTGTTTTGATTCTTTTTTTCCTTCCTGGACAGGGAACAAAACAAATGAATCTTCTTCTGAGATACTAAACTTGCTCAATCCCCAAATACATCATGGTACATACAACCAAAAGAATATTTTGGTTAATTTATTACCAAACAGCAATTTTGAAGAAGATAAACTGAACACATCATAATAATCATTCAAGGTAAATGCTCAAAAATCATTTGGGAAATATAATATATTGTTTGTAGACATTATTATTTACACCCATGGGTGCTACTGAGTCTTAAAAATAACAGATTTATTTTTTAACCTAAATATTTTATAGCATAGCTATGTAAAAACATCAATATGTTTTTCTAATGTCATTACCTGAATGCTTAGTTCCTACTGTAAATAGTCCTTTGTACCCTATTTTGGCCATCTTTGGGATAATGCAGATTTTCTGCTATTAATATTATTGACCTAGCAGCAGGAAGTATTGTTCAAGCATTTTACAAAATAACTGAAACTGAGACGCGTACAGAGTAGATTTCTGAGCCCACTACCGGCTCTCTTCAGGTCGGCCTTCGGGCCTGTACAAGCTCTGAGGAAACCAGGGTTGTGTGGGCTCCGACATCCGTCCCCATCCACCCCCCCGGGGGCTTTGCTTTTAATTAGAGCACCATAAATGCAAACAAAAGACACTATAACCTCAGGAATTAAATATTTGCATTTGCTTCAGTGAATCAGCTTCTTGATAGAGCCAAATTTTGCACAGGCAGAAATCAAAAGCAACTGCAATCAAGTTAAATGTGTTACTTTAAATTACATACGTGTAAAACGTGCCTGAGCTTCACACAGACTTCCACACATAAAAGGAACCCATTAGCTTGAAGGGGTGCAGAATTTGAGACCATTTTGTTTCAAATAATGGACTATATGGAAGAAGGGCTACCACAGAAGTGCTACAAAGGCTTGCAACTCCTATCAGTCGTTTGCCTCTGGGAGATACGTTTTTGTTAGTTGTAAGAGAAAATTTACAGTCTGATGAAGATTATTTCATGTCAAGATAAATGTACAAGGAGAACGTTAGAAACTTGAGTATACACAAATATTAGAATATCTGCATGCAGTTATACAAGGATAAATCAGTCTCTTCCAAATTTTAGCTCTTTTCTGTGTCTTTTCTAAATGTTTGAAGTGACAAATTTAAAGGATTGGTAGATTTGAAAAACACTGAATGGATCTTTGTTATTTTTACATCCACAAACACATATCACATACCGGTGAACGCACCTGACACGCATAGTGGAAGACAAAGAAAGCAACTGCAACAAGCCTTGCACAAAATGCACTGCAATCTAGAATAAGGTTAAATTCTCGTATTTTATGATCCTCAAGACAACTCAGCTCAGCTGAAAAGGCATACCTCTGAAAAAGGATTAGGAGGAGGAAGTCTGATTTTCTTTTTTTGTTTCACAATGATGCAGAAAAGGCAGTCTCAGTTTTTTAAATTAATATTTTAAATAAAAAATAAACAAAACAGGTCTGTCTTATCTTGTTTTTGTCAAAGAACAGCAAGTGAGAACTAATGAGATCACACAGGAGACAACTTTGCTCCAGTATTGTTCTATGAATGAATTTCTTCCTGCTTTTGGCCATTATAAACCATTTTATTGACACCAATGTAACTGAACTGTCTGATAGGCATTAGGAAAAAAAAAGACATTTTTACTAAAAATTTGAAAGCCTCACTACTTTTATCATTGGTAAACTGAAGCAGCTCAGTCTTCACAGTTCTCCAGAACACATTTCTGGAAGAACCCTCCTCCCTCCAGTCTGAGGGACCCATTAAACTACATTATAAAGAAATCCCATTTCTTTTCCAAATGCAAATATCTTTCTCTCCCTTACAAGTTACTTATAAATACTTATTTAGCAGCTCAAGTTTCTTTAAAGCTGAACAGTGTAATTTCTTCTACAATTAACGAAAGCAAAATTCTCCATGAAGATATATTTTCATTTAAAACACCTATTTGTCTCTTCAATGCTCAAAGCCAATGTCATATTGTGTAATGGGCAACCATCTCCTGGAGTACCGTAGGACTTCAGGTCCTGCATCTAATGGAACTAAAAACATATTTGAGCTTACGTAAGGGGTAGGACAGAAACACAAAAAAAACCACAAAACAAATCCAAACAAGCCAACAAACAAAAAAACGCTCTACAACTACTCAAGCTCTGCAGAAGATCTCAGGTGCCCCCCTCGCACAAAACACACGCGCCAGATTCTCCCACAGCACCATTCCCGGACACGTGATGGCTGGGATCGTCCTAGAAACAATCTGGACTTTTCTTCTACGCTGTTATTTGATACGACCTTAACAGGAAAGCATGCTCCTAAAGCTGGAGAGCTTAAAGTGAGTACAGATGTTATGACTCACTCACCAGAGCATGAGGAAGCTTTTGCATCAATTTTCTTCACGTCTCAGGCAATCTTTGAACCAGGCTGCCCGCCGAGGATCTGCACGAGCAGCAGCGCTGGGAAGATGAAGACGGTGGGGTTTAAGCTGAGATCAAAACGTCTGAGATCCTCGGGGAGGGGGGGGGAGACAAAGCAGGAAACTCCGAGCGCTGGGAAGAGGAGGAAGACCAGGAAACCCGGCAGACTGGCCGCGACGCTGGAGGGGGACCCTGAGGCGGTAGCGAAGAAACTGGAAGAGCCCTGTCGCCGTACGAATAGCCCAGAAACTGGGAAAGATGAGAGGAGGGCAGGGGCCCCGACTCAGGCCGGCGAGATGGGGCAAGGCGGCGGCGGAGCAAGGGAAAAGCCCAACGCCGCCCCGGGGCAATTACTGTCCACAGCAAACTGAGCTGTATTGCAATAAACACTGCAACACATTTATTATTAATCTGGCCTATCAAGAGACTTAAAAAAATGCCTCATACATCTACCTATCGACATTACATAGGCTCTGTATTTTAGATAGTATAAAACGCGCCGACTGTAAAAGCTATCTACATCAGAAGCGCCGTTCAGAGCAAAGGCCCAGCACGCTGTTTCCAGCACTGGTCATAAGCAGGTGTCCAGAAGAGCAAGAGCTGACAAATAAATGTTGAATGGCAGGTTCTGCACAAACAGATCCTTATGCTGAATTTTTCTGTAAACCAGTGACATATATTAACATATTTACTCCAGAAAAATCAGGTGGTCTTTTTGATGTAAACCGTGATGCTTTTTCAGACTGAAGGGGAGAGGTTGAAAAACTAAGTCACAAGTAAGGAAAAACCGGGAAGAAAATCCTGTTAAATAAAAAGGAATTATTACGGACTCAAATTTTACTATGGACTAAGTATCATTCAATTCAAAAGTATATGGACTCAAGTCTATGCCTCACGTACTGTGTTGCACATGGTTCGTCTACAGTCTTCTGACATACTAAAATACACATGTACAAAAAGTTGTAAGAATCAGGGCTATGATCTTTCACGTTACTTTTCAACAAGCCTATGGTTTTCACAACACTCATCCAGTTGTATTGAATTCTTCCTTTAAAGAAGTGCAGCAAAAATACAAATTAGCCTTCAATCTGATATAACATGGTAACAGAATTATACTAAGGCTGATAAATGTTGAGTAACGTGTGACCTAATGAGGACAGTACGGAGACCTTAAAAAGCCTGAGACCGTTTCACATTTGCGGGGGGCGAGAAGGAAGAAGGATCTGCAGAACTGTAGAAAGCTTACATCAACTGTGCCGTGGGGGAAAAAAAAGTTTATAAAAAATAATGTGACGCTAAAAACAAATTTCAGATTTTAAAGTGAAAATATCAGAAAATGCTGAAAATGAATGTAATTTCCACTTATGGGTAGAAACACGTGTTGCAGCATGGAATTCACTGAAAGAACAGCTGATCTGTTGTGCTCACGCGGCAGCTCCTGCTCAAATGAGAACATGGCATTGCTCAAATTGAAGCTAATTCGGCGACTAAACATTTTCAAAACTAAGCTTGAAGCCATAATCTTTCCGGCTGCTCCGGTGCTGCAGCTGCCCCTCAGTTGAGGGAACCCATCCCGTCCCAGCTAGGTCGCTCCCAGTCCCGGCACCTGGCTCTGCACACGGAGGCGCTGCGGCTGGCTCGCCCGGCGCCACATCAAGGCTCATCAGGCACATCGCACGTTCACTTGTTCTTTGAAAACATAAAAAACGAGTAGGATTTACTACAAATATCCTTTACTTGTAATTGCATGACCACGGCTGAAGTTATAACATCTGTTCATGTCTCCCCCAAGCACTCTTGCTGTAGCCTGACTTACTGTAAAAAGCATATCCCCCAAATATATTCTTGAATATAATTTATTTTATAAGTCATGTGAAGATGACATTTTACTTATAGAAAACAGAGGAAGAGCAATTTAGTGACCTCCTCAAATTCTCCATATGTCAGTGGTATAGATGGAAATAAAATCTGAAATTTCTGTCAACTCTAATCTTGTCACTGTAACAGTACAATCCCTCTGATAGTTCAAATCCTTTTGATAATCTGAGAATGTAGAAGCCAAGAAAATGAATGAAAAGGATTAGGGATATTAGCTACTTTTTATTTTTGGATTCAAGAAAGAAAATGGAAATATTATTTTTATAACTATGCAAGTATTACTGTGCTTTATGAAATAATGTTGTTCTTCTGTTTAGATGGTTCCAAAAATATTCACCTCCAATCTGTGGCAGTTGATATCCCCTAACAGCATTTTGTAGCTCCAGGGCAGTCTATGTCTATAACAAATCTGTAGAGAACTGATGTCATAGTAATAATTTTTCTAAACATAGAACCAAAGACTGAAAGAACTGCATTACAGAGCTGTAGGTATCAAGCCTTAGTTTTTGAATGGATATTTCATGTCCATACTTGCATCTAATACCTGCAAAGACATTACAAGTTGGACTAAAGTTCCATTTTTGGCTGATTTTGAGAAACTAAGTACTGACATTAACTACTATAAAATAATTAGTGTGCTTGTGCTTTCAAATACTGAGTATCAGAAACCATGCGACTGAATGAAAAACTGAAAAGAGGACACTACACGGCAGATAAAACACTGACATCTCTTCAGAGACCTTCTGTTAAAAAGGAAAAAATGGCGCAGTGTTGAGCCTCAATTGTTTGAGGAAATATTCCTCTCCTTCAAAACTGAATTACAAACATTTAGCAAAAGCACAAAATGCTATAAATTTAAGAATGCATGCATCTGTGATGATTACATAGCAAAAGAAAAATAAATGCATCTTCAGATATGCCTCTTGTTCTGTTTTCTGTCTTTTTTAAACAATAAAGACAATAAAATGCAACAGAAAGCTTGTATTAACTGGCTGATCGTGCAAGGGTTTCTGTTCAACAGCATGTTTGCATTCATTTAGCTGAAGCATAGTTATTTAGGGCAAAATGCAAAGTTTTATAGCACGTTTCAGATACCAATAGGCAGAATGCAACTGTTTTGTAGAAAATCAGGTACCAAACAGGAAAGGACATGGAGACATCACCAGAGCCCCTGTCGTCTGTTTAGCAGGGTCACACCTTAAGATCTGTATGTACAGAGATCAGCCAGTTGTCTGATACCACCAATTACACATGACATTCAGTATAGCAATATTCCTTTTTTTAACCTCTAGCCAGACTCTCAAAAGAGTTCAGCAGCCTGTTGTGCCAGATGACTTTCCCACCCGGCAGAAAAAAAAAACCCCAAAAACCCAAGCCCCCAGCCCAAACAGTAAGAGGAAGAGGCACATGGGGTCGGGGCACTGCAGGAAATAGGATGGCAAAAGATGCTGGAGCAGAGACTGGGGGTGCCCGTGCATGCACAGCTCCTGACGCACGGGAGGAGATGCAGGACGTGGCATTGCTACATCCTTGAAAACAATTTCAGGTCAAAGATTGGAAATGAAATCTTTCCTCCATACTGCAGTCCATCAAATTTGTTATTTTATTTTATTTTTTTGCACGCAGATATTCACATATCAATACAGAAGAGAAATGAAACTGAAAGAGAAGGTAATTATTAAAACAAGAATTACTGGGATTCCCAAAGCAATAGACCTATTCATAGCAGCATGAAAGGGCGAGCTGTTCTGTATAGGTACCGGTACTATCAAGGCTAAGGACTTGCTCTTCGTTTGCACTAGTCTGCAATCTCCTGGTTATTGTAACCTACAGTTTCTATTAATTTTTCTATACATTACAATAAGTTCTGAGGAAACTGAAAAATTCTTGTCTTTGGGACCCAGCACCAGTTTCAGGATTTAACAAAAGTAAACTAGTCATCTTGATTCCACTAAATAAATTGATATAGATATTTCCATGCATATCTTATTTATAAAGAAATGAAGCAGAAAGGAGGATTAGGAAACCTGTTTCTATGAAATCTTGGAATCCTAGTTAGCAGGTTATCGGGGTCTTCTCTGCGTTTTTGACTTCAGCTTCTTTTAACTTCGGCTGCTGCTAACTGTATTTAATTTACCAGAACAAGAAATATTTGGTTTGCATCTTAACATCTATAGTTTTATAAAGGATTTCTCTTCTGACAGAATTTCCAGAAACAAATTCAAAAGTGGCCCAAACTCTCACAAGATTTAGTGGAGGCATATTTCTTTCTATCAGCAGTGCATGGACACCATGAAAATGAAACCCAGTAGCACTTGCCATATAAAATTTAAGTGTTTTTTGTTGAATCTGTAGAAATACAGATGCCTGGCATCTATTCTTTGAGGCTTTACATATCCTACCACATTTTTACATATTCCTGTTACTGTGCCTGCTTTCCCTTTTCCCTGATGTTCAGAAATGAGCACGGACAGGAGGGCCACCCAGCCGCTGGAGCAAACATACCTACTAGCTGCTACTGGGGATACCAAGCAAGTGGCACTGTAGGCCCTGACAGCGGGAAAAAGAAAACAGCAAAAGGTGAGAGAAAGGAGATGAAAGCTGGGGACATGCCATAAATACCAAAATGTCTCACTGTCTAACTGTTGCTTTGAAAAAAACAAAAAAACCAAAACAACAAAAAACCAAAACTCAACAACCCTACAACACAGGAAAGATAATTTTAAGGACAGAGAATAGCTATCAAAAGCAAGAATCAAACAGAAAATAGCAGGAAAAAAGCAATTCTCTACATGTTCAGGTAAAACAGTATAAGCTTTGCTTTTACTTTTAATAACACTAGAAAAAAGTTGGCAAGGTAATCTTTTTATCCCACTGCATGCATTAAGAGAATGGTACTCACACTACAAATACCATCCACACAATGTTTGAGCTCAAAGCATGAGTCATATTTACCAACAAATTTTTCCCTCTATTAAAATAAGAGGGACAATTTTGCAGAATTCCATAATTGCAGTACTTTTAACACAAGACCGTATACAACTATCACCCTCAGACTGATTACTACCACAAACAGGGAACGTCATCCTCCAAAACTCCATCGCTTCCTTTGCACCCAGACCGACATGAGCCATTTCATAGCTGATTATTTAGGAGCCAACACAAAAGGCATCGGTAACAACTTCGTTGCACTAGTCTAATCTAATAAACAATACCTTGTAAGATGGCTGCATTACTGACAGAAAGGAATTTATCTCCCTTTTCAACTACGTACACACCAGGTACAGATCAGTCCTGTGGAACCTGCAGATCACTAAGAAACATGAAAATACTTCCCAATGTAATAATGCAAACGTTTTTAAAAATAGACTATTTGAAGTTACGCCCACATTCCCTCCTCGGTTAAATAAAAAAAATAAAATCTTATTTCGTCCATGTTCACTATGATGCCTTCTTGACAAGCAGATTTTTAGATACATGGAAAATAAGGAAAGTGACTATAGGTTTTTTTTTTTTTGGATGGACTTTTTGTTTCTTTACCTCATTTCCCCTCCAATGTATTTGGCTGCCAGATTAAAAACACTGTTTCTGTGTGTCAAATCTATTGTGCCATTTAATCAGCTTAGTTCAACTGTAATTTTACACTCTGTTAAGAAAGTGGACTGAAGTTTCAGGCAGGGACTATTTCTTTCCAGAAGGCTCTCAAATTCTGCATCCAGCCTTGCAGAGTTTAGCAATACCAATCTCTAGCCTACCCGCTCTACGACAGCTTGGGAGGCCCACGTGACTCAAACTGCCAGATACCTGTTTAAAAGCATTCAAGTGAACAATTCGGTGCTCTTTATTCTTTCACAGAGAAAAGATCACCTACTATTAAAGAATTTAGTGAGGTACTGGTAACTTCTTCCGAATGGGCTTTTCAGCTCTGAAAATGCACCTAATACATCTTTAAAAATTCTGGCTTTAGACTGCTATTCCTTTCGATATTTCTGCCTTTATCAGTTTGGTCTTTACCACTACTTTTTTCCATCTTACCGTTATTGAAAAGAAAATCTTTCCCAGGAATCTGCCTCATCCCTTCTAGTGGCTTGAGAAGCACCTCTCCGGGTTAGTGCCATGATTATCCCACCAAGGCACTTCCACAACAGGTACACAAGACAATTAAGGCAGACAAAGCTAAAAGCAATATTCCCTTGGTTGAAATGAGATTTGGAACTTTTTGTTAAGAAAATGACCTTGTTAATTCTTTTTTTTAAGGACATCTCCCAGGAGAACCATAATCATCACATCCCTGTTCCACAGCCGCCAGGAGGAATGCCTGGGACTGCGCTGCTTGATGCCCTTGGTATCCAGGCATAGCAGGTATTCAGTTCGCCTCTTCATAGTCTATCAACAGAAACAATATTTGTAGCAAATGCTGTTTACAGAAGCTGTTGATGGGACTGGTTATTCTCTGAGAAAGGGAGAGATTGAATGTCTGCATTTCAATAAGACCCTCTTGGGAGAGCAGAGAGGCATTTGAGCCTAAGGAATAGTTGTGTTTTAAATTTTAAGGAGAAATTTAACTATTTTTGTTATGTATCACATAACATCTCTTCTTTAAATATGTAAGTGGTTTGGAGCCAGGCTGGTCTCCAGTTTCATCCAGGCTGCACTTCATTACCAAGCTGGAAGTGACAACTAGTCAGATTATTATTTAAAGAAAAGCTCAGCTGGAATACCGCTCAAATTCAGAGAAGTGCAGACAGTAAAGGCACAGAACTAAGCTTACTTTTATGCTACTGAAGATGAAAATAAGGTGATATTGATAGATCTAATAATTTCAAACAATTTTAGAAAAAGCTTTCATCTTCAATTAGAGCACTTAAAAGTTTTTTTTTAAAAAGTATCACTTATTTTAATTATAGTTGCTAATAGTTATTTGTGATAGCTACAAGACTGGAAAGATATATGGGGAAAAAGAATAATCAAAGAGCGCTTTTGCATGTAGATCTCCTCCAGCGCCAGACCTGTCACAGAAACACCGCATGGTTCCTCAGCTCTGTGTTCACATCTGGCCCTTGCAGCATATCGGCCTCTCAGATGTGCCTACGTAAATATTTGCGGAGCCACACTGAAAACTACAGCACCGAAATTATTTGGGTTTGGGGGGGGGACCCCAAATAAAATCCCAAAGAAACAAAAGATAACCAATCTGAGGAATTTTTGCAGGATCCAGATTAATCCCCCTTCCTCCCCAAAATAACAAAAAAAATTATTTTATCAGCACCATTTCATTGATCCACAAATGCAACCTCACAAGCGCTTTCCCTGGTGCAACTGAAAAGGAGGAGAGAAACCTTCGTGCTGGGAAGCAGCGAGTGGCCTCGAGGAAGTGGGCAGAAATGGCTCAGGGCATCTTGGCTGCTAGACAAAACTGCACAAGCATCCTCTTAACTGCAGTGTTCCTGATGCCAGTTTATAGTCTATGTTTAAAATGCCATCTTAATTTTGACCTGCAAGAACTTTACGACACCGGATATAATACCATGAACTTTTCAGGAAAGACGCTTTAGACATCAAAAGCTATTGAAAATTAAGCCAAGAGTATCTGAATGTGTCTAAATAGCATATTGTTAAGAATTATCATCTACTCAATCTATTAAAAAGTTTAAATTTAGGATTTTGGTTTGTTCATTACCTATTATTAGTGGTCAACAGACCACAACACATATATAACTTTCTTTCTCTTTTTAGAGTGATTCTAATCTCCAATAAGATGGTACAAATTACTGGTAGGATTGTCATCTAGGTCCTACTGATGGCAAATAAGCATCAGCATTTATACACGTGCAAAGGAAACAAAAAACCTCCTGTAAGAGATCAGTAATTTCTTCATATCTTCCTTCTTTTCTTCTCTACCCACTTCAGCCCAAATAGTTTTTACTCTCATTTATTTCAGCTTGTCTAAAATGAAATCTGGAGCCATGTGGATCCTTTTATTCCTACAAAGTCCCACTGAAGCTAGTGAGATGTCGTATGCTCACCGTGCACACAGACCTACCAAGACAGACTAGGCGACAGGGTTAGAAGTGTGTACTGTAAGGTCCCACGGAGAAAAATTGTGGCTTTGGTTCTGCAGAGCTACACAGAACTTCGGCATCATGACAACAACTCCCAAGGATGCAAGACTGCCAAGAATTTAATACATTCTTTAATATACCCATATGAGACTATTTTGCATTGAATGGTTAAACTGAAGGAAAGGAAAGGAAAGGGGGAGGAGAAGAAAAAAATAAAAACAAAAAAGGAAAAAAAGGCCTTTGTCCTAAAGCAGTTTTTTTTTCTTTGCTTTCTTTGGAAGAGTCCTCTAAGAAAACCACTACTATTACAGAATGTTCTTTCATGACATTTAACCTTAATCTCCTCTTTCTTCATTTCACTGCTTTATTTCTAGCTATAAGCCCCCTGAATATTTCCTTTTTATCTTTAGTTGTTTACAATTTCAGATATATGTAAGGCTGTTATGTCTTGCCTGTTCTGCTTTCTTAGCCTATCTATAATGTTATTTCCTTATGAGACTAGACAAAGGCTCATTCAGGTGTCTGAATAAATAAGGCATACCACTATTTTAGCCCAGAAGAGGTAATATTAAATCGTCTGGCTGGACCTCTTGGAGTGAATGTCCACACAGACGTGGCTATAAGTCATGTAACCAGTTACAACCTTTTCAGCAGGTTGCGCTGAGGTCCTTGAATTTGGCATTTGCTTCTAGCTCTCTCACTTCAAGATATATGAGACTTCAGTATTAAAATTCTAAGAAATCAGCTATTTCCTGAAGTCCTCTGATTCTGGTAACCTATGTGCAGAAAATAAATGCAAACACAAAAATATACACAAAATAATGCCCCCAAACCAACAGAAAAATACCCATCCGCAGAAGTTCTAAAAGTTTTTGTTGGATGAAGTAAATACATGATGATACAGTTTCAAATGAAATCAATCTAGATGGATAACTCTTTCACAGACACAACCTTGGCCATTTGAAAAACAGTACTGTCATCCATAGCAATGAAAACAACAGTTTTGACCAAAAATAATTAGCACAGTAAATGTAGTTTTATGAGACACCATGACCGAATTTCTTCCGTCTTCCTCAGGCAGCGACACCCCAGCGCAGCATTCGTCCTCTCAGCCCGGGAAACTGACACCATACTTGTGCATTTTTGTGTTAAACAAGCTGCTGATCCTGCTGAAGGAAGCGGTCCTACTTCATCTCCACTTCTAAGCACTTGTTTCTGCTCAGTACTTCACCCTTTCCCTAGTGCTATCACAAGCACCAGACTGCACCAGACTGACCCTTTAAACGAACTTTTTTTTTTTTTTTTCCTGCTGTACTAATTATAACCTGGATAAGTTTCCTGATGCAATTCATCATAGGAACACTTGCGGTGGCAAAAGGGAGGGCATAACGACACTGGAATAGCAATGAGCTTCTTTTGGGAGTTTAACATAAATCGGGCATAACAAGGTAACCTGCACGCTGTAAATACAGGCTGGTCGCAAGTCACAGTCACTCGTACTAGCGGTGGCTTGACCCAGGGCAGGACACCTCGTGAGGGCCAAATCCTCGCATTTAGCTTACTGCACAGAAACCTGCACTTGCTGCAGGCTAGAACCACAGAAGTAGGTAGGCTGGAGGTCTCTAGACCAACTTCTGGCTCAAAGGAGGTCCAGCTTGACCAGGTTGCTCAGAGCCTGGACCCGCTGAGTTTCACCTACCTCTGCAGATGTAGATATCGTAACCTCTGCAGCGACTGGCCACCTTCAGAGATTTTTTTTTTTTCTCCTTATACCTAATTGGATTCCCCTTGTTCCAACTTGTGTCCGTTGCCTTTCATCCTAACACTGTGCAACTCCAAAAGGAGCCTGGCTCCATCTTCTCTGTATCCTCCCATTAGGTAGAAAGGCACTTTTACAATTCCCCTTCCCTGGGTGACAACCAACTCTATCCTTCTATTGAATACCATTAAACCCACAAGTTTCTCTCCTATTTATCTCACAGATAGAAAATGGGCCCCATTTACTGCTGAAATGAAGCATAAATACCCGGAAAGACTGTACACGAGGTGACCAGGCAAAGTTTAATAAATCTCCTTAAACCCAACCAACAGCTCCACTGAGATATTTCAACTGCTCCTTCCACTACTCAGTGCAACTACACCTGAGCACGCAAATAATTTTCAGTTGCTAGTGCCAGCTCAGCAGGGGAAGATTTAAATCTGGATTTTCTTCTACTATAACTCTTTGTTTCTTTGTTGTCAAGGTCCGAGATATTTTGAATTCTATGCACTATAAGAGCTAGAGATACTGCCAACCAATCACAGTTCTTCACTTTTTTTTTTATTTTAAAACATAAGGAAATGTTTTTTTAAAGTAAATTGTGTCCTTTCAGGCAGTTGAGGTTACAATGTCAATTTGTGGCCAAGACACACCATTGCAGTTAGCAAAAGATACAGATGCTATGGAAATATTAGGTTTTCTACCACTTTGTAAATAGTGTTATAATTTAATCACGGTAATCATCTTTGTTTTTTCATATGCTTAGAAAGTGAAGTTGCTTCCATACAAGGAAGGAAGAAAAAAGTTACAGAAGTACACGTTCTCCCAAATCTCGACTGCTTTACTTCAGGTTGCAGTAACACAAAAGAAAACTCTTACTCTCTCTGTCTCCACTCACTCTATAGCCCCAGGTCAACGCAAGCACACAGCTCTCCCACCACCAGCTTAACCTCCTCAGCATTACGTGGCTCGTACAAGGCATTGCACTTAGCGGGCCTCTAGTCATCACGGTCCAGCTGGGCATCAGTACCAGCTTGGGCATGGAAGCGTTCCTTACGCCTCTCTTGCTTCCAAAGGGAGTCGCATTCACATCCCCTTGGATGAACCGACCACTCAAGAGCCAGCTCATCTTCCGTTGCCAAAGTTCAGGCAGCGCTTACACAATCCCTTCCCTTACCTGACACAGTCTGCCCTGCTTTTGAGGAGGACAGTCTTGCTCTTCCGACGAGCCTCGCCATTCATCGCCGTCACCTGCCGCTGCTAGCGCTGGCATCTGCCTGGCCCTGCAGCGAGCCACGACGAGGAAGCGACCTGACTAAAGGCTACTTTTTTTTGGAGGGGGGGGAGTGGATACGAGTTTTTACTCATTTTGTGGTTTGCTAAGTGATTATACAAACGCTAGCACTGGTGCAACAGGAAGCAGTAGGGACGTGGGCAGCTGATTCTTCCTATGCCGTATTTATTCCTCCTCTACACTGATGCCTCCCAACTTTGTTTGTCAGGACTGCCCTTCTGCTGGTGCCAAAGTCATTAACACAAATATTTAATAAAATCGGTAGTAAGACTGTCCTTAAGAAAATCCTTTGTTAAATTCACTCTAGCTTGACAGCTCCCCTTTCAGCACTACTAGCAGTCATTTTTAAAGATCCTTAACGAGGTGGGTAATTCTTGTAGTACTTCCTACATTTTACAGTTTTGATAAAATCGTATCAAAACGCTTCACTGAAATACTTCACCAGAATGTCACCATTCTTCGCTGAATGGGAATTCCCCATGGCAAACACCACAGTCTAAAATAGCTCTAAGACATGTAAATCTATCATTCATCTCCCTGGGTGCTCTCATCTGCCTCCTTCCACATCATCAGCGCGCATGAACCCACCGCAGGTTCCCAGAACACCTCTTCCCAGCTTCCTGCCCAAAGCTTCCCAGAGGGTATTTCTGAATTCCTCAAGGATCCCTTGGATCTGGATTCCTCAAGGAAGATGCCCCCACACTCTTGAAACCAATACACTGAGCGATCAGAGTCCAAAATTCTGCCATAGGATGCTGTGGAAGACAAAAGCATAAATCCCCTCAAAAAGGAATTAGTAAAATTATGGAATACAGATCCATTAGTAGCTATTAAAAACAAGTGGTCTGAGTACAACCTTCATTTCTAAATGTCTTTAACTCTGCTGGCATGGTATCTGAGGTTCTGATAATCAGTGCAGTGTAGCTCTGTACATCCACTTCTGCTAAGCACCTGCACCACCCGTTCTCAGAGGCAGGACCCAGAAAGGGCTGGATGGACCACAGATCTGACCCACTATGGCTCTCCTTGGAAGAAAAACAGGCCTCCTCAGACCACAGTACAACCACAGGAGAGCAGAGAGAGATGTGGGCCTCTGCCCCTTCCCATCCACACAACCCTGAGCGACACAAAAAAGAGACAAAAGCTTGACATTTTTCATTTGTTTATATTAGAAATTAGAAGCCTCATTAATTTAATTAATCTTATGACTTTTCTCCCTAGTCTCTCCACCTAGTTGCTTCCTCTTCTTCAAACACTGCTTTCTTACTACTTCAGCCTGAAATCAATCCCTCTGACCTTAGTTGTTTCACCTGTTGAGATCTCTTCATCCACCCATCCCACAATTTAAACCACATTAATTTTCACATGTGCATTCCCTCTGATTCATCCGATTTCTCCTCCTCTCCCTTTATTCTCTTATTTTACATGAACAGCAATCTCAATCTAAAAATACTAGGACTAACTTCATATCAGCCTGGTTGTGTACTAGGAACCTTTTGGCCTAAGGCACATCCAGTTCTCACGTTCAACAAATGGTTTTATCTTCTGACTTTCATCTTCTCTGAACTTGACCAGTTGTGCTTCAGGTGGAAAAGCTAAAGCATGCTCAATCACCACTCTTGCACACTGCTGCAGTACATACATCATCTATTTGCTTCCACAAAATAGTCAGCAAATTTGCGTCAAGCACAGACATTAGGTTCTCACAAAAAATATAGACAAGTAACTGCAAAAGAATAAAGAAACCTGACAAACCCCAGTGGCAGCAACATAACTACAGAGCACTCTCCGTCTGCTGCCAGGGATTAAGCTTGGACGGCCAGTACATGCAGTTCAAAAACTGTGCTTTGTCTCTTTGATCCGTCAAGTCAGTATGATTGCCTGTCTGCCTGCAAATCCTTCAGCCAAATTTTGCTTCACACATTTATTTCAATTTCCCAGTCAAAGCATTGAAAGCAAATGTTGCTCAGAAGAATAAAACTTTCATTGGTAATTCCAATATTGCTTAGTTAATGGTCTGTATGCAAGCTGTCAGAAATTTTGCAAAGCTAAGATGATTTGATAGATGATGATAAGCAAGCCTTGACCACAGCTATACAGAAGGAGTTGGAAAATCCATTAAATTTACAAAACGTTGATGTTTGAGAAACAGTCAAAAAATATTTTTTATTTAAATGACCAGAAATTTAGCTCACGAATTACAGGTAGGGCGCTCTGCTTCCTGATAAAACAGAACAAGTTTTGAGACAATAAGCCCCAGGATTTTATAGCACTTTGAAAGTCCTGCTATGCCTTAGATTTCGCAGCCATAGTTCAATACCCGTATTTGCATGAGACTGACTAAATCCCAGAGAAACAACATGATTTAGAATAATGAAATACAAATTTTAAATTAGAATACTACACTTACATATTATATGCATAGAATATTAAAATATTAAACACAGGCAAAAGTGCTCACACATCAATATCATTCTTCTTTAAAAGCACACTATAGTTATTGCTTCTTCAGCTAAAACAAGTTTCATTCATCTCAAGGTGGAAAAACTTCAACCTCAAACCTTCAATCTCAAAGTCTGAGTAGTTAGACTACTAAAATTTAAAGTCTGAAACATTCCCACAGTTAAAGCCTATGAACTTTTAGGGTAGAAAAAAAACCAAAGAAAATGAGGACACTAAAATTTTAGATCTCAGGTATTATTTACAAGTTGAAAATGACATTATTGATTATTATTTCCAGGACCCCTCTTTTAGAGATACCGAAAAATTACATCAACAAGTTGCAAACTACTGCCTTTGGGAAAAGAACTCCCATTTTCATGACTGTTTAAAACTAATGTAAATAGTAAATACTAATGTAAACGCTGCAAACATGAATTTTTGCATATAAGTTGCTATATGATATTTTATTAAAACACACTAGAGCCCATAAAATATAAAAATGGCAAAGAGGATTTATTACATCTTTTAGAATAACTGCATGAACAATTGAATTACATCAGTATTTTGAGTGATAAAAAAATCTTAAGGGTTGTTAAAAATATGAAAATATGTATGTTATAAACGTGTTTGACTTTGTAAATAAGAAGGCAGATTAAATGATGGAAGTAAAAAGACAACAAACGTCTATGTTTATTAGTATTATCTGCTATATCAAAGAATAAGTAAAAAGATGTAACTAATATGTTGAAAAAATTGGAAAGCGAACATCTTCAATGTCAAGGTTTTGAACACAGAGTGTAGCACATTGGGTAAATGAGAAAAAATAAGTAACAGAAAGGCAATAATAAAGATTATCTAGTAGTGATATTGAATTGAGACTGTAGGAACGCAAATGACTTATAAGTCTATATACAATAACTATTTATCATACTTATAAAAGCTTCAGAGACCACAGGCAGATGCTATACAGACACCAGATATCTTTAAAATGGGCTTTTCAATGAGAAGAAGCTACAGTATAAAATGAACAAAGTTTCATAAAAGGCTGTAAAAACATGCATGGCAGGAAAGCAGCCATCAGGAAAAAGGCAAACTTCTCCCAAACCAAAATCACAAAGCAGTCGTTTATCAATTGCTAAAAAAGCTGCTGAAACCCTGCAAACAGAATTGCTCTTCAGAAGAGGTCTTACAAGGAGATCTCAAAGCAGGAGTTCCAGGGACAGCCCCCACGGGAAATCACAAACACAAAAAGATAAAAGACAGCTTTCTCGGTCAGTGAGGAGGCGACAACGTACAACTTCTGCGGCGCATCCGCTACCGTCGTTTTTAAAAAGGTGTTCAATCGAAGCGTTCAAAAAGGTGTTTTCAAGGTTTGAAAATGACATCGAACGAAACCAGAAATAGGGAACGACCCATTTTACCCCATGCTGCTTAGCCTAGACCGGCACCAGGGTGGCAGAGCCAGACTGCCCGACCGGATGCTGACGACGATGATCCACCACGTACCAACTCCCAGGCACCTCTCGGCGCCTTTCACATGGAAACACTCCCCTGATGCTGAGCGAACGCCGAGAACTGTAATTCCAGCCTGAATTACAGTTTCTGCTGCTTACAGATCACACACAGAGATCAGTCACTGCAAACTGTCAAAAGGAACAGAATATTACTTTCATAGTATTTAAATAAATTATAGCTTCAGCTAGGCTAAGGAGCCTGGAAGCTTCACAACAGCACATCCAAGGTACTTCTGCTTGGCGTGAAGACTGACTTCCCCGACAAGAGCGTACGCACCTACAGAACAACGCACCAGACAACCTTCCCATGCCCCATTTCCCATCGCGCAAAACTACGACACTTTCGAACAAGACAAAATGATCCGAGAACGCTTGAACTACAGGGTTGAAGAGCTCACGATTGTTTCGAAAAATTTTAAACGTTTCAGAAAAAGCCAAGACTACTTGCAAACACCAGTGAACTTAACTACTCCTTAATTTTAGGAGAGGTTCGTTACAAGCAGTTTTGAAGCCTCTCCTATCAGCAGTCTCACAATCAGCATCGTTTGTACATTTGTAAGCATGAAGAGTACACACGTTGTCTTTGACTTGAGTACATGACTGAAGTTAAAATGACATTTTAATAGTTGCCATTGCCAAAATTTCTAACTTGAAAACTGACTGGGCTGCCATGCATCATGCCTCTAACCGGTTTGGAGAGCCGAGCTGCTGGGAGGCCTTTCTGCCCGCAGCCTGCACGAGCGCAAAGCCCAGCTCACCGGCACAAAGCCCCGGGAAACCGCCGCGGGTTCTTCACTACTGAGAAGGCAGGTTTGTGGGGAATGCAGATGAAGCGACTCCTTATGCTTTTATTTAAATACAGTCACTCCCACTCTGCAAATGCCATAATATACTAATTTATATTAGTATATTCATATCCAAATACCAGAAATATAATATAGGAAATTATCTTATTCCTAAAGTTTATTATTAGAATTTAAAAGTCAAGCAAAAAAAGCTTTGGCTATATAAGAAGTCTTGACTTTGGTCAATGAATTCATGAGTACCTTTCTTCTAATTAGATATTTAAAATTTGCTAATCAATTCGTGATTTGCAAAACATATTTCCATCCGGCAGGAAAGCAACCTTGCTTTCAAAAGCTACTTTAGAAGTACGCAAGTTTTGAGGACACGACCCCTAGATACACCCTCTTCTGCATCAATGGAAACACCTTCACATCGGAGAACAAAATACTCTATTTGAACTTTGAAATGCTGACAAATATGTGGATTTTAATAATAACTTTTCAGCCTTTTTTCCCCCCCACAGGCTATAAAATTAAGGACTTCAGAACCTACTCAAGTCAATGGAAAGTTTAAATGAGTTGGCTTTGGCTAAAGTCCTCAAAGGTCAGGTCTGTATACATTACAAGTTTTAAATACTCAGTCCTGAACATCACAAAAGGGAGTCAAAGACTATTTTTTGTATGAATAAAGTTATCTAACCATTTTAGGTATCTCAAATATGCTTTATTAGATTGCCCTGATATTTTTTACAATGCCACTTTTCAAATGCCATCATATGTGAGATTTTATGTGCCTAATTATTAAAAATATGAAAGAAACTGATACATTTTTATAAAAATAGAAAGAAGGCTTACACAGATACATCATATACCAATTATTTTGATATTAATCCACAGCTAAAGTTATTCAATTCTGTGAAACAGAATGGCTTACAAACAAAAGTATGAAGATCCAAATTTGATTTTATGAAGAAAGGAATTTAACACTCACACCCTAAAAATATCACATCATAATACTATGGGTCAAAAACAAACCACTTCATCTTCCAGAGACTCCCCCTCCTTCAAAAGAAATTGTGTGTTTTGTACACGGCAATTGAAGGATAAAGAACACTTCTGCCTTGTAGATGACTGAATGCAGCCCTATGATTTTAGTTTTTAATCATCGAATATTTAAATTACTTTTAACAGAGAGTTAAATAGGGGAACTGAGGTGATATCCATAGGCTAAATCTCTCCTGGCCTGCTGAGTGCCGACTGGGCTGCCAGCCCTGAGCTGCGCTGGACACTCATTACGTAGAGGTCTATTTTAACAGGTTTGATTAAATCATCAGTGACTTCTGGAAAATGCCCCATTTTAATCTGCGCAAGTATACTAAAGAGAAGCTGGAAGGAAAATGTTCTCTTCTCAAACGACGAAGGATAAGGAGCAGCCCTGTATTAATCTAAATACCATTGGGTTTCTATTTGTTCATACCTGACTTGAGTTTTTATTCTGGTCTATTCCATTGCTTGGATATTTAGCTGTCTAGGGCTGAATGCTGTACTCAAGAAACAAGTTTGGAAACTGGAAAAATCCAAGTTCGGTATCCCAGCTGTGCTAACAGATCCTCCTGGTCTTTACGCACACCACAGTTGCTCAGGGAGGGATCCAGCTTCAGCGCAGGCGCCCAGCGCCTCCTCCGCTGTGTCTGACACACGCAGACCAACCGGAGACCTCACGGAGCCGCAACCGGAGGCCAAAAAGACACTACCTGCTCAAGACTAAGCACCTGAATCCTGCTTGCAATTCTGTATCCCGCTACTGAAAACGGCTTTTTTCTTTGCTTCAATAATTTTGTCTGTTTCAAAAATTTTGGCAAAGAAAAGCTAACATGCTGTATATGGACTTCAGACATTCAGAGTGGTATGCAAGACCTATGTCTCATTAAATCTATCATTGAAATTTATTTAAATGGACAGTTACCTCTATATTCTCAAACAGAAAGAGGTCCAGGCAGGTCCATCACTTTTAGGGCTTGAACATGTTTTTGACAGTGTTGATCTACATAGCTTTTGGTGGAAGCTCGATTCTGCATTTAATCCTTAACTTCTAATCATCTGCTAGATGAGATGTATACAAAACATCTATATAAACCATATGGTCCCGTGAAAACGCGGAATTGAACTGAATGAAACGTAAGCTCTTGCCTTTTCTGAGCACATCTGTTGCTGTGGCTTCTGACAGGATAGCACCAAAAGGGCTCCCGCGGCAGCGGGACAGACGGCAGGAAGCATTTTGCACATGCTGTGCTAGGCTGCAATTAGCAGACTCAGAGGCCACCTGTCAGGGGACTCGGTGGCACATAATTCCAGGGGACGGCGCGGGGGAAGTAAACCGAGTTGTTAGTAGGCATCAGGCATACCCTATTTCCTTGGCTGACAGCAGTAAAATATCTCTTTCCTTCCCTCAGTTTTTTCCCAGCGTACCCAGTAGACAGGTCCCTGCTAGCAAATTTCTGGTCCTCTTAATACACATGGTGGGGGACTGCAGCACGCTAAGATTGAGACGATTTAATCTTTGCAAAAAAATTACCCAGAGTATCTCCCCGATTGTCGCTGGAGGTCAAATCTGGACTATTCTCCTCAAGGCAAGGTATTGCACATACAATCGAACTTTGCCTTCCTTTAATCTAAAAAATAAGTTGGGACTTTTCTAATTACATAATCAAACCGGGAATTTTTATCGTGACATTTTAGGAGTTTGCGACAATGAAATTTTGCAATATGCACAAAATACGACAGAAAATCATTATCCAAGTTCAGAAGCAATGAGCTTCTACCCTTTTTTGGCACAGTGTGTTGGATCGCAGTCAACTTTTCCCTCCTTATAAACGGGAAAGTTACAGATATCATGAAAAGGCCACTTAAAGGCAAAACAAAATAAAGGAATGCAAATTTATATAGGAGTTACACAAGTGCCAAGAATGCCCTGAGCCTACAAATCTTGTTTATTACTTGTATGTTCTCCTATTTTCTTCAGTAGTGACTATGCAACACTGAAAACTTTGAAAACTATGTTTTAAAAGCTGATTTTGAATACCATGAGCATGAGTCACACAATTTACATGGCTGAAATTTCACTAAATATCTTTGAAATTATACCACCACAAACCTTGTCAGGAGTATTTATTTTCAGCTTCTTCATGAATTCTGTTACTGTAATCCCGAGCTCTCTAACAACATGAATAAATTTAATGTTATATTAGCAGCGTGATGCAAGGCCACCATCAGTCACTTTTTAAAGCATAGATGCAAAGAGCGTGATCGATACAACGGCACGTGGGAAGTCTGTGGCAGCGCCGAGAACACAGCTCAACCATCTGAGCCCTGGACCTTTCACCACAGACCATATGCTCCTGGTGCCCAACACGTCTTTAAAAACCAGACCACCTTTTCCCGCACTAGCAGAGCTTAGCCAGACTGCTCCAAACACACCTCCTTTCTAAAGCCAGCCACGCAAACACAAGAGTGGTCTGAGATCCCTGACGTCTACTCGTGATGCCTCGAAGAAAACACTGAAAGCTCGGAAGAAAGTTCTTCCATCGCTTCTGGAACAGCCGGTCGGATTTGCAGTTTGCAGCTATCTGAAGCAAAATGTTTAGAAGGAAGTTGCACCAATATCTCTGGTATTACCTCCTCAGAACCGTGCATATCCACACTCAAGAAATACTGTTCCTCTTGCACACTGGTCTCTACTCTTGCCTCTTGGCAAACTCTTGCCTACAGGAACATCAAAAAGGACAGGAGGGAAAAAAAAAAAGTAAAAAAAAAGCTTTTTCACAGCGTGACATACTTCTTAAAGCTGTGGATGACACAGCAATGGCTTTCAAGAAGAATCAAAGAGAAAGAACTTCTGCCTCTCTCCAAAGAATGACTAAGTGATCTACTATTCCTAGAAAAGTCATGGAAGTGCGACAGGGATCCATTGCCCTCTAGTGAGGCACAGACCGTGTATATTCAGATGGTGACTGATTTTTTAAGTTATTCTCATGCTATTAAGCATGCATAATATTTACCTACAAAAGAGGAAACCAAAATCAAGAGATACTTGTACAGGGTAAGTTGACCCTGAAGGTTCAAAGAAAGGAAGGGGGGAAGGGGGAAAAACATTTTTTTTTAATATATAAACAGATGGGTTTTATTATCTACCACAAGGTAACAATTAGTACTACTCTCAATGTAAAGGCACACAAACCTGTGGAGATTCATTTTCTTCATATGATCACCCCCTCCTCAAACTCAAAGTCCATTAAAGAAAAAAAAAAACAACAACTACCAATTGCTCTATCCATTGAAAAAAGGAAAACATGCATGTGGGATTTTTTTGGACAATTTAGTTTGACCAACCTGTATTATGATACTGCTGATTTCAAATGATACTGTTGATGTCAAATTTTCATCCTTTTAACCAAGTTATAATTCTTAATGAACAAATTTACTTTTCTGTATGAAGACTGATCTTTAAAATATGTTTAAACATATATCCCTCACTTGAATAAAAACCAGAGAAACTCAAATGATGTCAAAAAAGCATAAACCAGTCTTCTAAATACCAGAAAAGGAATACTTAAAAATGCAATAATTTTCAGAGATGCTAAATAATCTTACTCTGAGACTAATTTTCAAACTATGTTGATACCTATGTTGATATTTATACACCGCAATGACAATCATGCAAAATGTATTCTATTTTAAAAGTCTTTTCTTTAGGTTTAGATCCCATTCATAAAAAGCTAAGTCTTACAAATCGTCCTTCCTTGCCCTGTGTGGAGCACAAAAACAAAGAGCAGCAGAAGTTAGCCTTATGATTTTTGCTTGTTATTTTTCTCCTATGGATACAGTGATGTGCATCATTAAGGGACAGGTATTTGCCTAACATCTTCATTAAAAATGGTGTTGGGTCTAGACTCGTGGTTCAACTTAAAGCACCTTTATTATACTAATTCACTTCTACCCTTTCAGCTCTGACAAGGTAGTTTTCATATGCTAAATTCACTGTTTGACCCATAAATGGATCTTATGCCCAGAAGACGACAGGGGTACAATCCTGCTACCACCTGAATCCATTTCAAAATTCCCACTAATTTAACCTACAACTTCCTGATTATTTCATCTACAAACTTTCCCCATTCTTGGTATGCACAAAACACGGATAAACAGAAGAGCGCGAAGCTCCGATGCGACTGCAGCATACAGGGAGGCTTGCTAAAGTCGGAACCGCTTACCCTGGTCCCATGCTCGTACTCTTGCCATCGCCTAGTTCTGGTCTAAGCGACGTTAGCTAACAGCACTACAAAGACTGTAGTCTGCTTATACTGCCCTTTGTTTTAAGGCACCAAATTATCAATATAAGTATTATAAAATTGGCCGAATTTTAAGAAAGCTCAGAACTTTTGCACTTTCTCTTCACGTGCATACAACCTCAGGTCCTTCAGGCATGTAACGTTTTTTGACTCCAAAGTGAAAATTTGTACGTGACAGTTATTTAAACACGTTTTTACACTGGTATCTTTACAAACATTAAAATTGTTATATATTTACACATACCTAGAAAGAGTTTAATCACTGAATAACAAAGGATGTTTGTACAGCTACTGGACATGGGTGATAAATCCTGCTCATGACACAGTAAGTTAGATATGAATAACAACAAGAGGACACACTTATCCTAGCTTCTAAACACTGTTTTATTAGACAATAATTCAGGATAGAACTAACAACATAATCCTGTATGTACAGACTAGACCAGACACAGAGTCCTAATCCCACTCCAGACACCGACCAGAGCAAGTTTTTTAATCTGTTTCCACTTGTCAAATGACATGTTTGTTTGACTTGCAAGTTACTATGAGGATGCACCAATAGATTCAGCTTGGGGGGGGGGACGACCCACAAACAAAAAACACCCAATGGAAGATAAAATGGAAATTAGGCGCTCTAAAGGTATCATAAAATAAAATTATTACAGCAAAGGATCACAACCTAAGCATATCAGGACGGAACTGTACAAAAATCCTTAAGCCAGACTAGAAGACCTCAACAGTGATTAAAGATGCATTTAAAAATTAAGCATGTGAGCCTGTTTGGCCATCACAGCAAACACTTGGGATGAACAGACCTTTATCTATTTTTTTTTTCCAACAAGAAAAACAAAGAAAAACCCATTATAGGTGACAAAAAAAAGTGGGAGTTTAACTCCTCGCTGCAGCCAAACACCCAGCAGAGAGCATGAAAGGCCTACAGAGCTACAAGCAAGGTGTTAAGGGCTGCACTAGCAGCTGATACAGGATCTGTCTTAAAAGCACTAGCATAAATCATGAGACCTAGTGAAATACATGCATTAGTCTAGTACTGCATGAAGCTGCTACTGCTGCTCAAAGCTTTCCCAAGCAGTATGAAACCGAGATGATTGCCTTAATTTCCCCGTTGCCTACAGTATTCTGAAGAAGGAAAAAACCACCACAGTATTGCAATTTTTTCCCTGCTGCTGCTTTTCTATTTAGCAAGGTTTGAAGCAGAAGCAGCGAGCCTGTATTCTTGGAAACATTACACTGCCCTGGCTCACATTTTAAAGGTTATCTTTACAACCAAAAGAGCTCAGAATTGATCTTTTAAAGCTAGTGTGTTCTTCTTCCTGGACAGGAAGTGCTCCTCGGAAGTTCCCCCATTGGAAAACCGGGAATAAGCAAGTGCTTTCTTAGAGCTTCTGCTCGCCTGCCCCTGCTTCCCCTCCCCCCTCTTCTTCCTCTGGTATAGAAAGCCCTAGTATCCCAACAGAATTTGGCCAAAACGAGCTTTAACATCAGCGCTGTTTTGTCTGCATTTTGTCATACGAAGCCTCATTTATACAATGTTAAATTAAACACATGACTCTCTCTAAAAAAAAATAGTTTTTTTTAGACTGTCTCATTCCAGTATTCTGCAAAGTTATTTCTCCATTGGCATAGCTAGGTAATTCATGAAAACTTGCAATCAATTTATTCCATGTGACACTGGTAAACAAATTAATGGAGAATTTAATTGCCTTTGTCCCTTCAGTTCAGAATTGCCTTTTAGTGATATTTATCTGAAATTATGATCTGCAAAGAAAATAAATTATAATTGGACTTATAAAATTCATCATATTTAGAAACTGACAATTGTCACAATTATTAATCTGAATTTTACTTGTCCAGGAAGAAGCTAATTTGATCAAAAAAATTCTGCAAAGAAGGCTGTTTTTTGCTGTCTCATGTTTCCTGCAGTATTTTACTTGCATACATTTTTCTAGATTTATTTATTTATTTATTGTATTTGTATAAACCACTCTTCTAGTTTCTTGCAAAGCATACCAGAAACCCTCTTTTTGCATCCTTTTTCACAGGAAAATACAAAATAATCAAATCTTCATAAAACCTGATCCACTGAAAAACAAATAAAACAACCCAAGTGAAAAAACCTCCTGATAATCACTGTTACATAATGCATACTGCCTCATCAATATTAGTACAAATCATTAAAACAAAAAAACCCCTAAACCCAAATATTTG
This sequence comes from Apteryx rowi, assembly GCF_003343035.1. Classification (NCBI taxonomy): domain Eukaryota; kingdom Metazoa; phylum Chordata; class Aves; order Apterygiformes; family Apterygidae; genus Apteryx; species Apteryx rowi. Next base: position 7,141,967 of record NW_020451093.1, on the reverse strand, counting down.
TATACACAAGTAAAAATAACACATCTGACATTTATTTTCTAAAACAAAGTTTGAATCATGGTATGTTGAAAAATTATGGCAATGAATACTCTGCATTCCTGAAAGACCCACATATTTTCAAAATTCCTATCTATTGAAAATATACCTTATAGCTGCACCAAATCACTCAAAGAAATTGGTATAAAACAGGTAGAAAACACCTTCTCTGTTCAGACCTTTCCTCTGTAAAGAAGCTTTGGCAAAGAAAAAAAAATTTTTTTTTTAAATTGAAGATATGGCTACCTATACCGATGAAATAATATTCCTGTTTGCTTATTCTGAGATTTACAGCAAAAGAAACGCATTTGAATCTGGAAGTGAAAGTTTATTTTCTTTAAGGAAAAAAGTGCAGGGTGGAGGCTGGGAAAGGAAGCAGGCAAGAGCAGGCTGACTGGGCTTTTGCTAGCGTGGATATGAATGGACTTCAGTAACACGTCTCAGTTATTTTTGCCTAAAAACTGGGGCTTTTTAGCAAATAATTACCATAGCCTGGAATTACTTTGGATTATCTTCGTGGACAGGAGAAACACAACCTTAGGCTTGGGACTTGCACCTGGGGGCTTCAGGAAAGTCCATGCAAGGATATAATGATCTCAACCATCTAAAATGGAACAGCTCAGTCTTTCAGATGAATTTACTTTTAGCTAAGACAATGACACAACTGAAACGTAATTAAATATTTTATGGACATGTGTGTTCACTCTTCACATGTTAAAAACAGGAAGAATCACAACAATAAATTCTTACAGTTATCAGACAAAGCAGCAACCAACATTTCCCCAATTTAACATTCTGGATTCACAGTTACTTGTCTGTCTTTGACGCTGGGGGCAGGGAGAAGAGGGAGGATTCCCTGGGTAAAAGAGATTAAATTTAAGGTATGCCTACATTGCAAACAGAAGGGTGTAACCGCAGACAGACAGACGGACATGACCTAGTTTTAGTCTCACTAGCTTGGGTACAAACAGCAATGAAAAAGGCAGCAGCAAAAGCGCCCGTGAGAGTAGCTGGAGCATGTTGAAGCCTGTTCTTCCGCAAGTTTACTGCTTTTGTGCCCAAGCTAGTTAGCGTATGCCTAAATGTGCTGCAGTCGCACCTCCCAGGCCTTCAACAGGATACGATTACTGCCGTTTCTCCAACAAGCAGCCGACCATTAAAGAAATGAAGGCCCCACAGAAGCACAGCAGAGGTGCAGTTCCCGCAGGCAGGTAACAACAAGGAAGGCGACGAATTTCCAAGCCAGCATGCCTCTTACAAAGCCACCTGAGCGCTGGGCTGAAAACAGGAAATCTGCCAGAGCTCTTCTCTTCGTATTTCCTTTTGAGACACGACTCGCCTCTCCACGGGCTGAGCAAGAGCACTAACGAAAAAGGCCAAGCAGAAAGTAACTGGCAATTTTTATATTCTCTTCTCTCCCGTCCTCAGCAATGATCCCATGACAGGCAAAACATGTAACTGCTATCTCCTACAAATGAATTTTATACTTACAAACATTAAAGAATGCCAAAAAGCTAAAGCCCTATCATTAAAGTATTAGTACAATGTTTTTCAGCCAGAAAATTCAAGCAACTAGGAGAAAGACAGCTAAGGGGGAGGGAAGAAGCCCTTTTCTCCCTCTAAAATTTGGTAAGTTTAGGCAGGGAATATTAAAATTAGCTGAATGCAAGAAGAAATGCTAAAGCCAAAAAGTTGTCATCCACAAGCCGTCCCTTGTAGCACACTCGTCTTAAAAGCCCAGACAAACAGATACAGGCGTTTAAGATTCTACACTGTCAGAAAATCCAGCTTCACTGTTGGTGAAGAAATTATAGGTTGTCTGGGACAAAGCTCTCCCGGCTTACCTTTTCTGGCATCATAACACTAGAATTAAAAAGAAAGGCTTATGTGCTGTTACCCACCAAAGCCTTAACAGTCCTGCCTGATCGGGGCTTCTCTCTCGCAGGCTGCAATGACAGCCAGAAGAAACTTCAACACGTGACAAAGCCGAGGTTACAGAAGTGGAATAGATTGACAGGCAACCGCCATTTAACAAGCCAGGAATAGGGAGGCCAGGGGAACGAGTCTGGTTTAAAGTAAATGCTTCTTACTAAAATCCCCACTTACTTTTGACCGTACGAATTTAAGAAATACTTGCAGCAGCAGTCCACAAAAGATAAGCGATCCCATTAGCAATGATAGTATTCATTCGCGCATTTTAAAAACAGGGCTCTGGCAGAGTGAGCAATCCAGAGGAATTTTCATAGGATGTTTAATAAAGACCAAAAGGTGGATGAATAAAGATTATTTCATTAATCTGCCTCAACTTTTTATACAGAAGAAAAACAAACAAACAAATCACCAAACAGTAAAATCCCTCAAACTTTATTCTGTATAGACTTCAGAGAGACTTGCTCAGATAGGCATCATCTCAAAGTCAGCTGTATTTACAGAAAGTCCCCATTCGATAGCTGTTCATCCAATGGTAGATGTTTCTGGCTTAATATGGGATCACAGCAAGATCCAGAGTAACTCTTTTTTAGTTTCTTTAATCGGAAGTATGGATGTGGCTGAGGATCAGACATGTTAGGTAATGAAAAGCAACCGCCACACCTTCGGCTTCGGAGAGGTTCTGGCACAAACACCTCCCTTCTCCGGGTTCACAAACACCTCTTCCAAACGCATTTGTTACGTCTCCTCCTTTACCAAATGGTTCGGTCTTTACGACAGAGCTTATACGACACTGAACACACTGCTGGTAACTGAAAAGAAGTCTTGTCCAAGGCCTAAATGTATTTGACATGCAGCTACATCGCCTTGTGAGTCGAGGCGTTCATGAAACAAATTATTTGCCAACCACAGCAACATCATGATGCCATGTTTGCACCTGGGCTTTGCCGGGGAAGGAGAGGACGGGGGAAGTCGGACAGGTATATCGGAGCTCTGTGGCACACGTGCATGTAACAGCAGTGACAAGGCAGTGCACACGGGACACCGTGCAGCATCCGAAACGCGTCTATGCTCCCCATTAGGCTGGGGCACAGACCGCTAACATCTTTTAAACAACGTTAGTGCCGAGATGCGCGTTTCAATCATTCTAAGCTAGCCTGACCTAGGAAAGAAGGTTTAGCTTTCTGTCTATGAAGCCGCACGCATCACAAGTCAGAAGAACCTACTTCCTCTCTATTAGCAACATTGAAAACATATAGTATGTAGGTGAACTTCAGACACAGTCTTACAGAGTCCCTTAAAGGGAACACCACAAATACGTATTCTGGGCAATAAACACGAGTGCTGGCTGGAGGATTTTTATCCTGCTCCCGCAGTCCTTCAAGCTCTAATCCGAAGCAGGGCGCTCTCCTCCTTCCTGTCTACGAGGACAGGCAACAGCAGTGTTCTGCTACCAACGGTCTCTACGCGACTACTCTGCTCTATCTGATCAGCTTGCTGCCATCCATAATCATTTCTTAAACAGCCACCATTTTGTAAATGCACTCTGATTTACGAAACTTTTATCCAATATTTCTTTTGCAGCAAAAGGGTTTGTTTTAGGAAACCAAAATTTCAAATTGAGACAAACTGCTCTCGTGCCAGAAAAACTTCCTTCGCTGTACAGAAAAAGGCAGAGATGAGTAATGTACTGTCTGGAAATATCCACACATAAAACAGAAAACCTACTATCATCCATCTCCTATACAGCTTGGACAATAAAGACACTGTCACTGGTCACCAGACCCCACGAGGTGTTTGCGCGACCCTGATAAGGCCTATTGCCGTGGACGCTGTCGCGCTAGGTCCCCTATGGAGGTACCTGCAGTGCCTGGTTTCCGGCACTTGCATGGCAATTTGGAGGCGTCTTTCCCTACTAGCTAACGGCGAGAGAAAGGCTACTTCAGGCAGGACATAGAGCCTAACGGCGCTGCTTGCCGCTCAGCCGCTGACCCCAAGTTGATCGAGTGAGTATTTCAATCAGAACTTACTACTACCAAAGGAGGTTCTAAAGGAGGACAGTTCAGAACACATGCAAATTATTTATAAGTACAGATACAACTATGTTGTCTTGCAGAAGGCATAATACCAGGAAGTACTCCTAAACGCTAGTTAGAGACAGTTCAGCCACGTCTCTTTTTCCTTCTTCCCAGTACACAAAAACAGTTCCAAGAGATCAACAGTTTTTAGAAACAGATATTTAATTTTTTTTTAAGAGGACAAGCAAGGTGTTATTCCCCCAAAATCCTGTTGACATATGACCCTAAGTTTACACCACAAAGTGGTACACCAATCTCTGCTTTTACACTAAGGCTTAATACAATGTTTTACATCAATTTTTGAAGGATTTGAGAGGAAAAAAAAGAAATCAAAAGAGTGACATTTATTTTTGAGGAATTCATTGTATTTTTATACTTTCATATTTATTATAATGTATGCATTATTATGGAGGAGCAGAGTAGCCCCGGAAGATGACAACCCAAAAGCAGAGCGCATATACTGAATACTGTTAGAGTTCACCGAGGGAACAACGTTCAAGCCTCGGAGCTTCCCTGCAAGCAAACGCTCACCTTCACAGCAAGAGTCGGCTTGCATTACCGCAACAGCTAGCAGTTACGACACTTGAGTGACTATACTCAAGCTAGCCCCACCAAGCACAAACTTACAGCCAAAACTGGAGCTCAGAGTGGTTTGACTGGCAGCTGCTGAGTTTTGCTAATTAATGTAAATGGTGCTAACTTGATATATAGCTTGTGGTTGAATTCCCATGTAGAATACTCCAATAATTTTACTCACAGACATGCTTTAACCCCAGACCTTGTACCATCAACAGGCAAAACAAAAACATGTACATATGTGTGGTTTGGATTAATGCTTTTTTGCAAAAATTGTGGGTTTTCTTTGATACTCTGAGGTATTCCTATAATTCCTTGGGCCAATATAGTGAACCTTTCTTCCTACCCACAATTCCTGCAATCTTCTGATGCTGAAAACTAATGCTGCTTATACACGCCTTTTCACTATTTTGCAAGATCTATATGTATCGGCCAAACTCCAACTGTCTACTATAGAGCCGAACCACTCAGAACAGCACATGTGAGGACTGACAAGAATACAGCTGGGTCTATGACTTTCGGAGAAACATCAGAAATACCCATTTGCATTTTAAGAACTAACATAGGCACAGGTCGATCATACTGCTGTATGATGCCAGAAACGTGTTTAGAAACTGAAAACCCTCTTCTGCAAGGAAATGACAAGTCTGGATACTCCTTCCCTTCCCATCCCTACTACAGGGAGTTTGAACAGTTCTTTCCTTCATTTTCTAAATATAGATCTCATGATTAGATTCTGGTTTATGAACAGGAGCAGTATGATTTCAGACTGGAATAGCAAAAGCAAAACACAGAGCAAGCCACAGTGCTCAGAACAAGCCACAGTACTTATACAAATCCCAGTTAAGGTCACCACCCTTAGGGCCACAACCCATGAAGCTGAGTTGTGAGCCTAGGGATCTACCTCCCGAGAACCAGCCAGAGCTGCAACCGAGTAAGTGGTAGCAGTAATCTTTATTACGATGGGGTAATAAAGTGGAAGTGACTTCCAGACCTTAAACAGTAATGTTACAGTAATGAACGATATTATAAGCAACAAATTGGATGGCTTTAATTGCAAGGTATTAGTAACACTATTTCCCTGACTTCCTCTGTAACAACTAAGGTGGACTCAAAGCAAGAGAAAATAACTTAAATATGTAACTATCAGTTGATTTTATGAAGCTTGCATTTATTAAAAAAAACAAAAAACAAAAAACCCAACCCCCAAACTAGATTTACAGGTCTAGCAAGCATTACTGCATATTTCTGTAAACTTCCACACTCCTTGTAACTCTATCATACCGGTAACTTAATAGTGCTATATAGTTATTAGCATTAGAGGAGCGTTTCAGTCAGTCTGGATTAGAAATCCAGTAGCTGAATTAAGCAAAGAACCACCCCAAAGCCATCTGTGTTTGGGCTCCTCGCCCTGGAGAGCGGGGAGAATGAATTCTGCTAGCAAACCTCTGACCCTCCGCTCAGCATCCTGCTCAACTGACTTGTGCTCATTTCTGTCGGATTCAGTGAAACTCCTACCCAGAGCAGTTTACTAACTCTTTGTGGTCCCTGACAGACAGTTCAATCATTAACAGCACTAACAACCTGTGTACCATGAGACAAATCATTTATGACCCTCTTCCTCTTTCCTCCCTGGTTTGTCTCTTCTCCTTTCCCGCTTGTGCTGGTGTCTTCGTTCAGTTGAACTCTTTGTTCATTTATTCTTTCGGTTGGGGGTGGGGAAGAATTGGGAGTATTTTTCAGCGAGGAGACAAAAAGAATCCTTTTGTTTTGCCCAGATTTATATTTTTAAAATCTGGTATGCCTTCCCTTCAGTATTTATTCTGCCTTTAAAATCCAAACTGGTAAGATGTTCCTTGACAAGATGCTCCCAAACCACTTTGGTAGAAATTTAAGATCGCACTTACTTAAAAATAAAAATTAAGGTCTAAACTGATAGATCGTATCATTGAACTGGGCCCTTTTACCTGTGCTGGTGACAGTGTTACCTCAGGCTGGAAGGGCTTTTAGAATATCCTGGTCTAGTGGAAGTCTCGGTGCAGAAGGAGCTGTTCTAGATGACCTGCAGAATTTTTCCAAGGGCACAATTTTGCATCAGGTTTTGTTTTACTATACAATTTTACTTTTCACCTTATTAGTGGACAAGAAACTGGAATACTTTTCAGTGTATTCTTGGTTAGTTTAAGGCTCTGTTATCTTCCAATCAGTTTTTTTTTTTTTTTTGTAAAATACAATGTCATTTTAATTTTTGTAAGAAGCAGCAGAATCAGGAAGTTATACCCAAATTTCTAATGTCATTACTAAAGGTCTAACAGTCTAATACCAGCACATCAAAAATAAACTGATTGCTATACAAGCCAACAGAGCACTCTACTTTCTCATCACAGCACTGTATTTTCTCCCTCTAGATCTTCACACAAAGCAAAGACACAAGCACAAAGCACACAACGCTCCTTGGTCACCTGGACCTGTCCCCAGCTTTGACAGCCGTACCTGTTTGAAATATGCCTGCTTGCAGCAGTGCCTTCAGTCCGCTTCAAATTAAAATGATGATATGTATGCTTACCGCTGTGCAGAGCAGAGCCTAACACAACAATGCCGATTGCACTGGCTCAGTGGCATTCAAATGACAGTTATTTTGCCTTTAGGTGTCAAACGTGCATTGTCCTGCACTGCTGAGTTTGTAACTAGAACGTGGCCATACCAGCAACTCTGCGGTAGTTTTGGTAGTACAAGGTGGGCAAAATCCTCTGAAGCAACACTGGGATACTCCTCCTAAAAATAATGTTATTCAGAAAGTGTAGACCCATCATTGCCTAAATAAATTAACGACAGCTCTTCCCAGCCACGTGGAGTTGTACACTTTGCCAATGCAACCTTGTTATATTTGTTATGGGAAAAGAGTTCATAGGGCTAACCAAGAGCTACTTTATCTAGCAGGCAGTAACCTTCGCAAGTGAAATTTCATGAACAGATATGAACACAATTAACCCAAGGAAGACTATCCTCTACAAAGCCAGCTATCACTTCAGACCTATTTGCTGCATTCACCATTTGTACGTAAACTGGGTATAAGATGCGGCATATTTAATGAACATCTCCACAACTGCAGAAGTAGCAAGTTCATAAAACAAAGCCTAATCCCCAAACTATTGCAATCCGAATAATGGCCACCTACTTTTGGGCTGTAAATAATAGCTCATTTCCCTGGCTAGACAATGGACAACTGGAATACTCTCAAAAAAAGCTCCATGTATGCCTTGCTTTCTCTATCAAAGCGCTCAAATATCTCAAGTATTCATACCTGTAGGATTTCACGTTGTTTTAATTGCACTGCATCAGAAAGCAGCTACAGAAATGACAGAAGCTGCCAAGTGTAACAGGTGTCTGCAGCCTGCCACGAAGAACCTCCTTCTAGGTGCCTTCTAGAAATCAGAAGTGCTGGGTTCCCACCAGCCATCCTTAGTTCCCACAGAACCCGAAGTGCAACCTGCTCCAACGCCAGCTCAGCCACAGGCAGGTGCGGCTCATCCAGCAGCCGGGCAACCGCTACCACCAGGAGAAAAAGGCAGAAGTGAAGAACATAATTGAATCAGCTGTACCTCAGCTTAAAAAAAGGTGATGGCAAATATTTGGGCAAGATGACTTAGAAAGGACAAACACATTCTTCCATAGCATATTAATTATGCCATAATTAGCTAAGGCAGTTGGTTACAACCTCAGAAATTTTAGCACCAATAACGTGCAGTTGCAAGATACAGCTATACATAACCGGATCGTAGACAGTTAAGGTAGTGGGCTCTGAAAGTGGGCTCTGTGTGTGTTTATACTTGTATAAATCTTTGCATAGGCATATTCTGTAACATTATCATATACTGGATTACAAAACAGAGGGTATCTGTCAGGCACCTAGCCAAGCCTATCCAAGAACCTAAAATAAAAAGTAATTTTCTGCGAGAATGGCATCTGAGTTAGGCATAATGTTCAAGATCCGTGCAAGTCTAACACAAGTCTCAACTGGCAAGGGCATGGCTGATCTCTCAGATTTGCTAGCTTTAGCAGCGCGGATCTGGCTCTACCTGCTCCGCTCTCCCCATGCACCCCCCCGCCTTCTCCAGTGTACGCTCCGGAAGCACACCAGTTCACGGGACTGAGAAGACATCTCGTGTTTGTTAAAACGTTAGTGTCCTCCTGACAAATTCACTGCTGGACACAAGGTAAAATCCAATAAAGAAATCTCAGTGGGGTGCAGAATACCAGTGCCACGGGTGGAGCAATACGTATGCCCAAGTTCCCAACTCACAGGCCAAAGAGAAGTGAGTGGACAGATTATTACAAGAAGCCTTTTGCCAAATGATCTGTAACTAGTTCTATTAATACTGCCCAGGCCCTCAACGGAAGAGCCGATTCTCAAGATAAAATGAACATGCATGTGGATTTTACAGCACTATGGGGAGAAAAATCACACCCCAAAACTAAACAGGTTTGTGAAATGTTAGACTGCTCCAATTTATCTGTTGAGTTGCTATCATCTTCATAACTCCACCCTCAAAAATAAAAGCGCAAAGCTTATTAAAATATCTTTTTCAAGACATTAACATTAGACTTTTTAATCTACCTGCTCCAAACTCTCTGTTTCACCCTACGGCTCAAGCACTGAAGAATCGGAAGGCATCTGAAGCAAGCAGAGTTTTAGAACAGGCTACTATCTCCAGTCTCCTGCACGCGGAGAGCTCAGTGTTCCCGTCACATCCTGGCCCAGTTACCTACTGGTGGCTGAAGATAATCTCTTCCAGGCTTCTCAAACGCTGACACAGGAACCTCTGCGTGCACACTGAACTACTTCCTTTTCTCCTTGAAAAGATCTAATAACCTACAATTTTTTTTTCTGTGCCCTAATTGTAGTCTATGGTTTTCTTCCTTCATGTACAACACTTGCTAAAATAAAATGTTATGGTGTGTCAATTCAACAAAAGAAAAACTATAAAGTTACCTCTGATAGGTCTGGGAAAAAGAAAAAAAAGAAAAAAAA